>NW_017728935.1:8829421-8837768 GCF_001723895.1 Crocodylus porosus | reverse complement strand
TTTTTACTGGCCAGTTTTAGGTGGTTTGAACTTGTGGGTTTAGCCTAGTTAATCTGTGGATTTCATCAGCAAGAGGAAGAGTAAGTCTGCGCAACTCATTGCCACAAGATAACAAGGGCAAGAGTCCTATTTACTACTTAACACAGAGTTAGAAACAAAAGTTTGGACGCTTTGGTGGCTAGCCAGCTTGTTGTGAAGGAAGTGTCCACCTAATCCTGGGCATCCCAGCATCAATATTTCAAGCAGAGCTCCTCTGACTTGAACTGAGCAAGCAGCTCGGTGCTTCATCTCTGAGCAGGAATCGCTGAGTCTGAGCCTGCAGTTGTGGTTTCGAGCTGAAGGAAAGCTGGGAGAACATATTTTTCTCGGATCACAAGACGGGGATCAAAACCAAAATCTATCCTCAACTGCCTATTGAAACTTAATAAGCTTCCTGTGCTTTGCAACTGTGGACTCTGTGCCATTGTTACTGCAACTGGCTCAATGTGATCTCTCTGTATTCTTTTGCAATACACACATGTTGCTAAAGATATTTGGTACCTTGCCTGTTACTCTAGGGAAATGTTCTGTGAATTATGCCCTATAATGCCCTATTGGTTGAGGATTAAATGTAGCGAGGGTTTTTCTGAGATAAAAGGATAGCTAGAGGACGCAGATGGATACTTTCAAGGCTAGGACCTTCAAGACTTGTCAGTCTAAAATATTAAAACTTGTATTTCAGAAAGGAAGCGGTAAGGTTTTATATTAATATACATACTGGAACTGACCGACCTGTTTCAAAATACTTGAACGGCTGCCGCTAGATACGGATGCAGATAATTAGAGAGAATCATTTTGCTTTATTTTATGTCTTTGAGTTGCAGGCTGAGTCGCACACGCCGTTCTGCGGCGCTCCATTTGCATTTGTCAGTGAAATACTTGCCATCTCTGAACACCAACCAGGCAGAAGGCTTTTCCTTAAAAATAAAGCGGTATGCAAGCTTGATGCACGCTGGGAGTTATTTACAGAGATGGTTCACCAAATGTCACAAGACTAAAGGACACATCTGAAGAAACACAAGCTGCGCGTGGGAAAAATCGGTGAGCAGGTGAAGAGGCAATCCTGAATCTTGTCTCAGTCCCTGATCTGCAGCTAGGAGAGAACTGCTGCTGTCCTCTGCGCCTCCGTTTCTCATCCCACCTTCTGCCTGGCTTCGGGGGAGGCATGCATGTACGGCTCCACGGTGCCCCATCACAGTTGCTGCTCTTTGGGACTACTAGGCTGGAAATAAATGATGCTAATGAATTGGACATCCAGCAGGAACAGAAGGACCAAGTTCTGGATTTGGGCTATGGGTGGTAAGCAAATATAAATGATGCAAGGAAGGTAGACAGAGGGCTCTTGTGGACTTTGAAAATCTTAAAAACTGACCTGAGGAAATGAGCTTCCCACTCAAGGACAACAACATTGTCCCCGAGGAAAGGGCTTCGAAGAAGGGTTCATCCTTTCTGCTAGCTGGTTGATTTTCTTGTAGACCCAGGACCTGTGTCCTGCTACATCTTCTGGTTCCCCGAGAATCGCTATCCCTTTTGAAAGGGGTTAACTTTTTTTACACTTCAGTTTTGCCATTTACTTTTCAAACCCAAATACTAAACCATCAGATGCTCACCCAAAAGGTCTCTGAAACCTTATGGCAACTGGAACATCCCAGTGATTTAATGTCTCGCCAATGAATGCACCCTTGCAGATGAGAATAAACGAGGGGGATCTGAGGATGCCGGATCGGTGGTGGTCTTTTCTTTTTTTTAACTTGATCAGAAAGCTTGGATGGATGTTTAGTTGCAAAGTAGTTGATTTCCTCTTCTTTTTTTCCCCTGAGACATTATCTTCCTTGTTTCTCCTGAAATGGCAGGTTGCATCAAAAAAGATGGCAAAATTTCACTTTCTCAAATTGCCTGAAAAGGATTGCAACACTATGAAATTCACCCCAATAGGGTGATTGTTAAACCTCGGGGAGAAGTCCCGGGATGTTGCAGTTTTCTTGTGAAATTTTCACAAGACCAAGCTGTATCGTTCTCCATTTGATACTTTAAATTAGCAGAAGTTCACTGAACTCCTATAAGTTGGGCCGCCATCCAACACAGCTCTTAAGTACATGCTTAACTTGAAGAAATTAAGCAGCCAGACTGTTTCGGTTTCTTTGCATGTTTAAGGTTAAGTGCATGTCTAAGTGCTTTGCTAGAAGCAGGGGCTGCAAATATAGTGAACCTTACTGGTTTCTGGGTGCTGAACGGTTTCAGGTGAGTCTCGACAAATCCACAAGTGTGTGTTTTGACAACCAAAGTCACGTACAGTTAACGTACAAGGTATTTGACATGCATTTTGTTTTAGATGTCACCTATGATCACCACAATATGAGCCCAGTATTAGCAGAGGAGAGAAGGCAAGTATTTTTATCGTCAACATTTTTCTTTTGGAGACTAAATTCCTGTGTTCATCTGCAGAACAGATACAGCTCATGCTTTGGCAGGGAAAGCATTCCCATCAGCCCTCAGTCGTACCCATAGGTGGAAATCTCCAAGGGACTGTAGTTTTTAAACTCCTTGGCTCTAATAGGATCTTTGCTGTTGACTTCAGTGGAGTGTTATTTCTCTCTTGTCTTCCCTGAGGCAGCGGACACCTGGCTTGCTGATTGTGATGGTGGTCTTTGTAGTGCGGCTACTCGGCCAATTAAAATGTGGACTGGGAGCCACCAAAATAATGTGAGTGGCCACTGAGATGAATTGAGGATCCTTCCAGCATAGCTGCAGTGGGTGGGGGAGAAAGTGTCTTCACCCTGGGGGGTGTATAGTCCGTTGGCGACAGGACTTTTTTGGGACGTTGGTAATGTAGGCTCGAATCTCTTTGGTTGAGTAAGAGGTCAACTTCTGGTCAACCGAACCTTGGTCGCCTGCTTCTGCCACTATATTATATAACGGAGGTGGCCACCACCCAATTTCTCTCCTCTGGCTGTACTCAGAAATAGGAAGCATGTCTGCATTTGGCACGGAGCCTGCCCCCATCAATTTGCATGCTCAGAAGACTCCCAAACAAACCTCCCTCCCTGAGGCTTTCGGGGGTTTAGTTGGAGGAAGGAAGGAACTGGCTTCCAGGTCCCGAGGGGGCACAGGGGCAAGCTAGGAGCGGAGCTCTTCAGCTTCATCAAAGCTGGTGCAGCTCTGGGCTTGTGCAAAGGGGAACGGTAAGCACCCAGGGAACTTGAAAGCCAAAAAGGTAAGGCAGCTGCACCCTCCAGGATTGGGCAAGAGCTGGCGGCAGGGTAGTGCTGACTTCCAGTTTTGGATGCTCCCTGTGCCTAAACAAAGGGGTTTGTACCCCAAAGCTTGCAAAGAACAATTTTTCTAATGATTTAGTTGGCTTAATAAAAGATATCACATTTACCCAAAGAACCTGGTCTGCCAGTTTTAGACCCCTGCTCCTAAATCCCATGTTCACTCCGGGTCTCCCAAGCCATTGCCTATCCCTGTAGTAACTACTCTGTATTCTTGCAAATACTGCTCCAGTTTGCAGAGAACATATAGGGCCACGCTAGGCAGAAAAGCCACTGGGGAGCATCTGTGGAAGAAATCCTCCAGCTCTGCACACGGTAGGTTTAAGCTCTTCTTTGGATTCTCTTTTCTTGCACTGAATAAAAGTGGCTTCTTGCTAAGATTACCAATATGGGAGTTTCATAATTCTCTAATATGCAGCAGACTGTGTTTGACTTTCAGAATTATTAAAGTGGTTATGGTCAAAAACGTGACTGAAAAGAGGGCACTGAATCTACGGCACCTATCAGCCCATATCAGCTCCGAGCGTGTCTTCTGAGTCATCTGTAGAGTTTACTGAGAAAAACAATTTTTTACTTCTGTCAGCGTGTTGCAGATCTGTGGGTGAGTGAGCCATATCTTACCTTGAGCATCACATTTGGCAATTTAACTTTGATACCAGACTCTTGCTAGCTGTCGGTAATGGTCTGCACAAAGCAAAAGCCCCATTCTCCTGAAGGCTGAGGACGTTGGGAGTGGGCCCAGGCTGTGTGTGCATTTGGTTTCCCTAACGGTTTCCTAATCGTTACACATCCACTTTGAGATGGTCCTCAAGTAGGAGCAGCAAGTGCTGGGCTTGACTGAACATTACATAACACAAACAGCATCTGTTACAACCGTGCATTTAGGACAGTTGGGCATCGTTGATGGTAGTGAGATGCAAGCAGCAAGCACTAACGAGTCGCATGATTAACTCAGCCATTAGATCCAGCTCTTAAGAAACCAGTGGGAACAATTAACCTTCCAGTAAGAAACAGAACTCAAATCCTTCGGCAAATCCCTGAAGCTTTCTCCCCTGTTATGTTGGAGCCAGTGATAGGGTTATTTCAGATCTGTGCTTACAAGAAACAAAAAGAAGAAATACTGTGAATGAGGAACATTTCAATTAACTTGTGCCTCAAGATGGGTGATTTTACAGCAAGGCTTTCAGTGCTTGGATCAGGCTCCTAAATAAGTGGCCTGGTTTTTCCTAAGTGCAGGGGAACCACTTTTGCTTTACACTGATGTGAGGGGTGAATCTTTCCTTTTCTCTTTCTTCCAGGGCTGCTGTAGGTTGGTGAGAGGTCTGGTGATTCGCTTTAGAAAATCAGAGTTTATTCTTGAGACTTTGGTAACTTGTGGGATAGTTTTCCTGTAACAGTATCTCACCCATTGTCTGAGTGAATTCTCATGGATGCTTCCAAGAAGTCTTTCATAACCAATTTTGTAAGATCAGCTATTGCCGGAGGACACTCTCACTCAATTTAGCATTCGCTTCTACTTCACTAAGGCTAAGGAAAGGTGTCTTTATTACACAACTTCCATTCCAGGTCTTCGTGCAAATCATTACCCAGCTTTTTCTGGATCTGGAAGCTGGGAGGGGGCACCTAATAATAATAATGATAATAATGATGATGATGATATTATTATTATTTTTGTAAATTGGTGGAAAAACAATATAAGCAGCAAATCAGCAATGCTTTGTAACATATTACCATTTCTTTACTTGAGAGTGCAACCATGTTCTGAGGGGTTGTTGGTTGGAGCTGTGTTGGTCTACAGACACAGGCAGGCCAGGCTCTTTGGGTAGATGTGATATCCTTTATTAGACCAACTAAATAGTTGGAAAAAAGGTCTTTGCAAGCTTTGGGGCACCAGCACCCTTCTTCAGGCATTTTCCCAGACTTCTTGTCACACTTTTAGCTTCTTTTCTACCTTGGAGATCTCCGAACAACAGCAGAGCCTCCCAGTGCCTGAAGAAGAGTACTAGTGCCCCAAAGCTTGCAAAGGCCTTTTTTTCCAACTATTTAGTTGGACTTTAAGATGTTTTACCTGAAACCTAGCATTACACTGTGCATTCAGACCTTCACAAGGCGTCTGCTTCCTGGACCAGGGCTTCGTGACCATGTTAAGGATAAAACAATCAGGAGCGAATAAATCTGGGGTCGCACTGTTTGTGATCCCAGCTCTTCAAAGCAGTCTGCATGGGGGGGTAGCCTCATGGTTCTGCAGAGTCCTATTGACTTTGGTGCTGAATTAGGACCTGTGTTTATGGTTACGGTTATTATTGACTCTCGCTGAAGGAAGGTGTCTGTTTAGGTGAGTGAGTGCGTGCTCTCTCCCGCGGTGTTTCTGTGCTCTCCAGGAACGTATCGTCATTCAGTTCTTCATTTTTCCACTCGTTTAGTCATTTCAACAAGTCTAGCATAATGCCAAGCTGAGCTTTTCCTCCCATTATTGACATTTGTTTCTCATTATGGTAATGCTGGTGTTTTGCTGTTTTTACAATGTTGTGCATTCAGCAGCTCGTTTGACTGTGCACCGAATGATACTGAGTGACTTTAGTCACGATCCTAATCAGATCTGACTGCGGAGGTGATGCAAGAGGTGAGCAAGGTTGGAGCACAGTCATGGGAATTGTTTTCCAGAGGTCTGACCGCACTGTACAGGGGGCGAAATCTGCTGGGGAGGTGTGTGCATCACTGATGTCAATGGAAAAGACAGAAACACTGGACATTTCAGAAGAAGTTGGGCTAGGAAGAGTGCGAGACTTGACTCAGGCTAGGCAGGGAAACAGACTCTGCATTTCAGTAATGGCACTCTTGGTTTGATTGTGCACAGTGGGTAGGTGTGTGTGGTGCAAGTGGAGGAGAAATGAACTTAGGTGCTCGACCACGCACTGGCTGGTAGGTTCACCACGAATCTCTCTCTGTCGGGGCTCTGTTCCTTGTGTAGCTCTGTTCTCTTTCCTGCAGCTAGATACCAGGACACCAGGGATGTGCCGTGGTCCTGGGTATGGAGCACGAGGCTGAGAGCTGGGGAGTATTGGTCTCATTTTGCACCTGGGCATAGACGGAGTAGGCCCCCCACCCTTGAATTCTACCCCAGCCCCTAGTCTCTGTGTGACAGCCAGCTTGTTTGATTGAAATGACGAGGCTCCCTTCATCCTTTCATCCCTTGTCCCATTGTGGGGATCAAGATCAAGGCTCTAGTGACAAAGGGACGAGACCCACAACTTTTCCATGGCCTAGGAGGAGGATTTACCTCCTCTTCGCTCATCTGCTCAGGCACTGTGCTTAGGAATTAGTCCTTATAGCTTGACTGGGTTTGGGAAATCCTCATTGGTGTAAGTGTGCTTTTAACCCAGATTAAATGATGCTATCATAGAGTAACTTCCTTAGCTGTGTGCAAATTTTCTCAGCCTGAACATGTTCTTGGATAATTAGAGCTCCATGTGATCACGCCATGGTTGGGAGTTTGCTGCACTCTTGTGCTACCAAGTGGGATTGCACGGGGGAGCTGTTCATTTGAGCAATGATTCTGATTCATCTGTATCTTAAAAAAAGCCTCTTCCTAGAAAGGACATTTCTCTGTTTTTCATGTACTGTATATATAATGAGAGTCATTGCTAGTGCAGGCATGGCTATATCCAGAACTTTTCTCTTGCTGCCTCTTGTAAATTGGTCCCTTAAAACTAAAGTGTCCAGAGGCCTTGGAGAAGTGGTGCTTGCAGTGTGGACTGCATCCGTTACCAGGTTAGACAACGTTTATATTACTGGGTTGTACATATGCCCTCCGTAAAGCTCAGTGGTTTACTCCTGGTCTGGAAGGTTAGTTATATTGCTCAGGTTTGTGTTAACTTGGTTGCGCGTGCTGGAGAGGCACACGGAAAAGCTATGCCCGTCTTAGGTAGGAGACATATGATGAACCTGGTCAAAACCAAGCGAGGTACAGTGAACGTTGCTCTGCACAAGGGATCAGCATGCAGTCCATTTCCATTTGTGGCTGTCATATAAACATGGTACATGAGCATATACTGAGGGAGCGACCTTGAGGTATTCTGTTTGCTGGTGGTTTAGTGGCACGTGAGCACGCCTGCGATGTCCTGCATGCTAACTCTGAAGTCCCTGAGCAGCCTTGGCTTGGAGTGAACATCAGCAAGAAGGAAGCCAGGGGAAGGTGGATCCACCATAAAAGATATATTGCTAAAGGACCATGGAAGAGTGAGGGAATTTGAATACCTGAGGTTGGTTTGATGACAGCGTCCTCCTCAGTGACGTCTGCCATCAGGTCAAAGCTGCTTGGTGCAAACAGTGGGACCTGACGCCCCTTCTCTCTGATGGCAGTCGTAAAGTCTACATCCCCCATCCCGGCTTCTGTCTAAAGAGAGACAGCACGTGTCTCTGTCAGTCCCACACGAGGACACTCGCACACGCATACGTAACTACTGGACAAATCCGTGGACGGTCAGGGTAATCACAGGAGTCCTAGCTATAAGTGTCACTCAGCCCATTTTCCATCATAAGAAAACATCTGTTGTTATAACAGGATTTCTAGAAGGCGTCTTCCTGCCTTCTAATGGGCAATGATTTTTCAGCCACTTTGGTGGCGTTTTGGGTTCCCTTGATCCCAGGCTGAATAAATCACATTCATCAGTCCCTTTCTTATACCTTGATTGTTTTGATCCTGTCTACATTAAATGGACAGGGACGCATTTTTTTTATTGTAAAGTCGTAAGGGAGGACCGTCTCTACTTCTAGAAAAAGATCAAGAGGGAAAGAAGATGAAGTGGGAAAGAATTCCAGCGCAAACACGGGGCGTTTCTAAGACAGCCAAAGAAAACAAACTCTCCCTGCTAATTTGCTCCTCTTGTACTTAAGAGGATTTAATATTATAAGAGAGAGCCTCGGGATATTACTCAGTTGCTCCATATGTGTTATCATCCCACCACGTTCCAGAAATGCCTACTATCCCTTTATTCCTTCCCAGCATGGAGGAGAAATAGATGATGTAGTTTGAT
>NW_017728935.1:8827762-8829236 GCF_001723895.1 Crocodylus porosus | reverse complement strand
TCATTGTGTTGGACATCCTTATTGCTTGCAGGAGAGAATTCCAGCTTCAGGGAAAGTTTTCTGTCTTGGCCACACTACTTCTTGGGAGCAAATGTACTACTTCTGGGGTACATCCTAGAATCACAGAAAATGAGGGTTGGAAGGGGCCTCTGGGGGTCGCATCTAGTCCAGCCCCCTGCTCCAAGCAGGGCCAGCCCCAATTATATCATCCCAGCCAGGGCTTTGTCTAGCTGGGTCTTAAAAACTTGCAAGATGGAGAGTCCACAGCTTCTCTGGGTAACCTGTTTCAGTGCTTTTTGACCCTCCTTGTGAGTAAGTTTTTCCTAATATCTAACATAAACTTCCCTTGCTGCAGCTTGAGCCCATCGCTCCTTGTCCTGCCATCTGCCCCCACTGAGAACAGCCCAGCCCCATCCTCTTCAGATCCACCCTGCAGGGAGCTGAAGGCTGCTATTCAATCCTACCTCATTCTTCTCTTCTGCAGACTAAATAAGCCCAGTTTCCCCAGCCTCTCCTCGTAAGCCATGTGCCCCAGCCCCCCAACCATTTTCATTGCCTTCCACTGAACTGTCTCCAATTTGTCCTCATGCTTTCTGGGCAGGGGGAGGCAAAGCTGGACACAGGACTTGCCAATGCTGAACGGAGGGGAAAAATTGCTCCCCTTGATCAGCTGGCAATGCTTCTGCTCATGCAGCCCAGGATGCCATTAGCTTTCTTGGCAACAAGGGCACACTGTTGGCACATGCCGCTGTCCCCCCCCAGGTCCTTTTCTGCAGAGCTGCTGCCCAGCCAGTCAGCCCCCAGCCTGCACCGGTGCAGGGCATTGTTCCCTCCTGAGAGCAGGACTTTGCACTTGTCCTTGTCAAATCTCATGAGATTTCTTTTGGTCCAATCCTGCAATTGGTCTAGGTTTCTCTGAATCCTAGCCCTACCCTCTGGCATAGCTATGATACTATAATAAAGCATAACACCAAATGTCTATATTATTTGCGATGTTTGCTACCAAACTCTGGTCTTCAATGATGGAAAACTTCCTGTTTTGATTACTGTGACACATACAATAGCTTCAGGATGCTTTAATAAACACCTGTCTTTTTTGGCCGGGAACGTGGGTTTTGTTGTGAAACACAAAAACATGGAGGATATTTGGTTCAAAATATTAGTTTTGATTAAAAGAAAATTGTTCTTGGAAACTTGCAGCTGTCTCTGCAGCAGAGGGAACCCACAAGACCAGCCTGGCTCGGTTATCTTTTTTGTTAAGTCTCTTAGGTTTGTGTCAAACTGATAGATGCTTATGGAAATGCAGTCAGGCTCTGTGTGTGTGTGCGTGCGCTTGCGCGCATGCACATTTGCACACCCACCTATGGTATGTCTATGCTCTCCCAACACCATGCTGCGTGACCTCTCTCAGTCCCTAATGCATTTGTCCTCCATGCCTTCTTGAGGTGAAGCAGTGCTGTTTTAATCATCCAGC
>NW_017728935.1:8825210-8826962 GCF_001723895.1 Crocodylus porosus | reverse complement strand
TGTACGGTGCAGGACAACATATGTGCATTGCTATTTCAGTTTTAATAGCATGGCCTTTCTTAAAGAACATGTCTTAAGACATCTCAGAGCTGTCTGAGAGTCTGAAAGTTTTTGTTCTGTAGAGCGTGGTAGGGGATTGGAGACAGGTCCTTAGGGTGGCCCAAATGGCTATTCTGCTTCTAACTTTTCTGCTTCTATAAATTTTGCCTCAGCCAGCCACCTTGCTTTCTGCCAAGTACCCAGAAAGAGCCGCATGATTCCCTGCGTTGTCTGCAGAGCAATATGGGAGGATATGTATTGTGAGGTCTACAGCTGTCCCATGTTTCCAAATGTTGATAAGCATCCCCTTGCTTTGAGTCCCCTCACAGGAGACAGGTCTGCTCTGCAAGGCAGTCATGTATTTGGGGGTGGGGAGGCGTTCTTGCCCCTGTCACCCACGGAAAAACCCCTAGTCCCATTTTCCATTGTGAGTCCGTATGATATGCTTTGTTTCTGGGTCTGTGTCTATTTAAGCCGACGCTCAATCGCTCTGCAGGACCGGTTTGCTGTGTGGTTATAGTGTGGCTGTGAGAGAGGGGGCTCAGAGAGCTGGTCCTCCCGTGGCATCCCTACATTTTCCTGCTCCAGTTGCTCTGCGCATCTCCCACTCTGCTTTCTATTTCCAGAAGCTGTGGGGCACTTTATAGGACCCTGTGCTGCCAAGCTGAAGAGGCCTTCATAACATGCAGCGACCGTGCTGGGGTGAGTATGTGGAGGGCATGCTCCCAGAGCTATACTTCCAGTTGCAATAGCAGGATCATTCACCCGTAGGGCACAATTTTGAGCCCGTTTGCTCAGCTGGGTACCTGCAGGGCCCGGTCACAGTGCCAAGGCAGGGCCGGGCACCTCAAGCGGTTGTACCAAAGACGAAGGATGCAAACTGGGGGCAAGATTTTGTCACTGCTTTATGCCCTGATTATGCAGAGCCAGAGAGAAGACTGAGCACCAAAACTCCTGCTTCCTGTGACGCTTTTCTTCTACAGGCCGATCTTGTTTACTGGAGGGGAGATTGGGATGAGCCTGTTGTAAAGAGCTATTAGGCCGTGGCTATGATTTTGGCACCGTGGTTCATGGAAACCCATAGCATCCTTCCAAGCCAGCTGTTTCACCAGATGTCCTGGGAGACTATCCAGAGAAGGAAAATCCGTGAACGCTCCTGCGGAGACTGAAGCAGAGAAGCCGGGGCCTCAGCTCAGTAAGTGACTGATCCCCATCCCATTGATCCTTCTTTTGAGGGGAAGTTTGGGTATAAAAACGGAGGAATTTCCTCATGGGTGGCCAAAGGAGTCACAATTTGGGAGGGCTGGGAGTTTCCCAGGACGTGAGATGCTTCAGTTAAAGGCAGAAAGCACTTCAGTGGCTTGTTCATTTAGCAGCTGGATCTCCATTATTCCAGCCTCATGTGTCCCGAGATGGCAACCATGGAAGTTTAAAAATATAGAAATCAAGTGCTAAGTGTCTCCTAATGATACCTTAACACACTCCTATTCTCTCTCTCTCACACTCTGAGTCACACTTGCTCATTGGAAAACTCATGGTTGGTGGACTTGAGGACAGACTAGGGACACTCGTGCCATCAGTGGTGCCAGATCGGTTGGCAAACCCCGTTCTCTGAACACCTGCTGTTACTCCAGGCACGTTCCTGATGTCTGTGTCCCCTGGTACCACACACAAGTTACCAGTAAAGTGGCTATGGGTCATCGGGGCTCGGCA
>NW_017728935.1:8788283-8824500 GCF_001723895.1 Crocodylus porosus | reverse complement strand
GAAGTGGGTCCTCATCATAGTGAATGCTGTGCTTAGGCTAAACTCCTGTAGACACATACCTTCCTCTCTAATATCATTTGACCTAAAGGTGAATCCCAGCTTCCTTTAGGCACCCATTACTTACAACAGGTGGCAGGGTTTCAGTCTTCGCGTGTTGGAAAAACAAAAAAAAAGAATTGATGCATTGGGCTTATAGATTTATTTAAGAGTTGAGTGGAGTTTGTGTTGGATGATAGGGACCTGAACTTTAACTGTGTCTTTAGTAAAAGCAAGACACAGTAACAGCTATACACATGCACTCTGGACTTGCATGACATGCACCAAAAGCACTTGCTTTCCTGCAAATCTAGCTGGTCGCTCTGTTACTAAAGGTTTGGGCCTTGTTGTGTTTCTAGGCCACTCTAGCAATGATAGTGGAACTCAGATGGACGTAAGGGACCGAAGGAGGCTTCTACCCATTTGAGCTGCAGCTCTGAAGGTCGGGTCTCTTATACCACAGTGGAAGATCCTGCTGTGATCTGCACAGAAACTATAGCTGGGGGCTCTAGCCATCCTGTTTCTTACCTATGCTGTATCTGTCTCCCCTCGATATACTCTGTTGAAGCTTAAAGGACAGTTATGTTGGTTTTTTTGCCAAGGGAGATCTTTGCAGCAAGCAGCAGCTGGTGGCAGTGGAAAGTCAACTGAGCTCACAGATTCCTTAGATGTGCAAGTTAATAGGTGTTACCCTGATGCACCACCTCCTCCTACCTGTCTCCTGAAGTAAGAATCACAAGGAAATGCTACAAATTCCCAGTCTCCGAAGATGGAATAATGCCCGAGGGGGATAAATTTGGTCCTGTTTTATTTGCTAATCTGCTCAGAAGATTAAAAAGGGAAATACAGTGCTGAGGAAGGTGGGAAAAATCCCGAAAGTTGATCCAGAGCCATTTCCTCCCTACGCCAGCATAAAAATGATCAGCTCTCCCCGAGTGAGGCAGCACACGGAGCAGCAAGTGGATATGCTTCATAGCATTAAGGTAAGGCATTGCTATATCTGCATGTCTGTCACCTCCTTGTCTGCTATGCCTATTTACATGCATATAGGGATATTTGCACCCTTTGCATCTGCCTAGCTATGTGTACCTATTTATGAGATTTTGTTCGTAAATAAGATGAACTTCCATGACACCTAAAACCCCAGGTAAGCTGTGACAATTATTTTTATATACCACTCTGCTACTTACGGCTGCTTCCGATTTTTGCGAGGGGAAACATTTGCGATGAAATTTTCCAGTGTTGGTCTCAAGGTGCCCATCACCTTCAGAGCAGAACTACATGATGCATAAACACACATCTGCTATATCGTTGATATACAGTTGATAAATATTCAGATGCCTGCTGTGTGCTTTATGCACATGCACGTGTTACACATGTGTACCTGTCTTTTGCACTACTCCGCTTCCTGCCCTGCCCAAGTCTATTTCTCACGTACAGAAATCTGCATCCTCTGAGCTGTGCAAGGTTGGAAGTTGCTTATGTGCAAATCTTAATGAGGTTGAATGATCTGGATAATTATTTTAGTGTGAGGGGAGGCAGGGAGTTTAAAAATTCAAGTTAGATTTAAAATTTCAGAAGTTGTCCGTGAATGCAGGGAGCCTTCTGACCATGTGTGTGTTTTACGTACGGTGACGGGGACCTGGATAGACATCGTGGCCGCATTCTGTTTAATGGGAGGTTTGCCATTGATTTCAGGGAGAAACATGTTTTTGCAGACCTTGAATGGCAGACTATTTCTGTTTGGGGTAATGGCATTTTTCAATGCCTCAGATAGAGGCTAATGAAGAGGGGTTTTTTTTCCATCTTGTACAGCTCTCCAGCACTCACTTCCCCTGCAGCAGTATGAAGGTCTCTTGCCTCTGCCTTAGCTTCCTCTTGGCTATCTGTGGGTTGCATTGGACACCAACCACCGCCAACAAAATCTTCCATTTTGGGTCATGCGAGATTTTGATGAATGTCAATGAAATCAGGACTGGCTTCGCAGCAATTAAAGCAAACATTGTAAGTATGGCAATGCACTTCACTGATGTAGACAAGACCGTGCGATGTCTCCTTTAGGCTGGGGGCTTGGTGGCTTGGCACATTGTGATAGCGGGCTTCCACGGTGACCAAGGGCCAAAATTTTCCTTGTCCCCATGTGCTGGGCTGTCACTCGCCCGTGAGTGGGCAGGGAATGTAAAATGTTACCATGCAGGTGTGCTAGCAGGATTGGACCCTCAAAGTTTCCCCAGCTGATAGCTCTACCGTGATCCATATTTGATATTTGGTCTGAGTCCAGTTCCTCCTGACATTGGAAAACAACATATCCCAGATATCAGCCAAACAGCTTGTAGGGCTGTCTCAGCAAAGGGGCAACGAATGAAGGGCCCGTGAAGATTGAATTCCCCTTTTCTCTCCTAAAAAATTATTCTGGGGACAAGATAGGGTGATAGGCCAAGCAGGAGACAGCTTGCATTAAGGCACAATACTCTGCAGGCAGAAGGTTTGCTTTGCAGAGGTCATTAAGAGCAATTTTAAAGAGAAAAGCTCTGTTTATGCTGGCCACCTAAACATCCCTGTAGCCAAGGTCAGCTTGACCAAATTTTGCCTTTTTCTGTTTAGCAAGCCAGAGACACTATCAGAACCACCAGCATTTTGTCCTTCCCATATTCGCTGCACAGAGTCAATGTAAGTATCATGATTGCATCTTCAAATCACTTGCTTTTTTTAAAAACTGAATATACAATCATAGAAAATGTGGGTTGAAGGGAACTCAGGGGGTTGCATCTAGTCCAACCCCCTCCTCAAAGCAGGACCAGCCCCTAATGCAGCATCGCAGCCAGCGCTTTTTCAGTCTGGCCCTAATAACCTCCAGCACCTCTCTCGGTAACTCATGCCAGTGCTTCACCATCCTCCTAGTGAGAGAGTTTTTCCTAATACCCAACCTAAACCTCTCTTGCTGCAACTTGAGAGCATTGCTCCTTGTTCTGTCATCTGTCATGACTGAGAATATGTCCCATACGGCTAGTTTTGAACGTGTACTTTTCAAGGCATCAGTTATTGCTGCTTGGAAACATTTCAAGATGATGAGTTTTCTGTCAAAAAGATCATAAATATTATCCCATCTCCTACCATATTTGACACCAAAGCTGGCTGCGTGGTGGCAGTGGATTGAATGACTGCCGACTACATGTTTTATAGCAGTTTGTAAAGAGCATAAAATATTTCTCTCAAGTCTGAAGATACATGCTGCATCATTCATCACCTGCTGAAATTCTATGTGGACATGGTCTTCAAACACTGTGAGACGGAGGATTCGTGGGTCAACCGGAAAATCAGCAGCATAGCCAACTCTTTCCTCAGCATCAAGAAGAACTTCAGGCATTGTGTATGTTGGATTTTACTAAGTCTTCGTATAGCAAATCCTGCAGCTTTGGGGATATGATGGAAGCCATCTTACCTAAATTAAAGAACACGAAACAAAAAAATGGCCCGGCCATTTTCTTTGAAGTTCAAAAAAAAGGGGGTGGGGACGGCATAAGAGTTAACGTCACTGTGGGTATCAAGAGGAAACACAAGCAGAAGCATGAGAGTGCCATGAAAAGTGGGGTTCATCTGTATTTGGCTTTAGATTTTCCTGGGCACTACTTAACTCCCATGTGAGCCCTCCAAATAGTGCTGAAGTGAAACCATGTGCTGATCCTCTCTGCGGATTGAATTTCACCCTTTGGGGAAATGTGATTGAACTCCATGCGCTTTTTAGCAAGGCCCTTGCCTATGAAATTATCTCTGTCAATCAGAAAGCCACAGCTTATAAAAAAACAAAACCCCCACCCTATTAATAAATTCTTTTCTTTTTTTTTCCAGCATCAACAAACTATGTGCAGATGTGGAGAGGAAGCAACGCAGAAATATAAACAAATTCTTACCAACTACGGCCAGGTAAATGGATGGGACTATCATTCAACATATTAATTAATGCGGAGTCAGGTACTCTTTTGCTCATTGCAAATCGCTGAAGTTACTTAACTGATTTTTCTTTCAATCCACTTCCAGCTGAATGTCAAAAATGCAGCAATGAAATCCCTAGGAGAGCTGGATAACCTGCTAGACTGGATGGAGAAGGCTCATTAGAGCAGAACAACCTGCCAGCAGCATGTAGCTTTTAAAGGTGCTTGAAAACCGCTCTTATGCAGTGATGCATTCAAAATCAAGTCCTGATTCAGCGCTGTCTGGCATTTTCTCATTGGCTTCAAGGGGCATTTAATCACAACATGATTGTTGGGGTAGGTAGGTAGGTAGATAGATAGGTATTTAGACCCGGGTGGCATGTCCACATGCTGCAAGGGAGGAGCACATTGAGACATATTGCCCCCAGGCTGAGACCCGCTACATCTGCTCCTTGTATGTTGATTCCCAGCGCAAAGGTGCCTGTCTGTAGGCTCTGCATCTCAGCTAAACTACTTCTGGTTCGGGACCTGATGCAGGTGGAGTGGGCATGACATCTCAGCATGGACCTGACCCTAGTGTCTTGCACGAAGAACCAAACATTTCAAGTTCACCTTCAGCTTTTCCAATTAGCACAATTCTACCAGGGCTGATATGGCTTAAAAGACTTTCTCTGTTATTAAGGGTAATTGTTAACATGGCCTCTTTATCCTGATAGCGGCCAGGTCCTGCTATCTTATGTATCTTCAGCGGATTTGGGCGGGGGAAGGAGGAGGGGTGCTACTGTCGTCTGACATTTAAAAGCTACGGCTGAGCCTTGTAAGATGCCTGTGTGTGGTGTGCTGCATGGGAAGCTGACAGAAGTGCTGTCTGCAAAATTTAGCAAGGTTAGTCTCTAGTTGGCCTTGATTAAACCACTAAAGAATTGCTGTTTTCTCTGAAAATAATAGTCTCTGCTTTAGTGTAATTGTGTTTTTCAGCATGAGAAACTATTCTCTAGGTACGATAATTTTTTGTCGAACAGAAAAAGAACCGTGTTCTTCTCCTATGTATTGCGTGACCTGCAATGATACTCAGTATGCAAATACTGCACTGATCTGACCTTAAATAAAGACTATTTCAAATGATGCAGGTTCTGCCTAGATTGCTGTGCAACTTCTGAACACTCACTTCCCTGAGTCTAATGTGTGATGTTTCTCTTCTTTTTCTACAAAGGATTTATTTGATAGAGTAGATACACTGGAGGAGGGTAGGGCTAGGATTCAGAGAGACCTAGACAAACTGGAGGGTTGGATCAAAAGAAATCTCATGAGATTCAATGAAATCTCCTGCTCTTAGGAGGGAACAATGCCCTGCACCGGTGGAGGCTGGGCTGACGGGCTGGGCAGCAGCTTTGCAGAAAAGGACCTGGGGGGGACAGTGGACAATAAGCTGAATAGGAGCCAGCAGTGTGCCCTTGTTGCCAAGAAGGCTAATGGCATCCTGGGCTGCATCGGTCGGAGCGCTGCCGGCAGATTGAGGGAAGTGATTCTTCCCTTCTGTGTGGCACTGGTGCAGTCCTGTGTTCAGTTTTGGGCCCCCCGCTACAGAAACGATGTGGACACATTGGAGAGAGTCCAGGGTAGGGCAATAAAAATGGTGTCGGGGCTGGAGGACGTGACTTGCGAGGAGAGGCTGAGGGAACTGGGCTTATTTAGTCTGGGGAAGAGAAGACTGAGGGGGGATTTAATTGTAGCCTTCAGCTCCCTGCAGGGCTGTTGCAAAGAGGATGGAGCTGGACTGTCCTCGGTGGTGGCAGATGACACAACAAGGAGGAATGGGCTCAAGTTGCAGCAAGGGAAGTTTAGGATGGGTATTAGGAGAAACCTTCTCGCTAGGAGGGTAGTAAAACACTGGGACAGGCTCCCCAGAGAGGCGGTGGACTGCCATCCTTGGGGGTTTTCAAGACCTGGCAAGACAAAGCCTTGGCTGGGATGATGGAGTTGGGTCTGGTCCTGCTCGGAGCAGGGGGTTGGACTAGGTGGCTTCCTGAAGCCCCTTCCTACCCATGTTTTCTATGATTCCTACGGTGGCTAATTTACAGTATAGATGAGGGAATAACATAGGGTACCTGAGGGATCATACAGCACTTCTGCTTTTTTGAAGTGCCCAAGTCAGGACTCGTGTGGTGCACAGATTGTGTGCTAGTCCTCTGTGATAGATGGTTCGGCGATTGTAAGGCCGGAAGGGACCTCAGAAGATCACTGGGTCCAGCCCCCTGCACCAAGCAGGAAAGATAACTGGGGGTCAGGGGACCCCACTAAGGTGACTGTCGATTCTCCTCTAGAAGATTTCCCGGGTAGGTGATTGCACCGCCTCTGAAGGGAGCTTATTGCAGTCGGGACACCCTGACTGTGAAGAAGCTTTTCCTAACGTTGAGCCTGAATTGATCTTCCAGGAGTTTGTGGCCATTACTCCTGGTTTTCCCCCGGGTGCCCAGGTGAACAGTTGCTCACCAAGTCCTTGATGTACTCCCCCAGTGTAGCAGTAAACTGCTACCGGGTCCCCTCTCAGCCTTCTTTCCTCAGGCTGAAGAGTCCCAGATCCCTCAGCCTTTCCTCATATGGCTTGCCTTTTAAGACTCTGATCATACGAGTGGCTCTTCTTAGCACTTTCTCAAGCTTGTCCATGTCCATGTTCAAGTGTGGTGCCCAGAACTGGACACTGCCATTTCACCAGCACTGAGTAGAGCAGAAGCATCATGTCGGTTTTGCTGGAGATGCATCGATTGGTGCATACCAGAGTATTATTTGCCCTACTTGCTACAGCATCACACTGCCAGCTCATATTCATCCTGTGGTTTATTATTACCCCCATGACCCTTTCATTTGTGGTGCTGCCAAGCCTGTAGGTGTGTTGGGGGTTGCTCGCCCCGAGGCGGAGCACTTTACATTTCTCAGCATTGAACTTCATCAGATTCCAAACTGCCCAACTTGCCAGCCTGTCTAGGTCTGCCTGTATCTGTAGCTTATCTTTCAATGTGACCACGCTCCCCCATAGCTTGGTGTCATCCATGAACTTGGATCGTGAGCTCTTCACCCCACAGTCTCCCAGTGTCTTCACCAAGGAAAGGGGGAGTAGGGGGCCTGGGGTCACACAGGATGGGAGACGGAGTGAAAGGAGGAATCTAGACCCCAGCTCTGTTCTATGTCTGACCCGGAGCCCCCTTCCACTAACCCTTGGAAACCCGACTGCCCTGGAGATGCTCTGAGCCAGCTCCTCTATCCTGCCTTGGCTGTAGTAGCGTAGCCTCTCAGGGATAGGAACTAATTGGGGATGGGGAGCAGGGGTGGGAGAAGGGGAGGTGACTTCTGGGTACTCTGCCAACTTCAGCTTATTAGTCAAGGAGAAAGGACGTATAACAAAGTGATGCTGCTTAACTGGTGTGATGAGGCAAATGCTTTTCTCCAACCTGTGTCTCCAGAAAGCAGCTGAGATTTTTATGGGGTAATTTATTTCCCTCCCTGGAAATCTTGGCTCGGCCCCACTGCTGGTTTGCGAGACTCCCCCTGCTCCCCTGACACCACATCTGGATTAGGAGATGCGCATGGAGGTCAGGTGGCTTCCTGCAAGCAGACACCCGACCCACAGTTCTTCCTGCTTCTCACAGGACGTTGTATGGGCTGCAAGACCCAGCAGCCCCTGGCATATGGGAATGAACCTGACCAATTCGAGATAAAGCAGCCAGTTGCTGTCCTGGAGCATGAGTGCCCACGCAGGGTGTTAAGACAGCTGTGGAGCTTGCCTTGCACCCTGACCCTATCCTGCACCAGGGGCTCACCCTGCCTGGGGCTAGCAGCACAGACAAACATACCTCGCTCTGTCTAAGGCCCTGCTGGTCCTGGTCTGAGAAGGTGCCCTGTTCACCCCTAGTGGCAACCTAGCTCAACCAGGGAACATCACTGTTGTGACCCTCACAGGACACCCCCTGGCTGGGGCCACCATCTGAGGTTGGTGTTGAAGCTGTTTCTGTCCCAGTACCCCTTTCTCTCTTCCTCCCACCTGTGAAGCCAACACCACAGGGCCTGTCTCTATCAGCCTCTGACTCCCCTTTCCCCTGAAGGCCTCCTATGAAATCCCTTGTCCCACCCTAGTCTCCGGTGGGGCTGCACCAGTATTTCCCAGCTGCATTTTGGAGAGTTGCGAGGGGGTGGGGAAAGGCCCTCCTGGCCCCTACACTCTTTACTTCCCTCAGCTTGAAGTTGTTTCTGTCCCACTGCCCCTTTTCTCTCCCCCTCTTGCCAGCGTAGCCACCCTGTCTCCTGTATATGCTGGGAAGTGGTCCAAGGGGCTGCACGCGGGCCCCCAAAAAAGGACTGTTTGCTTCTGAGTTGACATTGAAATGTCTGTAGAGACCACCTTGCAAAGCAACAAATTTCCCTTTTTTAAATAGAAACAGAAATGAAAAACCTATTATTTAGGAAGCACTGCAGGACACCAGTTCAATTTCAGGGGGGCATTTGGCATCTTTGGTGTAAAATAGTATAATACTGAGAACAGGGAGTTGAAGTGATGGTGTTGTCATTGTGTACTTACTTTGAAACA
Organism: Crocodylus porosus; assembly: GCF_001723895.1. Lineage (NCBI taxonomy): Eukaryota > Metazoa > Chordata > Crocodylia > Crocodylidae > Crocodylus > Crocodylus porosus. The sequence goes on along the minus strand of NW_017728935.1, from coordinate 8,815,950 downwards.
ACTGAAACTGTACAGAGATGTATCTAGTAAGGATGTATGTGTATACTGGGCCGGGCAAAATACAGCCTGCTGGCTGGATCCAGCCTGCCAGGCCATTCGGTGGGGCCTGTGGGGCCCCTAAAAAATCAAGAAAACAAATATTTATCTGCTCCTGGCTGCCTATCAAAAATGAAAGGAGCCAGGGGCAATGGGACCCAGGGGAAGCCAGTATGACACACCAGCAAGACCCTGCCCCCCCAACCAGAAGTCTCTGCCTGCTGCAGCTTTAACTGCTCCCCTGCACTTGGCTGCTCTAGCACCACATGGCCCCCGGCTGAATCGCTGGACCACCAGGACTTGGGGACGGTGCGGGTACCCTGGGGCCGGGAGTGTGTGTGTGTGTCTGTGCAGTGAGAGGGGGAAAGGAGAGTTTTCACGGTGAGTCCCTCCCACCACACACATGCACCCACACACCCCTCACACTGCTATACGTGCAGACCCCAACACCCACACCCCCTCGCACAGTCCAGCCACCCTCCCCTCACACACAGCGTCCCCACAACTTGACCCAGAGGGCTTCAAGCTGTCCATTTTTGGAGCTGATGTCAGCCCCTAAGGAGATATACTGCACTTTCACATAGAGAGCAACACCTCCACCTTTCTTCTCCACCCTGTCCCTTCTATGCAGGGTGTAGCCCTCAATAGCTACGCTTTAGTCATGTGAGGAGTCCCATGAGGTCTCCGTAATCCCTACTAGATCATAATGTCCACTGCAGAGTAGGAGGGCTAGCTCCTCCTGCTTACTCCCCATGCTCCTGGCGTTAGTATACAGACACCTGAGTCCTCCCACTGAGGCTCTCATCTTCCTGTCCCGCTGATGGAGAACTAGTCCCTCATCTCCCACAAAAATGGCTCTCCCAGTGATGTGTGCAATCAATATTTTCTTCATGTGCAGCTGTCACCTGGAGGATGCATACCTGCTAAATGTGCAGCTTGCTAAAGTATCATGATTATTTCCCAGTCCAGACAGATAAGCAGCTCATAATCCTTTACCAAAACAGCGATGGCAGTTAGAGAGCTAAAAACATTTCACTCGTCCCAGGTGCCAAGAGCGGATAGAAATTTCTGAGCCTGGGTCTGGTGATGGACATGGCACCAAAAATGATTAAAATGGCTAGTTACTGATGTTTGACAAACACCTGCCCATGACAGACGCACACAGATGAATGAGTTTGGCTCCAACAGGAAAAAAAGCCTTCAAGCCAAGGCCTACCCTTCCCTATTAGATGCATAAGTGACCTTACTCCGTATCACACAAGTGCCTGAAAAATCTTTAATGCACCCCTCTTTGTAACACTATCATTTTAGCCTTATGGCTAAGTCACAAAAAGCAGTGAAGAGGAGGAGGATTTGCTTGCCTCCTTCATTAATTATTTTTTAGGGACTCGAGCAGGGTGGAAGAGGATCGCGGTCAGACAGCGTTAGGTGCCTAATCAGTGGAGTAGAATCTGCCCCCTAAAGCCAGGGTTTTGGAGCAGGTAGCACTTGAGAGGGTGTCCCACCTTTGAGCAAAGGTAGCAGGCTAGCGTGCAGCCCCGCTCAGCCATTATCTCAGCTACAAGGTGGGATTGTGGCCATAACCTCTTGGTGCCGGTTGCCTGTGGTACTGGAGTCCTGGGTAAGAGTGAGCACAAAAGCAATCATAAAGGATGTGACTATATACAGGTGTGTCCATAGCTATTGCAACCTGGAAATCAAAAAAGAATGACACATCTACTGGAATTTTTAGCTTTGTCTTGCTGCTGCTTGATTCGCATGATCACTCTATCTCAACGTGCTTTTTGCCTTATATTGAAAGGCACAAGGAGGAAAAACATTCATTTTCCAACAGGTTAAGGATGTGATGGCATATAAAATGTTGATCTGGACACTCTCAGGAGCTGTTGTAACTGGCATTTCTCAAGGTGCTTGGCCCTGGTATCAGCACTGTGGAACTTTCTAAGTTGTTTCATTTAAGCTCAGCAAGGAAATGCATGGAGAAAATAGAAAGCCCGAGGGAATTCCAGATTTCATTTCCTTTGCTCGTCTGTATATAAGTGGGTATCAGTCTCTGGGGCTGAGAAGCAATATACCACAGAGACGAGAGAACATACCGTGAAACAAGGTAAGATATTTCTAGCTCTCTGATCTCCTCTTATACCTTTTTCTATGTTATTTATTCCTGCGTCACACCTGCTGTCGAGGGTCAGTGGTAGGATCCTAGTCTACCATGAGGGAAACCCAAGTTCGCTTCCCAGACAAGTGCATAACTACCGTCATCGAGGCACCGCACATCTGGACTCAGTCTGGCCTTTGGACTCTGTCTTGGTGGCCTAAAGGGGGATGGAAAGCCTGGGCAGCCTCTACTCCTCACAACCTCCTCTCTGGGCATGCATGTCAAAGGTCTGGGTGACCTCTAGGGTGGCCATCAAAGAGGACAGTCAAGTTATCCTCTGTCCCCTATTGATACATAACCCGATGCCTTTATGTCCTCTACTTCTCTCTTCTTCAAGAGAAAAATAGAGGACATAAAGGCATCGGGTTATGTTTCAGTAGAGGATAGAGTAGCAGAAAACCGGAATGTCCTCTATGATGGTGACCCTAGTGCCCTCTCGTGCACATACCTGACCCAGAAGGATCAACGTTTGCCTGGTACTGCTGCTCAGAGACAGCTTAGATGGATGTCCTTGCTCAAATTCAGTCTAGGTGTGATTTCACTGGAGTTAAAACACGATTATGGATTTGTCTCATAATATGTAAAGCCAGACACTGATAGTCCTGTAATTTTCTGTGGACTTGAGCACCATGCACCCTGTCCATACCAGCTCCATTCCCCAAGTGCCAACGCAATGAGATGGATTTGTCTGGAAACCGTAAGGGTCTATCTCACTGCTCATCTTTAACCAGTCTAAATGCTTTTATGATTAAAAGTGGCTTTGCCTGACAGGATGCCACTGAATCCTCTGGTGAGACCTCACAGAAGATGGGCCATTATTGTGCATAGGCTCTCAGTGGTGCTCTGCACCCTTACGACATCATAACCTTCCAGGAACCAGAGCAATGACTTGCTGGATTTCTGCAAGGTGTGTCACCTCAAACACGACACTCACGTCACACAAGGAGAGTAAAACCTTGCGATGACATATTCCCCAAGCGCAACGGATGAAGTCCTAGCTTAGCTGTCCTCCTATCCTATTAGATAACGCTTAGTGAAACATGTGGCAAGACTCTCATTGGGAACAGCTTCAGGTCCAGATGTGAATAGTGAAATACAAATAAGAAACAGTCTGGAAATCTATATTGCTCTCGCCACATGAAATAATTGAACTAACACATACATCTTTGTCTCTGGATTTCCTTCCGCTTTGCCTAAGCTCCGTGTTACAAGAGTCAAAGTCCTCTTTTCATTCTGTTTCTCTTTCTGTCACCTGTGCAATGAAACCTGCTTGAGTTTGGAGCTGTCTGGCCAGTAATTTCGTATTGATTTGTCCTCAGATTGGATCTGGTTCAAGACTGGGATCCAGACGTGAATATCCCCAGTTAGGGGTTTCAGTCCTTGGGGTTCGTGGCTCAGACCAATCGGACTGCAAAGTGGAGATGTGACCCTCACTGGCCCAAACTTTCTGCTGCTCAGATCCAGAAAATTGTCCAGGGCTTAATTCTAATATATGAGATTAAAACGACACAGGCTCTGTCTGTCCTGTAGGTCAGATTTCAAGGTGCTTTTTCAAAGTTACCCAGTAGGCCAGATGCAGAAGTGATGTCTAGAAGAGAGATGCCAATTGCACAAGGATAAATGGCTGAATAAATCTAAGCAAATCTAAGCAAATGCAGAAGTATTAACAGAGGTAACAAACAGGTTGAAGGGAAGCAAATAGGAAGGTTTCATCCACAATAACGGGGTCTCTCACTAAACACATTGTGCTTTGAATTCCACCTGTCTCCTATGTGGAAAAAAACCCCGTGATCACTGTAATCCAAGGGTAACCGAGACCTGCTTTGTTTTCTATTAAGCAGTTCCTACGACGGAAGAAGTGAGCGTCAGCATCCTTCAGAGAAATGAAGGTTTTGTGTCTCCTCTGTCTCGTTCTCTCTGCATTTCTGCTGTGTTTGCAACCCACTGCCAGCCTCAGAAGGCTCCACTTGGCACGGTGTGAGATCGCTGTGAATTTCCACGAACTGAGACACAACTTTGCAGCTGTCAAGGAGATGCTTGTAAGTACGGCGCGGGTGGAAATACGTCTGTAGCTCAGAGTCCTGCTGAACTGATCAAAAGGTCAGCTTCCTAAGTCGGCACGTGCATCTGACCCTTTCTCTCTCTTTCTCCCTTTCAGCAATCTCGAGACAAGCACACTGACATCAGATTCTTATCCAAATCATATTCCTTGCGAGACATTGAGGTACGTACAGGATCTGCGTGCCTTGAATTATTCAAGGGATACACGGGCACAGGGAACGGGTGATTTTTGCTGCAAGAGTTGGCAGCCATGTGGATAGATGGCAGAGCCAATAACACAGGAACAAGATTAATTTGGTTTAACAATGACTCTTACTGGACCTAACAGAGCCCTTTTTTGTCTTCTTGTAGCCTGCGGACAGGTGTTGTTTCCTACGTCATTTGATGCGGTTTTACCTGGCAAATGTTTTCAAACACTGTGAGGAAGCCAGTGCCCTCGTCAGGAGGAAAGTCAGCAGCATAGCCAACAGCTTTCTCCATATCAAGAAGGACTTGAGGCTCTGTGTAAGTCTGAGGCAGCAGGCCACATTCGGCTCACAGCCACGCTGGTGTGAACTGGAGCGCAGCCAGCCACGTCCATAGAGCACGCACATCTAGAATACCCTAGATATACACCCACACGCCAGGGAGCGGGGACGGCCCAGGAACACCTCGAATATTCTCATTATGGGCCAGGATTTCATTTCCTTTATTATTCATTTCCCAGGGATCATTTCCTGGAAAGTTAGGGTGGGAAGGGACCTCAGGCGGTCGCATCTAGTCCACCCCCCTGCTCAGAGTAGACCATTGCAGCCAAGGCTTTGTCTAGCCGGGTTTTGAAAACCTCCAAGGAGGGAGCTTCCACCACCTCGCCGGGTAACCTGTTCCTCCTTGTGCAAGTTTTCCCTAATATCCAACCTAAACTTCCCTTGCTGCAGCTTGAGCCCATTGCTCCTTGTCCTGTCATCTGCCCCCACTGAGAATAGCCTACCTGCATCCTCTTTTGAACCCCCTTTCAGGTAGCTGAAGGCTGCTATTAAGTCTCCCCTCAGTCTCCTCCTCTCCAGACTAAATAAGCCCAGTTCCCTCAGTCTTTCCTAATAAGTCCTGTCTCCCAGCCCCACCACCATTTTTGTCACCCCTGCTGGACTCTCTCCAATTTGTTCACATTCTTGTTGTAGTGGGGGGCCCAAAACTGAACACGAGACTCCCAGAACAGCTCTTCCCTCTGATAGCAGTCCCTAGGGATTGCCTGAGAGGAGCGACTGCGAGGTATCCGCACGGGGAAGCTAGTGGCCGTAAATTGGGAATGACTGCATGCAGCTCTAGGTCCTCGCTGTGAATTCTTTGTTTGGATGTGGGAACTCTAGGACGTGCAAAGGCGGAGTTGGTATGAAGTGGCACCTTCGCTCAGTGGGTGCTCACTTCTGTACTTGAGAGCAGCCGTATGGGGCCCCGCATGCACAATCCTGTATCCTCCTTTCCTGTGTGCCCACCGTTAACTCCGTTACCGTTACCCTTCCCCAGCATGACGTTGGCGTGTGTCACTGCACCGAGGATGTGAAGCAAAAATACACGTGGCTCCTGGGCCGGTTTGAAGAGGTACATCCATGTTTGCCTTCTGACTTAGCTAAGGGAGTGCAGAGGGATTTCTGGCGGCAGGGGTCTCGTATATGGGGGCTGCCTCAAAGCGACGTTGGGACATAGCCCTTTCTCTCCAGGCCGACAGTGGCAGGACACAGCTGTTCTGTGGGGTTCATGGTGTAACTATTCAGCAAAAGCTGTCACGTTTCAGGGCTTTCATGGGGGCAAATGGGAGTTCCCTGCTAAGGGCCATCTTCTTTGGGTCCTCTGATGTGCACACCTAGCCCTTTGTCCATTTTTCTTCTGCCCCCCTTGTGTGGTGGACTTTGGGGGCTCCCCTGTCACCTGAAGGAACAGGCCTTTGCTGCTTTGAGCTCTGCCCACCAGCCTTGGGTATTGAATAAGCTGTCACCAGCACTGTCATTGCCTAAAAACTTCATAACAGAAAAACAACTGGAGCCAGCAGATGTGGTCAGCCTGAGGGTGGGGAGGGATGTGCCCGTGTGAGCAGAGCACCATTTTAGACGCATCACGGAGCGGCTCTTTCTCAGCTGCAGGCCCGTAGTCGGGTCTTGCTGGGAAACCAAGAGACCGCTTGGGAATGTGCCTCGGTCGTCGTGGCTGGAGTGGCTGCTTAGGGGCATAATCCTGTCTGTTCCCTTCCAGATGGACGCTCGGTCTGCAGCCATCAAAGCCCTTGGGGAGCTGGATATTCTGTTGGACTGGATGGACAGGACGGATTAGGTGAAGATCTGTGTCCCTCCTCTGGTGGCCTAATCCTGCAAGCAACAGTCAGTCAAAACTCCCGATATTGAGCAAACACAGTGGACAGGACGAGGCCCTACAGCATTTAACGCTTCTTGGAGGCCTGAATCACAGCTTCCACTGATGTCAGCGGGAACGGTGATTCGGCCTTTCATCTTCTGAACTGAGACTGCCCTGCACCGCATTAGACCCCTGTGGGGTCGGCCCATACAGTCTATAGGCCTAGTCTAGCAAAGCGCTTAAACAAATGTATAATTTGAAGCGGACGAATAGTCCCAGGGGCGTCATCTGTGCCCTAATTAAGCGTTTGGCTGGGCTGGGGCTTGTGTAATTAGCTCTCCAGTGCAATTAAGCTGCACTACCTGGCCACTGTTTTACTGATGGCTGACATATCTTATTACAGAGAAATATTGTCTTCAGTGAAGAACTCTCCAGAGATTTCTTATTATTTATAACTTGCTATTTTTTATTCATCATTTCCATTATTATCTGTTGCTGGTATTTATTTATTTATTTATCTGTGTATGTATGTACTTAGTTTATTTATTTATTCATTTATTTATTATAATTATTTCCTACTTTGTAATGTTTAGTGTAATGTATAATGATATCTGTTGTAATTTTATATTTTAATACTTAATTTATTATTATTATTACTTCTACTACTGTGACTGATTGTATTGCTCTGGGAACACTTTTTGCATGCAATGGATGTTTCATCTGTTAAGCTCAGAAAGTGCTGTTCTCTCCAGAAGGACTGGATAAGAACATGGTGTGCAACTCACACTTTTCTTAAATAAAAGCACTGCAATGAAGCTGTTAGACCTAGCCTGAGTGTGGAAATATCCCTAAGTGACATCTCAAAGAGAAATATAGCTGAGGACCATTGTTCTACAAAATGTAGAGCCTTCCCTGCAAAGATCTCAGGCCCTTACAAGCGTCAATGAATTCTACATCCTTAGACCCCTGGTTGGGCGAGAGAAGAAAACCCCATTTCTACAGATGAGGAAATCAAGGCAGAAGAGTGAAGGGTTGTCTAAAGTCAAACAAGATGGTGTCCTGCCTTCCAAACGTAAAATGATGGAAGGGACCTCAAGGGTCCTGTAATCCCATCCCCTGCCCGGCTGCTAGAAGTGTCCTTCTTCAAGCATCCCCGAGAAGTGCCCATCCAGCCTCTTCTTGGAAACCTCTGACGATGGAGACTCCCCGGCTTCTGGAGGCAGCTTGTCCCATGGCCCTTATTGCCCAGAAGCCTCTTTTTCCCCCCTCCGAGGCATAATCTAAACCTGCTGTGCCGCATGTGTTTCACATGAGAGCTGATTCTTGTCCTCGCATTCACGGTGCCCCAAATGTCTGTACTAATCTACTGAACTGATTCTTCTCCGACCATTTAAGAAGCAGCTGTTGTCACTTGCAGCCTAAAGAACTGGCTCCGACATCGCGTCTCATCTGTCCAGGCAGCGGTGCCACGACTATTTCTGTGACATCGGAGCGCCTGCCGTACTCGGCAGCGGCTGCTGACTAGCGCATTAATAACTGAGCCAGGTTCACCAATCTCGCTTACCCAGGGTTGACATGACAACCTGTTTTCTGGGCAGCCGGTACAGAAGCTGCGATGATGTCAGGCCCCAGATGTGCGTTGCACATTAGCCTGGGCATTTTGCCAAAGCACTCATGTGTCTCGTGTTCCTGGTATCGCTCCAACCTGAAGATTTCCGATGTTGAGACAGCCCTGGCTGCACCTGTTTGAAGCTGGAGCGGGAGTTGGCTCTGAAGGTTTGAGCTGGTTCCTTTGGCCCTACAGGAGAAGAGCTCCGCTGCCAAAAACAAGGCGTACCTCCTGCACCAAAGAGCTGCTTCTCACAGCACCAAACTGCTTCTCTTCAGACAGGAAGGGAAGGATCTCCCGCTGTCACCGGCTGCCATATCCCTTTGCAGGAGGGTGACCTACCTCGGGCACTACACTTGCTGGCTTCAGATGAAGATACACGGTTTCAAAGAGTTTCCTTCTTTCTAGCTGCTAAAACTTAGAGAGGAGAATTTGAAACCCGAATGAAATGTTCCCCCTAGTCAGCAGGGGACATGTTATCCATGCCGCTGATAACATGGCCCAGCTCTTCATGCTGACGCACGGAGGTTCACGTGAGCCTGGCTCCTATCTTGTCTCTGCCTTCCCATAACGCTTCGTTCTCCCCGGAGGGATCTGGCACCCTCCAGACGAGAGGGCAGAATGATCCTGCTCCGCCACGCCGCAGCGCCGCCTCTCCACGCAAAACGATCCTACCGGTGCCGTGCTGTCGGAGGTGGTTTCCAGTGATGCCACGGAGGTGGTTTCCAGGGGCTCCTTCCTGCAGGAGCAGTGAGAGCAGCAAGAAGCCAGTTGGGGAAAAAGGATGTTTTCCAGAGTTGTGAAAGTCTTTTTTGTATTCTCATATATGGAAATGAGCTTTTTCCAGATGGAGTTACCTAATACTTGTGATCTCATCACCGTCTCAGTCCCAAGAGGAACCAGCAGATGCCTCAACCCTCCTGCGTGCATCTTGCTGGTACCCCCACCGTATCAGGTCATTGCTGCAGGTGCTATTAGGGATTTTTGTTCTTGTCCCTAGACTGTCCCTGATTTCTGAGACGGTCATAGGTATGCACAAGTGCTTCCCCATAGTTGACTGCAAACACATATCACCCTCTTTTAATGACACGGTGTGATATCATTATTTTAACATATTATTTGATGCATATACTCATAAGGTAGATATCTTAGTACATTTTATCTACCTCCCCAACTATAAGCCCTATCTAAAATGTCCCAGTGTCTTGATTCACTAATAAAAACACTCCATGTAAGATGTTTCTAAATCATTTAAGGTAACCTGTGGTCACACTTTGCCATGAAGGGTCCTTCTCGTCTGAAATAAAGCAGTCCTATACAGCTTATGGGGAAGCGCTCGTGTTTATCCTGCACATTTTCTCCCACGACTGTGGTGTGGAGACTGAAAACCTCTTTGCTGTCCCGTGATCCAATTCTGCTGTCTTTATTCATACAATTTTTCTAAATGTGTAGAAATAACACCTTCACCAGGTGTTGTCTCCACCAGGTGGAGTCCATATATGAAATTACAAGCTACCCACATGGATAAGAGTTTCCAGGTCAATCCCTTTTCCTGCTCTAAATAATGTTATCCCCTTAGGGTGATCAGTCCTGAAATTAAAGAATCAAAACTAAAGTTAAAGGAAGGATTTAAAACTGCTTTCATAGCATCTGATGCTGCTACCTACTGGTGCTCCCGAGTCACTGCAACAAGTCCAAATCCTAATGTAAATATTTGCAGAATAAAAGCTGCGGACTTAGAACGGTACCTAACGTTGTTCCCAGTTACACCATGGACTTCTGGATTAAAACTGCTGTAACTGGAAGCCAAATTTGGATCACACAACCTGGCCCAAGGTGTTTAGGAATAAATTTGCCAAGGTGCCAAGATGCATACTGCACCTTTAGGCACTTAAATACTTTTGAAAATCTGGCCCTTATTATAAATAGCGTTGGTTTTGTTGCCACCTGATTTTTTTTTTGGTGATATCAGGATGTTTACTCTGATACTCTAGTTATTGTCATGTAGAATAAAAGTGAACACGTGTGTAAGGGACCCAAAGGCGTCAGGTGGGAAGGGTTGAGATCGCAGATTTGTACAAGGGACAGAGCATCAAACCTTTGGTGAGAAAAGCATTAAAAGGAGCTTGCGTTGTCACCACCTGGGCTGTTCCTGCTCCCTACTTAGAACTGGTCTGGAAAGCTGTTGGCATGGCACTCTTTACCACCACCAGATGAATAGAATTCATTTAATATCTGTGTGGATGTCTTTCCATTTAAGGATTCACCCTGACTTGTTGATCTCTCCAAGCTACCTGCTGTCCTTTTTCACCCCAGCTTTGCCCTGTGGCAGACATAGGGTTGCCAGTTCTGTTTGATGCTATTCCAGGAGGTTTCACCACCAGACATAAAGACATTAATGAGTCATTACATCAGGAAGGCACATTTCTATTATATTTTTAAAACCCACTGGACCACTGTATAAATCGGATTCAACATTTAATGTTTATTTTAATGAATGCCCTGTCGTTTATCTCCCGGGTGACTCTTGGCAGCCTCCTAGAGATGTATATCTAATTCCTGGAGACTCCGGGGCAAGCCTGGAGGGTTGGCCTAGTCAGACAGTAGCCTGCCAGGTGTATTTCCTCTTTGTCTGTGATGAATCCACCTTCACGCAATGCGGCTTTCCCATTTTAACTTCTTTGTCTCCGTGTCAGTGCGCTGTGAAATAATGTGTTAGTCCACAGTGTTTTTTCCCATGTGCTGTGATCATTTTCCTAGCCTGAACCATTATGCCCAGGGGCAGCCAATTAAAAATTACACACGTTGCACATTTCCTGAGTTCCAGTCAAAGAAAAACAATTTGCAAGACATGATGACTTCATGAAATGTTACCCTCTGTTTTCAGGTGAAATTCTTGTCCCGGAGTAAATCCAAATCAGGCTCCCGGTTCTCTGTCCCTGGGGGGTAGTTCCAGTGAAGGCAATGGTCCTGTTTCTGCCACGACCTGGCCCAAAGCTCACAGAGGGCAGTTGAAAGTTTCCCAGTGACCTTTCTGAGCGTTGGGTTGGAGTCCAGGTAAGAAACCCACAGCTGAGCTCCAGGTCTCGGCTGGCCGCCTGTTCAGAATCAGGATCTGAAGTCTGTCCCGCTGCCTTCCCAAGGGGCATGTCTACACGTGCACTTGAATGCACATTAGCCTATTTTAATGCGCCTTAAAGTGTCATTAAAAAAACCATGCGCTTTCACTAACGCTCATTAAAATAAACCAACGTGCCTTTTTCTAGTGTCTCACAATGCGGTCCGACACGTAATGTGTATTACCAAAAGTGCGTTAATGAACACGTAGACGCGCTCCAGCTGCCAAGATAGACGCAGCTATACCCTTCATCAGGGGATATTTGCATAATGTATGGGGCAGCAAGATGGACTTGTGCCTAAGAAGGAAGTCTGAGGAGCGCTGGTTTAAGCTCTCTCTGCAGAAGTTGCCTCCCTGCTATGGGCATCTCTCTGTTAATGAGAGAGAGTGTTGCCCCCCTGCTTCAAGCGTGGACCGTGGTAGAAGAGCACAGCAAGAAGGCACCACAGAAATATAAATGTCTTGTTATCTGAATACTTCAGGGGCACATGCTAAATTGGCGAGACCACAGGTAATGGTGTTTAAAATGGGGATCATCAGCTCCTAGCTCTACTTTCAGAAATCTCAAGACAGTTGATAAGCAACAGACCATCCTGAAGCGTTCAGAACAGACCTGCGTTTCAGGATGGTGTGCTGGAAACGACTTCCTTCCCAAATGTGAACAAAAACTTGTCTAGGATTGGCCCTGAGAAACATCCTAATCAGTGCCGGGTTCACAAAGCTTGCAGCCGCACGGTCCTGCCTCAGGAACGTTAAAATCCCCAAAGCACTTTGAGCACCGTGGAAGACAGGGGTCAGAGTAGTGCCGGATGCTGCTCTGCAGTGAGATGAGCATGAGAACTTCTGTCCCTTACTTGGACACCCCTCGCTTTGCAGAATAAAGGCAAATGATTTACTTGGCCTACACGCTCCTTGATGGTCTGCTTCCGTCTTGTACTGAACGCTAAGCAAGGGGGAAAAAGGGGCAGTAATAAAAGGGGAAACTTTTGGGAAAGCAGTGATTGGCGGTTCAGCAGCTTGCCCGTGCCTTTTTGTGTCTACACTGATCAGTGACCTCGTGTAGGGTTTGGTAACGTGTCCTCTTTCAGCTGACTGCTTGTGGTGGATTGATGCATTGGCTAGGATGAGGAGCCTGGAGTAGAGTGGCAAGGGTGTTGTCTGGCAAGGGTGAGGTGCATTTTTGGAGCTGTGTGCGAGGAAGTTTGCACAACACCTCCCCATTGCCCGCTCCTAGATAATCCTTAGGTTCGTTAGAATTGAATTTACTCTCATTTCGTTTGCAAAGTGGGATAGTTGGGGGGGGGTGTAGGGAGGGTGACAGAACAGATGAGAGTTTGTTTCCGGGGTGAAGCAGATACTGTTTTTCCTTCTCAGGAATTTCTGGACTCTCAGCATTACCCCTTCACCTTCCTCCCCCTCCACTCCCTGGGGGACACTTCAAGAACACACCTTCCTGCATTACACCATCACCATCCTCTCACTTCCAGCAACTCTGGGCAAGCTCATGCCTGTCCAAAACCCCACTCCTCCCTTCCGATGCCTGAGCACACAGTCCAGAAGGGTCTGATACAAAGATGAGCGGACGAGGGCAAAATACGTGCAGTTTCTCAGAGCCGTATCACATTCTGGAGAATTTACAAACACTATATATGATGTATACATATGCATATATGTATAACTATGTGTGTGTGTGTGTGTATATATATATATTTATATTTATATATATACACACACACACATATCCATATAACCTTATATATGACATATACAGTATAACTGAAGATAAAGAAAAGAAGCACTATTTTTACAGAAATGACTAAAATCCTGCAAGGATTACTAGAAAATGCTGATCATTGTATAGGTCTCTTGAACTATTATAGAAGGATTTAGGTTTATATTCAGTTCTGTAGAATTTATTGTACAAGGGATGGTACAAATTTATCCTTGCCGCAATTCGGCTGAATTCAATACCTTCTTAAAATGCACTACAAATTTAATAGGAAAAGAGAACTTTTTTGGAACCATCTCAGGTGATTTAACAGCGAATCATAGCCCAGCTATAGAGTGCTAGGGGATGATTAAAAATAGAGGGGGGGGAAAAAGCACTTGTTCATACCTTCTGTTGGTTTAGGGTAATTTATAGCGCGCCTCATTTAATTTTCTCTTGAACGTTATTGTTTTCACTCTATAATATTAATATCTTAAGAAAGGATTCTAGTGTACATTAATGTTGATCCTGAACATAGATAATAAAATAACAAAATCCAGGCTCCTCAAAGAAAATCACTTATGCCATCATTGACCAAAGGATTTTGCAAATGAAATTCAAAACTCCAGAAAGTCCTGAAATAGTTAACATTCACTCTATTAGCAACAACATTTGGTTCCTGTTTCATATCATAATTAATACACCTTTATTGATTTCCAGAGTTGTTCTCTAGAACCATCATTTCAAGATCAGAACGGACCATCATGAACTTCTAACTGGACTTTCTGCACAATGAACACCATAGACCTTCCCTGAATTAATTCCTGCATCAAGTTCAATAGTCAGATTTGAACTAGAACATGTATGTCAGAAAAAAAATCCAATTTTGCTGTAAAATTTGAGCGATGGAGAATCTGTTCTAGTCCAATCATTGTTGCTCCTCATTTTTAAAGACACATGCCTTATTTCTAATCAGAACTTATCTGGTTTTAAATTTGAGGTTTAGCAGCTTGTTATACCTTTGTCTGCTGGCCTGCAGAACGCTCTGTTACCAGAGATGTTTGTAGACAGGGATCAAGTTGCCCCTTACCCTTTGATTTCAGAAGACAAGTAGATTGAGCGCTTGGACATTTTGCTGTATAGTATATTTTCCACGCCTGCAATCACTTCTGTGGCTCTTCTCTGAGCCCTTTCAATTTTTAACATCCTTCATGAAGTTGTGGACAGAGGATTCTTGCAGGAGTCACACCAGTGCCTGATTCAGAGGGAACAGACCTTTTCTCTTCCTCTTTGGTATGTGTAGATTGGCCACACCATTGCACTAGAACCCATGACCTGTAGTCTTTGTCCCTAGGTGGATGACCTCACATTGATCAAACAACGTTTTTTCCCGACAACTTGCCAAATGATCCAGTTTACACTGAAGATGTGACCCCTTGTCATCGCTAGTTACCATTTCCCTAGTCTGTGCGAGTGTCTGCAAACTTGACCTATAGCAATGTGATTTTTTTTGCAGGTTATTGGTACAAAATGCTATATATATAGCCTAGTGCTAAGAATTAATCCCTGCTGTACCTCACTAGTGTCACTGCTCATTTGATGATGCTTCCCCATGTTGGTTACATTTTGAGATCAATCAGTTAGCCAGTTATTAAATCTATTTGAAATATGCATCCCATTGTCATGAACCTTAGCACAGTTGGGAAGGATCCAGCCCCAGGACATTTTAAATGGAGAGCAGATGGCAGTGGGGCTGTCAAGGTAAAGACCACTGGGCTCGGCTTCTAGCCACTTGGAAATCTTCACTCAGACCTGATTCCATCTCCTAACCCAGCATTGTTTTGGGTTCTCCAGTCCTGATTTGGACCCCTAAAAACTCCAGTCTCTTGCCTTTGGACCTTGATGCCAGCTTCTGGATCCTGCCTTCACCACCCAGGTGATGTCTCATGACTGCCCATCCTTCAGTCTCTTCCAGACATGTTGAATTTGTACTGTTCAAGTTTCTAAATTGAAAGGCATCAATAGTAGTTATATGGAAAGGAAATATGAAGTAATATCAGAGGCTTTGAACTTTCTGTGAAAGTATAGGCAACTCTGATGTAAACCTGCCCTGAGGTTGAATGGAAGGGTTGGTATGGGGAAGACTCACAACTAGCACTTGAACTCTTTCCAAAAAAAAGAAGAGTTTTAATTGTTCTGGTCTTGTGCACCATGTGAACCAGGTTCAGCAGAGGTATAACTCCTGTGAAGACAATGGAGCTAATTCAGGGATGGGTTTGCCCCCCACCCCCCGGCCTTCCATTCAAAATGAAGGCTTAAAGTAGAACTCCCAATCTGGAAAAAATCATTGACAAACTGCCATTGCCCGACTAGTCATCTGTCTTTATTCCTCTAAAATATTATTAATGTGTTCTAAATGTGTGTGTTTTCTACGTGCCCCTGCCATTCGTGCAATCTGATCAGCTACGATCATTACAGCTGTAGAGGGAACAGGAGTAATGCAGTCTAAGTTTACTGTTTTGTGCTATCATCTCCTATGAAACATGCAGCTCGTAAAGGCAGGGAGAGACCAGGACGTTTTGGGGCCTCCGAATTGCTGTCTGTGCTACTCTGGTTGTTCTGCTTCGGAAGACCTCTGCTCCTTGTTCGACATCTCCACCAAGCTCTCACCCCCCCCCCCCAACCCTTGTCCCAGTCTAAAAACAGAAAATTCAGAGAAACTAACCTCTCTGCTTTATTGCAACTGTTTCATCATTGTTTTTTTCCCAAATTGCTTTAGCTTACTGCCTGCTATCTGTCTCCCCATCTCACTGACACGACCATATAGTGCAAACAGCTACATTTAAACCTCTACATTGATAAAGGGTTTCTGAATATTTACCCTTCCCTTGTTTCCATGTCAGGCTAAAGGCTACGTATTTTAATGGCAGCTGTTGCGGGTGGATGTTAGCAACACAAGACAAGGGGAAAGCTTCTAGATCCGACGGTGGAACTAGCAGTTAACACTGCTTGAATCGAACGTGCGGAGGGCTACATTTTGCAAGAGCTCAGTCCCAGTCACCTGCCTTCCTCTGCAGAAACATCAGTGCAGAGATCTTCCGAAAGTCTTGCTCTGTCAAAATGAGAGCTACCAGGTGCCGAGCTACACTGAAAACCTGTTTTGCTCCATGTAAATACATACTTCTGAGTACTGAATTAATGACTGGAAAAGGGAAGGAAATGCATTCCTGTTGCTTCAGTGTTTCTGGGTCTGCATTAGTCTTTATGCAAAGACTGTGCTACCACCTTTGATAGGCTCCTTTTTTATCATTTTCCATCTAAATGAGGAACTGATTCTCAAGATGCTGGCGGCTGCCAGACTCTTGCTGGTGAATAGAGCCTGATTAGCTTGTGATTAAGGTGCAGGTGAAGCATGTTGGAAATCACTGAGGAACTGTAGCACTGGCTGCTGCAGGCATATGAGGGACCTCTGAAAAGGCTCTGGCTAGTTGGAGGAGCACTAAAGAAAAGCTCTGAAGCCGGGTCTAGGGTTGACTAGTGAGTCCCATGTTGCTGATGGGTTAGAGACCTTTTAAGGCCATTCAAGTTCTGGTTTTGGCATGGTAATAGCTGCTGCAGCACAGGATGGTTAATGGGTTTTACTATCTCCCCCTTGTATTTGGCCCTGCTTTTATGTAGGTTTTTCTAGGACTAAAGTAGGCACTTAGTGCTTTGTTGACGATGTATGGCCTTGAGCATGTGTTAAGTGCTCTATTGAATCGTTGTCTTGAGCTGCAGATGTATTTTACAATAAAACAACCTGGCTCGTCTTGTTGGCCTCTGTGGAAGATCAGTGGCTTGAGACGATCATTTTACTCCCACTCTGCAGTTATAATAAACTATATAATGGCTTCTTTTTTCCTTTAGTAGTAACTGCTTATCCTTCCTTATTCTTCCTGTTTATCTTGAAAGGGATTAGGAAGCATCGTCCTATAGATACAGGGCAGCTAAACTGTGCGTTTATGTGCTTGGTGACTGTTTTATAAATGCTGCAGAAGCAAAAGAAGTTCCCCATACATGATTTTCTTTTCTCTGTGCTGTTCATCCTATTGGCTTAATTATTTTGCCTTTAGAAAAACTAAAGAAACTGGCTGAATAGGAGCAAAAAGTAACCTATAGGAGTGCATCTTTTCTTTGTGAAAAGGCTTGGGACTGTATCTATTAACTCCAAGCACAACAAATATTCTGGTAACTTTTCTAATGACTATATATACACTCGTGTTAGCGCGATACACCCTGAGGCCTCCTTTTGGGTACATGCATCTATGTATATATGGATTTATACAGCCCTTATAGGGTGGGGGGGTTGAAAATTTTTTTCCAGCCGAAAGCTGGATCTTCAGCTAAATTAATATTTTTGCCAGAAGTGTCAGGCTTACCAAATGAAAAGCTGAATATTTTTTTCATAGCTAAACTTTAAAAATGATTGTTCCCAAATTACAGAATCTAGAGCGACAGTTTGATTTGGGCTGTTTTTTAAAAATAAAAAGTTGAATTTTTCATCGGAGAGAAAATCCTGGTTTGGGACTAGGTTAATATTGACACACTATGAATTCTAGTTCCCAACCTTTATAATTTCAACTTTGCCTTACTCCTTATTTTTTATCTCTCAAATGCTCTCTTTGATCCATCTGTGGGAATTTATCTACTTCTGGCAGCAGTTGTGTTTATCTTAAAAACAAACTGTGTTTTTTTAAAAAAAAAGAGATCTGGGGTAAGATCTGGATGTATTAATACTGTAAAGCATTAGTTAGGTCTCATCTGGTTCTGGCAACTTGAGTACAGAAGATGTACATTTAACTTGGCATGAGAGCAAAGACTGACTACTAAGATAATGAGAATGGAGAGCCAGTCTTATGAGAGGAGCCTAAAGAATTTGGCTCATTTAACCTAGGAAAATGAGGCCTAAGAGGACAAACGTCAGGGGCGGGGGGGATCTATTTAAATTAAAGGACATTTCAGCTGCTAGAGAAGCAGAAAGCCAGGTTGGAAACGGGAGCATTTGTATAATGGTCAGAAGAACACCTTTTTTGATCAGCCCTCCAACAAGAGCAGTGGGGGCAAAAATCCAACAAATTTCAGGCTAGGTTTTCATAATCCCATTTTTAATGGGAGTATCGGACAAAGTTTCTTGCGATTGTAGGAGACTAGACTCGATGACCCAGGAGGTCCTTTCTAGTTTTGTGTTGCAAGTGATTCACAAAAGAGTACGAGAAATTATGTAAATCTTAAGTGCTCTGCTAAGAAGGCAAGTCCTGAGCCCATCTGCAATGCAACTGGAAAATCATTATGCTAGTGTATGAAGTCACCTCCTAATTGCTCATGACTGGAGTATTTTGGGGGGGTTGCTTACTTTAGTGAAACTTTCTCTTTTTTTTTCGAAATATGCAAATAAAACACAGAAATGAAGGTAGGAGAAGCCGCCCACAACCTAATGCAACCGACAGGTTAAATGTTTGTGGGAAACTTCCCTACAGGTGTATAAAGGGACCAGTTTTTGGCCCTTGCAAACAGAAATCCATCCATTCCTGCTACTGTCTCCAAGTAATTCAGGTAAGAAATTGAATTACCCTATTACTGTTCTCTACAATCTTAGTGCAGAAGTATTTGGAAGAAAAGTGCTATATATTTTAAAAATGTTAATATTTAAATAGGTTTGGTTTATATGTTGAACCTGAATTGTCTTTAGACTAGAGGAATCAAATTATTCTATGTAACTAGTCTTTTATTGTAGCAGTCAAAGAAAATCTAAAAACCGCTTGAAGGACAGGCAAAGAACAAGCAACTTCTTGGGCATAAAATCAGTTTGGGATGGACTGGACCAGGACAAAAATATGATCTAGATTCTAGACTAGGCCCATGTATAGGCAGAGAAGCATTGGCTGTATGTCTAAACATCACTTTTTTTTATAAATTGCACACAAAAAGTCTAGACTAATCATTTCAGATCCTAGCTAGAAAAAAGCTACTAGTTAAAAATGATACTGAAGATACAGAATTTTTGCATTTCCGCTGTGTTTGGTATAAAATCAGGAAGGGGAATTGGAAACACTGGGTTGTATTTTTGCTTTGTCACAAACATCCTGTGCAATGTTAAGTCATTAACTCCCTGTGCCCAGTGTCCTTACGCATGCAACTTTTACACACCTTGCAGAAAAGCTTGGAGGATGAATTCATTCGTTAGTAAAGTATTTGGAGACCCTTGCATGGACAACGGGAAGGCAAAGTACTATTAGTGAATACATTACCGTTTTCTGGTTTCTAACCCTTAAGAGCCTAAGTAGATTAGAAAAGAAAGGCAAGTGTCAGGGATCAACTGCATTTACTATTAGACTCACTTTTGTCAGTAGCTTGGTCACATTTTGTTGGTGTTTTTCCACACATTATGTTCTCGGTTTGTTAAGCAAAATGAATGGAATAATCACCTAAGGGAAGTGAGGGTGGTCCATTATATTAAGGCTTTGATCTGTGCCTGAAGTGCTGCTTAAAATTAAGCACATGCCTAAAATCATCCTCATTCAGAAAAGCACTCAAGCGTATTGTGGTTTACTATTATTATGCTGATTTCTACCAGCTCAGCATCTGTCCCATTGAGTCGATGTGCTGCAGGTATAATTAATTCTGTGTGTCAATAAATAGCAGAATTAATGGTGGGAATGGAGTTTTCCATTCCTACCCATAACTGAAGATGGCAAAGTGGGGAATCATCCATGATCCCACTAAACATCAATGAGAGCTGCGCCGCTGAAAATCAGGCTCAAAAGAAACCTTACCTTTAGCATCTCCCTTTCTTTTAAGCAGGCATTCAGCTTGTCTGGGCAACCGAATGATGAAGACCAGGGGATGCTGCTACCTGCTTGCGCTTTCATTTGCCTGTGGTGCACTCACCTTCTCAGAAGGCAGAAAGCTGCATTTTGGCTTTTGTGAACTGAGTGGTGCATCTCTCCAGGAAACCAAAGCCTACTTTGATGCAATTAGAGGAGCTGTTGTAAGTATGGTTTACACTTCCCAGCCAAAGGAAATTGTGAGGTCTGAATAACAGAAGACCAGTCAAAGCACTGGCATATGTGACATCATCCAAAAACAGGTTCAGAGAGAGACCTTCCGGTGAATGGAATCTCATTGGGCAATTCCCCCTTGAAGTTATAGGCATTTGCAGTTAACATTACTCACCTTTTCCTTGGGATGTTGCCAGTTATATTAAAACAGGTGCCCATGTATAACCCCTTTTGGTGCAATGTGGAGGCAATATAAAAAAAGGAACAGTTGCCCAAGCCATAATCTCAGATGCCCGACTATAAATCTAAGCTACCTATAGTAGAACAGGTATTCTTTCTTATTCCACCCTTGCATCCAGTATCCTCATTCAAATCATTTATCTTTCTTCTGTGATTGCAGCAAGATCAGGACCGCGTTACTGACACTGTATTGCTGAAGAAGATCCTTCTGCATGATGTCCCGGTAAGCGCTGTGATTTGGCTAGAAAGTGTGGTGCTCCGATGGGGGAAGCTCTATGCGACCTGCTTTTTCAGCCTTCCCTCCCCTTGATTTGAATGTTGCTTCATCTACAAGCACTCTGTTTTCTCTTTGAACTTAACTCAAGCCTTTGACCCCCTTGTTGCTTCGCCTATGGAGACGTTCATGGACCTATCACTGCCTTTATTCCCTCCATCGTGTCTTTCACTTTTTTGTATGTGGAATCTCCTCCCCTCCCTAACTTTTACTTCTTCCCACAGCTTCTGCGTCTATAAGGCTTCCCTACCCACTTTCCCTCTTCTTCCAGCATATCCTGCCCCAGCTCCAGGGCGAGAGCAGTTCTGTCTCCTGCAATTTCATCCTTCTAAGGCCATGTATTTCATGCTGTCTAAAGGTCTCGTAAAAATGGCAGTTCAGCCTTAGGAACAGTTCCCTTTGGAGGACTCTTGGATGAAGACTAGTGTGTTAAGAGCAGATGAGAGCATCTGTTTTAAGCTGCGCTTACATCTGTTTCTTACCTTGTTTCCTGCTTTGTTCCCAGCTCCCTCTGGCCTCCGTGGGTGGCTCTCAGTCAGACATGCACCCTGGTCCAACCTCACAGTCATGGGTACAGCAAGGAGGATTTTTATCCAGCAAGTGTTGCAATAATCTCATTGACAGGACCATGCCAGTGAGATTATTGCTTTCTCAATTCAATATGGGTGCGAATACAATAGAAATACTGATGGAAAATGTGTGTGGCAAATCAGGGCTTCTTGGAAGGGACAACTTATAGGGTTAGACGTGCGCATTATACAGAATTGCCTTCATTTTCCAGATGGACTGTATAAATGTGCCCTCTTCTGAATAGTCTCAGTTAGTTCAGGTACATACAGGTTATTTTGGCCGTGCTATATGCTTCATGCCCTTTCTTCTTCTCTCAGGTATTGGAGAGCTGCTGCTTACTCCGCCACCTGCTGAGGTTCTACGTTGAAAAAGTTTTCAGACATTACCAAACCACAAACCCCCTGCTGCGGAGGAAAACCAGCAGCCTGTCGAACTCTTTCCTCAGCATCAAGATCACCCTGAGACAGTGTGTAAGTGCCCCAGGGAAGGGAGGCGCTGGCAGCGTGACAGGGTGGAGTTCAGTGGCTCCGGGAGCCGAGCGTGGACTGTGTTATAGAAGAAACGCTGAATAGAATAACACTGTCTGCGCTGGGTATGAGTAACACTGAAGCGCTTGTGTACTGGAGAGGGCATAATGGGTGCTACTAGGTCGTGAAGCATGAAAGGGTAGATCTCAGTCTAGATCCTGGTGGGTGCTTGTGGGGAAAAGCACCACCATGCCTGCTGCTAGTTTCCCCTTCTCTCTAAGCAAAAGCCAAAAGGCTCTAGGCACTGAGCAACTTTTCTCCTTCTGCAAGCCCAAATCAGGGCAATACAGAATAGTCTGTGCTGCAGACGAGTCCTGCTCAGCTCTGGAGGAGGAACCCCCCTCTCCAGGGCTGTCCTAAATCCACTTCCCGGACTAAGCAATAAGCATATTTGGTTTATTTTGCCCACTAGTTTTAACTGTGGCTTTTTTTTGCATTCTCTTTGCCCAGAATGATCAAAAGAAGTGTGCCTGTGGGGCGGAGGCAAACCGTCGACTCGAGCTCATCAGAGAGGAATACGAAAAGGTATTGGCTCCCAGCCATCAACCACCCAGAAAGTTTCCCCTCCTAGCTGGTGGGGGAGAAAACGGCCCGCTCCCTGGCTTGTTTGTATTTCTGGGAGGCCCCTCTTAAAGCAGGACTCTATTGCATCAGGTGCTGCGCAGAAATGGAGGAGTTATTTTCCCAAGAGTCTATTTAGGCAAAGCCAACGAAGCGTAGGCAGAGAAATGGAGGAAAAATAATTGACCAGAGTGACTAAGCTGGCACTGGGTAGGACTCTGACTGCTGGGCATCCCTTCCAGCCCTACTGCTCTATGAATACAACAATGGAATAGCCCATTGCTTGTTCGACTAGGCTGTTTTCAGTAGTACTAGAATTCAGCGC
Source organism: Crocodylus porosus (assembly GCF_001723895.1). Taxonomy (NCBI): domain Eukaryota; kingdom Metazoa; phylum Chordata; order Crocodylia; family Crocodylidae; genus Crocodylus; species Crocodylus porosus. The sequence continues at coordinate 8,793,398 of NW_017728935.1, read as the reverse complement.
AAACCCTTCAAAGCACCATGGCTAGGGACACAAATTACCCATAACTGGTATAAGTGATTGGAAACTGGTTCAAATCTGTAACGTAACAGAAGTTCAGCGCATGTAACCCACTTTCAAAATGGCTGAAACCGATTTAAGATAAACCTAGATGGATGCAGTATCAGATTTAACTAGGTTAGGTTAAATTGGTTTATTGAACTTCTATCTCAGATCCCCTCCAGATTCAAGTCAACTCTCAGTCCCCTAGCATCCCAGGATGCTTTGCACCTGGCCTGCAACTCCCCACTTTCAGGGAGGGTGGGCTAGCCCTGGTCCAAGCTGTCTGCTCTGAACTGATTCAGCCTCAGGCTTTTTGACTATACTTAGCCCATGTGTTTGGATGTGGACTCTGTAATTGAGCTCTGGCTCTTAGATCACCAAAGCATGTTGGCAAATTTTACCCATTGGTCCTAAAGATCAGTATTTACAAATGCTACAGCCTTCCTTCATATTATATTTAGGAAACAGCGGTATTGACTGAATGGTACCAGCTGGCAAAGCTGGACTTGTTATAGTGATTCCAGCTTATAAGAGCCAGAGAAAATGAATGGAAAATTCAAATCAAAATGATTCAAGTTTGAAATGTCTTGATAGTTGACATTTATTGCATAAACAACACCAAATCAAGATGGCCTTTTATACAGCCTTTCTGAAGGCACTAACACCACAACTTCTATTTTCCTTCTTTAGATGGATAGAGAAGCAGCAGTCATCAAAGCTCTGGGTGAGATGGATATTCTCTTTAACTGGATGGAAAAGTCTAAGAACTAAGAGAATGGACAGAAACTAGAGCAAAGCGGTTTTTTTTTAATGTCTTAATTTATTTGAATTGTTTACATGTTCTTTTCTGCTTGTTGTTTGCAATGTTGTGGGAAAACTCAGCAAGTGGTGTAAATCAGTGTAGCTCCACTGAGTCTCGGGGAGTCGCAGTCTTTTACCCCAGCTGAAGAGCTGGCCCTGTGCGTGTTGCTTACAGAGGCCTGGTGTCCGTACAGCTCCGGGAGGCATCCTGCAAGACACTGATCTCTCGAACATCAAAGTGGCTCCGTGTTGCTTTCCTTTGAGAGAGCGGTGTAACCAAAACTGGCCTCATCCCCGAGTTATAAGCTCTTGTTACTTTGCAGCACAAAGCCTGGGACTAGGGCAGAACCAGGCTGTTTTTTAAAATCTCATATGGCTGCACTTCCATCATTTATTGTTAATGATGGCCTTGCATCAGAGTTTGGAGCTGGATTAATTCAGGAGCATCCCTTGTTTCTATCTGATTGCAATGCATACTTGGTAGCCGTGGGTAGTGAGATGAAAGTCACAGAAAAAAAAAAAAAGCTAGAATCTTTACCCACCCCCGCATTTGAATTGAATCCATTGAACATTTCTGCTAAAAAAACAAAATTGCGGATAACTTTTAAAATTTGCCCCTGTGGCACCATAGCATCATAAGAACCACTCTTCCAAAAGCATTTCCAGTTTGTCTAGTAGTGAGAGGTCCCTTAAATCTCTCAAAAGCCTCTTTTACTTCCAGTTTGACCTCTTTTGAATTCTTAGGCAGGTGGTTAGCTGTGTCGGTCTGAAACCGTGCAAAAAGCAGGGCAGGGTGACACTTTCAAGACTAAATTGTTCAGAGAGGCATGAGATTTCATAGGCAACTGCCTGCTTCGTCAGATGCTTAAAACCATTGCGTTCCTAAATATCTCATTGAGTTGAATGCGACCACCTCTCTGAGTGAGGCGGTGCTCTCGTTTTCCAGTTTGCTTAGTCTCCTTTCACTTAATCCCGTGCAAACCCAGAAGAACGCCGTTGTAGCAGAGGATGTCACAGGGCTGTACAACTGGAGTGAAATCCTGGTTCCATGCAAGTCATGTTGGCTTTAAATAGGGCCAGCATTTTATTCCAAGTATAAGCGAGATGAAATCAGTCCCAGTGTTACATGAACTTGGATAAGCCTTCATCCAACCTAACACCTTGTGAAGTTCTCAGTTCTCTGGCGCAGGCTTTGGCAACTGGAGCTTATCAGACACCAACAGGCCGGCTGGTAAAAAATATAGCCATTAAAAATAGTTTTCCCTTTTTTTAACATTCATCCTTGCAAAGGACTTTGAGATCCTCTTTTGAAGTTGCTGTGCAAGTTCCAAAGGCGATTTATTTTAAATATGCTCTATTTATAAACTAATTTAAAAGTATTTATAGTCAAGAGGATATTTAATAACTGTCTCTCTTCTATGATAAAAGGCACAATTGTATTGCCGGTATGTACATATTGTACAAGCTGCTGTTGTCAGGTGTAAAGACAATATTTGTTTTTGCAGTTCTCAAGTTGTTTAACTCTGTATTGAAATATGTGGTCAGAGCTGTTTTGTTTTTCTCTCTCAGCTAATAAAATTTTAACCGCTAACTTAAAAAGCAAATGTGGGTAACTTCTTTCCTTAGACGGTGTTTAAAGGAAGCACAGCATCTAGGAAGGGGGAGGAGTTCCCTGTCTGCAGGAGGGAGAGGATTTAGCTATAATATAAAGGGAGTCTTTAATGAGGCCAGATGGAGACAGGACCTGTGGTCCTCCTCTACTCTCCTACTAACACAGCCATTCTCCCTATTGTTACTGCAGCAGGGTTACGTGGGGTCCTGGGCTAAATTCAAAAATCATGAAAGGGAGAGCTAAATACCCCATGAGAGCCTCTGGAAAGCAGCCTGGGGTGTATCTGCTGTTTGGACAGTGGCAGCAAAAGTTTTCTCCATGGTTCGACAGGGACATACTCCAGGGCTGTGATAATTGGCTAGGGCCTGAATCAAATCTCTCTCAAATAAATCTACCAATAATCCAAAACTTCACTGAAGTCAATGGAGTTACACTAGTATAAGGAACAGGAACTCCTACAGTGGCCGCCTGCATAGGAGAAAACTTCACGTGCACTGAACAACTGTTTAGAAGAAAATGTTGCCTCTATCTATGCACTAAACCTTGCCAGTTTTGGTACCCGTCAGTATATCGACATTGAGCAAGATCTAAGGAAAAAACTAGGACATAACTTCCAGGCAGTGTGTGTTCATTTGATGGCTGATGCTTCTATTGGGTGGATGACTGGGGAGCGTTTCACATATCCATAATTGGGTATACAGCTCTCCTGAGCCAACTGTGTGCTGATTCAATTCACCAGGCACATGGGGACCTGTGAAAGACCATAGATAACAGACGGTGCATAAAAAAAAAAAGGCTTATTTATCGCATTGTATATAAAGCAGTAGGTCTAATAGCAAAAGATTTGATCTTTGGGGTGCTTGGGTTTTAACGCCCAGACTGGGCCTGACTTCTCCCAATGCTGAGCTGACCCCAAACTCAGTCTGAAGTCAGGAGAAGTATGGCATTCTGGACATCAGGGGAAAATCAGACCCAAGTAATTGAAAGCTGAACATCTGGAAGCCCAAAATTAAAGAACACTTGGAAATCGGATGGACAGTCTCTTCCGGAAAATAAATTCATGACCTGATGACTGAACAGCTTGAGACAGTCAGGCCAAAAATAAAATGCAATTTTTAACAGTGAGGGCAATGAACTACTGGAACAGCAGTTTAAGTTTTTAAATGTTGATTGAGATGCTTTTGTAAAAGATAGAAATTAATGCATTGTGCTCCATCACAATGTAGGGGACTTGATATCATAATGAATGAGTAGACCTCTTGGGAGTTCAGAGGAGGACCAGAGATTTCCAAGGTACTTATTTGCCTAATTATGCAGATTGATGCCTAAGGGATTTACAAAAGTACCTTAGCGTATTAGGTGACTAACTAAAATGGGATTTAGATGACTAGGCATCTAGCAAGCCTGTTAGCAACGTTATGTCATGGCAAACCTGGTATTAAATGGTTTTAGTGGTGCCTTCTGATTTAAAACTATATTGGCTAAATACAGCCTCGTGGAAGTCAATGGACAAAGCTCCCAGCTGTAGTGAAGGGAATTTCCCATGCTGAATCTATTCAAAAGAGGCTTACACTTTTTATGACATGATTGACACCAGTGCAAGAACTTTATGAAACTCTCCCCCTCTGCTCTCGGGGAAAGCTGTGGGGAGCCAGGCCACAAGACTATAGTAAGAACTCACTTGGAAAGAATGAGTTGAAAACATGCAAGTCGAACATTTGCCCAAATGCCCAAATTACAGTTGGCACCTTGTCCTAGTTTAAGACCTGGTATGGGTATTTCCAATGCACCTGGGGCCTTTTGCAGACAGCAGGAGGAAATGTGGGGAGTTAATGTTGTTTTGTGGTATGTTTGTGGGAAGTAAAACCTGTGGTTGGACAGGAACTAGTGCTCTAACATCTATGGGCTCTGTGTAGGCCCATTTTGTTTGCCAGAAACCACAATGAATATTTATTTCCTGGTCAGCATCTGGGCACGGATTGACAGAAGAGGGAGTGGAAGCTTGCCCGTTAGAGGTGGGGTTTTCGGGATCTGGCGGAAGGTGCCAGGACAGGTTTTTCAAGACGCCGGAGATCAGGATGGTAGGCAGCTTGCAATCGAGCTTAGTGGGCAGAGTTTCTAAGTGGGAAGTTTAAATTGAGATCTGGCCAAAGACTTGTCCTGTGCCGGAAAGCACCCCAGAGAAACTTTCAGGGTGAATATTCGTAGGTCACTAATTGGTAGTAATAAAGTGAGAGTTCCTTCACCAAATCAGGAGTGACTGGGTTTCCAAGGAGCACTTCCATTCTTGCCGATCGGCACCCCTTTCTAGCTAGGGTGTGATGGCACAGCCACAGCTCTAGCTCCAGAGGGCTGACTTTAAGCCCTGCCCTGGACTTGTGCTGAAGACTGTCCTCAGTCAACGTGACCATATACGTGAGCTCCTTGTCATTCAGGCTGGGAAGTCCAAAGCAGCCAGCCATTAGTCTAGCCCTGCTGCTCCCTTGAGTGCTTTTGCCTAAAGAAGACTAAGGAGTCCTTTTTTAAATACATGGGGGCCAAAAAGAAGGTACCAGGTAACGTGGGGCCCCTGCAAGGCACGCTAGGAAATCTGGTCATCACACCAGACGACAAAGCTGACCTATTTAATGACTTCTTTGCCCACGTTTTCCTGACCAGGGGCC
>NW_017728935.1:8760527-8786566 GCF_001723895.1 Crocodylus porosus | reverse complement strand
CGGACTCGATGATCTGTTGAGGTCCCTTCCGACCCTAGCATCTATGAATCTATGAATCTATGAAGCAAATCTTTGCTGTTAGTGGAAGTGTCTAGAATTAGTGCTTCCTGCCTCTCAAAAATGCATGGCTGGCAAGAGGATGTGACGACTAAAGAGTTTTACAAATGTGGAAAAAATCCCGCTGGTGTCTGAATGGACACGCCTCCGAGCAGGAAAAGGAAAATACCAAACTTCCATTCTGTCGCTAGTGCGGATGAGTGCCGATGATGTAAACGTTGTCAGAAATTAATTGAATTGCAATTCTCCAGCTTGCCTTAAGCTGTTCTGAAAGGGCATGCCTTCCCTGCCTCATCCAGGACTGAAGAGCCTGTTGGAACATCCAACGACTCGGTACCGACTTTGAGTTACTGCCAGCAGAGAGAAGCTCGGGCTTGCACACTAAGTAAGTTTGGTACGTTTCCTGTCTTCTCCCACAGCATCAGTCTCTGGATATGGATCCAGCTTGACTGGGGAAAAAGAGGAGGAGGAAAGCAACAGGATGTATAATGCAGGGGTGGCTCCACTGGATAGGAAACAAACCAGTTCTGGAAATACCCACGCACACATCCTATCTACTGGTCCTGAAATAAGTTTTAATTCCCATCTACTTTAACCTATGTCCTACTAACACATTGTGGCTCTGTCACTAATCTGAATTCATTATTATATTAGTATAATTTTCCAGCTTCTCTAATTACTGGATCATTGCACAAGGATGCCTTGCTTTTGTTTAGCGGTTGATAGGGTCTACCATATCGTCCATCAACAGACTCAGCTTTGCTCCAACGTAAACAGCAGTGATTTTCCCTGTGTTTTAAATGTTTTGGTTCATGGCATTTGGATGGAAAAGCAATAGAAACTGGAAACAATTAGAGATCAGGATGGAGCTGCCTCCAAGTCCTAGACTGCAAAACTCCAAGGTCTTGGATATGTCCAGGTCATGTGCCTCTTAAGGCTTGAGGCTATAGCAGAAAAGCATCTGGTTATAAAAATCTGGCACTGAGTTTCACAAGGTGCTGCAAAGGGCTGTGGTGCTTGAAGTTATGTCTATTAACACTTAGAGAAAGTGACACACACACACGCGTGCGCGCGCGCGCGCGCGCGTGAAGCTGGTCAGCTGCTGGCAGACTTTGTTCATATCAGATTGGGGATGTTCCCTCTCTGTACTGACCGGGTGACTACTACTCGGCCATTGCATTTAGTTTGACATACCTCATATAAAAAAAATAATGACACTTTAGGGGGAACTCAAGGAAAAACAATAAACACGATATTGGGATCGGAGGAATAGCATAGCCTTAAAAAAAAAGTTTAGAGAAGATGGTAAGCTAAAAATCTATCGGCTCTACTGCCTGAAATAACTGAAAAGTATAAAATCTCAGTGTTATGAAATATATAGGAGTTTTGCCATTGATCCAGAGGGTTCGGTTTTCACTGTAGGAAGGGAAAGAAAACGGAGTTCCATGGTGACATATGGACAAAGAAGATTGAATTGAATAAGCTAAATTGAAGCTGAGTTTCAGAAAAACATCCCTAGTTTCAGATTTCTTAGGCAATAGAATAATGTAAGGAACCGAAGCCCCCATCAGTAGGGTTATTTAAACTCGGCTGGACAAATCTCTAGATAATCAACTGTAGCGAACATGCTGTTCCAAGGCTAGGTTACCGATTATCCTTAATGTCTCTGGTACCATGTTACATCACTGCATGTCGCATTCCTCCATTTGTAAAAAAAAAAAAAGGAGATAGCCATGCAGACATCATTTCTAAACAACCATGAGAGCTGTGGCTTCATTTTATTAGTATGACTATTGTATTATTAGCTTATTGTGATCTACACCCTCCTAGAGCTTCATTGCCCTCGCAGCTGGAACACTGTCACACAAAGATGAACTGTCCTTAACTGTCGCACACCTTGCAAGTACACAAGCTGCTTCCTATTGCTGTAGTTGCTTGTCTAACTTCTCCTTACTGCGGAATAGCACAGTGTGTGCGGACTGACTTGGGACGAACTTCAGTCCCAAGTCTGTCCAGACGCAGTATTACTTCACTTTAACGGCTGCACATGGAGACGCTGAACTAAAAACCGCTTACTGTGCAGTAAGTCACTGCACAGTACATTTAATGCAGAGTAAACGCATGTGTAGATGCACTCCCTGTCTCTCTTTTCACATGTGCAGTATTTCAGTTTTCCCACTTCTGTTGCCGCTTGGAACCGGGGCAGGGGCAGCAGTGAATATTCCTGCAGAGTCTGCAGGAATAACATTAAGTCATTTTTTTTTAAGCTATTGGTATTTCACTCTTGCTGGACCACACATGCACTCCTCTGGTGTGACTTAAGTGAGGTTACATCAAGGTTGGATTGACTCAAGACCTGATGCATGTACTTTGGCTGAAAACATAGGAGCAAAGTCAATGGGATGGGCTGTATTTCGAATCCACTGAATGGTATGGCAAGTTGATTCAGGTGTAAATTGTCACAGATTTACACCCGAGTCAACTTCCATGGAATCAGGAGAGGATTCCTTACTGAAACAAGGACTAAATATAGGTCCCAGTCCCTGGGAGCTTCCTGTTTGGTTCACCATGCAATGTCCCATGATGCATAGCAAATCCCACGGCTCGGGGCTCTCTCTCCCTGGTCAGATTGACACAGGTCCTGCTGTCCAAACAGACTGCAATATCCACCCACCCCTCTGGCGTATGGAAAAGATGACATGGGTGTTAACGGCTCTGTAGCTTCTGAGCCGTGAGCTGAAATGTCACTATGGCCTAAAGGAAGTGGTGGGTGATGCAATGCAGAAGCACCAGCACAACTGCTTGGGAAAGCGTCAGAGGAGGAAACGGGTATGATGAGAAGTCGGACTCATCTGGATATTATCAGGCATCTGCAGCTGACAGCTCAGGTAATTGTGAATGACTCTGCTTGCCTAATTATCCTGGAGACAGACAAATTCCTAGTGAAATGACAGGAGAGGGAGAGAGCGAGAGTGCCTAAAATAGACTCCTAACCTATTTATACACTTCCTACTGTTTCCATGTTGTTCTCTTTCAGTTGTGGGTGGGTCACAAGCAACCTCATGCTGACTTGAGCTCAGCTGGGGAATAACCAGGTTCCCTAGTTCCTCAGATCCAAATGTCCAGGTCCTCACCGGTATTTAGGCATCTGCTGCTGAACTCAACCAGAATGCGGTGGCCGTGTACCCAGGAGCATCTGTCCCACCGTTCAGCAGTGCTGTTCTCCGCTCAAGTACATGAGCTATAATGTATGTTTTAGATGTAGCACATGCTGACCAGGCCAACCATGAATCAAATTGTGCCTGCTGAAAGGTTTCAGTGTGTTTTTGTCTGCTGTACTTCCCAAAATCAGCCTGAATGCACAAGCTTTTCTGGCTGGGCCACCAGCAAAAGGCGGTCTCACCTAGTTTGCTGCCTTAGAGTCCATCAGGAGCATTTTTGGTGCAATCTATCCAGTCTATTTGGCTCTCTCCTGGTGTTTGAAGCATCTTGCCCCTTCTCTGCAGCCACTTCCCTGGCTTCCAGCGTGCTTCCAGGTTTTGAAATGGATCTATAAAATGTCTTGTGTAACAGCTAGACTAATAGCTGCAGTTACGTGGTCACTTTAGTCTTAATAATGGGCCTAGGCATTTATCCCTTCTGTCAATTCAGCAGCGCCTGAGCGGGCCGAACATCAGAGCCTGGTGCAAGACTTCTCACAGGCCTTTGCCCTGAGAGTGGTTGGGGAATGCAGGTAGGAATGCACTTCCTCTGATGTAAACTGCATTGTAAACTATATAGTGTACATACGCTCCCCTGGCTTGGAGTAGGCAGTCCCCAGCATTAATTCCCCAGGTCTGTCCCCTACGGGCCATTTGAGTTTGGGTCTGTTGCAGGGGCTCGTTCTGCACCTCAGTGGTCGGTGCTCTCCACCACCGCGGCCCAGGAGAGCCCTCGCTTGACGCCTTTCTGCCCTTTCCTGGCCTACCCAGGTGCTCTGGCAGCCAGATGAGGCACGTTGCTATAATTAGCCCATCCACTTTCTTTCCCCTTCCGCAGCACCAACGCTTATTTGTCCTGTTGTGCAACTTTGCTTTGGTAATTTTTGTGAACAAAAGGCGGGGAAGGAAGGAGCAAGACAGGTTCCATCAGGCTCTGGCTGAGCTTAGGAGCACCTTGTACTGCAGCCAAGTGCTTTAGCAGCGTAAGAGGCATGTGCTGTATGAGCCAGAGGAGAGGAGTTACCAGGGTATTTGAGGACAGCTCCATAACCAGCTTGCAAGTGCTTGGCAATGATCTGCTCAGGTCCCTTCCGACCCTAGAAACTATGTACACCAGCCAAAGCCGTGTGTATTTTTCTTCTTGTGATATTAGATACTGAGGAGTGTTCTGCTTTCACTGCTGAAAGCCCAGGTTAATCCAGAGATTTTAGGGAACTAGTCCAGCCTTGCACTGGTGTCCCTGGAAGTCGAGTCACCCTCTGCCCACTGAGCACTGGTGAACCCCTGCTACAGATTAGCAAGAGCAGAGGTGGGGAATAACTAACAAGGCGGGGGAACTTACCGCTCTGCCGAGGCAGCCGGGGACACGCACTGTAGATATTCTCTGCTCCACCCTGTCCTTGGAGACGTTCGAGGGCGCTCAGCCTCTGGCTTATTTCACGGGTCCCATTGGAAACTGCTTCTTGGAAAGATCCAAACGTGTCGATAGCAATGGCAGCACACTGACTGCCTTCAAATCATGCCAAAAGCTAAATGTGTGGATGGTTTATGATTCAGGATACTGCAATAAGCTAATGGTCGAAACTTCAGAAGTACCAAACGTGTGCATGTCCCATTAATGGAAGTCATGCACACTCAGCACTTCTCCAGATCAAGCCCTAAAGCAGGTACAAAACGGTGCTGCCAGAGCCATTTCTGGGCCAAGACTCTGTTCATTAGGCATTATTGTACGGATTACAAGTTGCTTCTTTAAACGTCATTGAAATACAGCCCGCCCGTCCCCGAGATGGCAACGGGACACAGAACGGAAGGGCAGGGCCCAGGTTTCAAGCCTCACTGGAAATTGTTTTGTTGACTGTCCAGCTGTTCTCTGGAGGTGAGGCCAGGTGAGAAGTTGGCAATGGTTTGCTGTACTTGGTAGCTACATCACTTAAAGTACTACTGGAAGGGCTCAGATGCCAAGAGGAAGGGCATGCCATTGCAGCCAAAAAAGCAGCTATTTTTGCCAGTATTTGTGAATTGTATCCAGGTTACTATACTGCTTCTAGGGCTGCCTACCATGTTGACAGTGAAAAATAAAATTCCTTGCCTCTTGGGGGAAATCAAATGAATGCTGTGACTGTATCTAAAGCAGAAACCCACATTTTTTGGAAGAGAAAAGAAAGTTCTCTTCAAATGGAAACGATCCTTTCTGTTCTTAGTACCGCACAGTGGCACGCACTCTTTGTTTTAGGCTGCTTTTTACTTACCTTTCTTCCATCGTAGTAGTTTCCTCACCATTAAGAGAGAAGCCATTAGCACCGGAATTACCAGGATAACGCTTATCAGGATATGAAAGTTATCTTTCCGTTTGCGCGTCACAGGGCTGGGAAGTCAGAGGAGGAAGTGGTTTTAGTGCCAGTTCTAACACGCAGATCCACTCCCCACCCAAACAGCTTCTATGTCAAGACATAATTATGGGACCTGAGGAGTGATGTCATTTTGGGGAGGGTTAATTGTACACAAATCGGTGATGGAGGAAACTGCTGGAACTCACCTTTTAGGATAGTGGCGGCGAGCAAAGTTGTTTGTCCTGGGACCCCACATGACTCCCTGGGTCATGCTCCCAGTTGTGTCGTAGGCAATAGGGCTGCTTGTGACTCTCGCGGGTGTGCTCGTAGTGCCTGTAGTGGAGCTGGGCCTTGATGCCACGGGCGAAATAGATGTTGCCTTTCTTTGCGCCGTGATTTGGGCTGGCTTGGTGGCTAGAGGAAAGCACAGCACAGCCTGATCCTAATGAACCCCCAAGCAACTGGGAGAAAAGTTAATTAAAAGAAGCTGTTTGCTATACAAGGCTCCGTCCATTTACTGCGTTGTGATAAAGGAAAAAAAGAATTGATCCCTGCTGCTGTTAAAAGCAGGGTTTGTTATGATGCAGCTGCCGGAAGTGCGCAGGAATAACACACTTCAGTTTGAAGTACATTCAAATTAACCGCTGCTGCATTTTTTTTTCCTTGCAATTTCTTTTTTTCTTGATTGATTGATTGATTGATTTCCTAGCCAATGCCCCAGTCCAGATGAGGGCTGAGTGTGAGGGGCCAGTGCTGTGCTCGCTTACAATGGTATAGATCTCGAGACACACCATTGACATCGGGGTGTGACCTGGGTTTACACCGAAGTAAGCAGAAGCGCGGGCGGAGTGGCAGTGCGATGGAGCGCAGCCGCGGGTGGAGACCGTGAACGTGGAAAGAAAACAGAGAGGTGACAGCAGTGACAGGCATCCGCCAGATTGACAGTGCTACCTGACTGACCGAGTGAAACCAAAATCGGAGGTGGGCAAATTTTAAAAATATAAAGCTCTTGAGCAACATCCTGCTTTCACTTCCTCTTCTCCTACCCTGGCACGGCCGCGTGAGTGGAACTGAGATTCGCCTCGTTTGATCACTAGGATGAAAGGCACTAATTGGAAGGCCACAGCCCGGCAGTGTCGGTCAGAGGATGTTATTTGTGACCTGCACAGATGTTTACAGCAAACGCTACCTTCTTGAACTCGGGGGAACGCCTGCAGTCTCACTCTGCTAATAACTCATAAGAAATACTTCTTATTAACGACTTACATCCCTGGATCTCAGAACACCTTACCGCGGAAGTCCCATGGTTATCTCCCTCTTGCAGACAGGGAACCTGAGGCACAGGTGACGTGAACAGCCTGAAGTTACCCGCTAGGCCAGTGGTAGAGCTGCAAACCCCAGGGGCCGATCCTCAGCCAATATAAATTATTGTGCACCGGCTAAGACATGCTGACAGACCCCCTGAGCCTTACGCCAATGCCTTGCTCACCAGGCTGAAGCGCCTCTATGTCCCCCCCAGTTTACATCTGTGTGACTCCCCTGATTTTAATGGCCCGACTCCAGAGACCGGTCCCAATGGGAGTAGAAAGCAGAGTTACACTGCGTGCAATCTCTGAAACAGAGCCAGGTCTGCCTTTTCCTCAGCCAACAGCCCCAGGGGAAGACGTGGTGGAAACAAGAGCTATTGGGGAGGGCTGCGTGTTGCATAGCACCACCTGGCCCTTGTGCTGGAGCATTGCAGAGAAGGGAAAATAGTACCAAGCCCTGCAAACAAAGCTCTTGGAGTGCCTCTGTTGCAGGCAGCAGCTGCTGCGGTCGCGACGTGTTTGAACATAGAGACAGTACAAAAAAAATAACGTTGAGTTGTGAGCAGCGTCTTCCTTTGTGGGAACATAGATACATATCTGAGTATTTAGGCTTTGTGAATGCTTTTCTTGATTAAGTATTATAAGGTGCTCAGGCATGCCAGAGAGTCAGTTAGGGTGTAAGCGTTCCTGGGTTAGAGAGGCACATGGACAGATAGGGATGATCTTACTGCCCTATTCCTCCTTTCCTCAACACTTGAAACGGGGATGGTCCTCATTTTAAAGTGAGAGTCAAAGCTGGGATGATGAGAGGAGCTCTGAAAAGCACCCAGCAGGCTCAGCTCAGGTAGCTGCAACCCACATTTCGCACACAGACGACCTCCTTGTGCTCGCTCTTGCTAGAAAAGAGCCGAGGGCCTGTTAGAGCCAGTTCTCCAGCCCCAACCCATTAAAATGAAGAGGGGGATGAGGTTGACATTACCTTGAGTGGCAGGAGCTTGGCTTGGTTGTCTCCGTGGTAGCGTCTGGACAAGACTTATCACACGGCGGGTGTCATGCCTCGGGGATTCAGCAGGCACCAGAAGGCTTGATCCAAACAGAGCTTTCTCTACATGGAATACAAACCAGTGCATGCTTAGGGCCGTGGCACACTGTTACACTGCTGGGCAGGCAGAGTGTGCACGAGGCGCTGGTGCCCCATCAGTGTGGCTGCACCCACAGGGTACACCTGCGCTGCAGACACACGTCCTGTACACACTGCAGCACCCAGAACAATACTGTACCGTCAAAAACTTTCAGGTCCACTACGAGGGTCCATGTACTGGCTCTGTTGTTTGTCTTTCCAATCCCACAACTGTACCGCCCAGCATCCAGCTCCTCCAGGCTCCTCATTTCTATTTGAAACATCCCTTTCTTGGGCAAGTTTGTGAGGGATACTCGGTCTTTGTATCTGTCATGGGTGAACGGTGAAGTGGAGATGATGGTGATACAATCCCCTTCATTGCTCCGTTTGCACCAGAATTTTCTCATGTTCTGGTCTTCTGTGGGACACTTTATAGTGACAGAGCGTCCACGCCAACTGATCACAGTACTGAGTCTGAATGCACTTGAAACTGAGGGCAAAGAGTTGAGAGTCACCGGACCTGATTTTCATTGACACTAAAGCAGAGCATCGCATAGGACTGTGTTTTTTATCTCTGTTCCCAACCAGCGCTGCAGAAACCCATCCCGCCCCCGGCCTTTCTCCCACTCGGTTCCACCCATAACAAAATCCATTTCTCCCATGCGCATTGGCAGGTCTCAGCTGTATCCCATTCTTGTTGTAGTGCTCTATACTTCAGGTGTGTCCTTGCTAGGAAAGCTGCTGTGCTCTTAGCATGCGCTAGCTAACAGGAGATAACTGAAATAAGGGGGAAAACAATGATTTGGACATCTACAGATGTGTAAATTGGATTGTACCTGTATCATAGGTTATGTTAAAAGGGGTTATGTTGCTAATGTAAAGGAAAATCAGCCCCAAGCACATTCTCAAAGGAAATGACTGTCTCAACCTGAGTTTCAACACGGCGTTTTGAAAATGGGGAGTTTCATCGGTACCCACTGCCCTAGGAGTGTGATCCCATGGGAAGTCAGCACTTCCAAGTCACTAAGGTGCTTTTGAAATTCTCACCCAATATTTCTAAAAGCAGGGATTCCCTGCAAGCCCTTTAAGATCCTAATTCCTGAAGAAGCGAGATTCAAAAAACCAGGAGCAGGATATTTTCATCACTGAGAAAATACGGAGAGCCTACAGAGACACAAAGTTCCCCTGCCCAACATCGTATGTCCTCAAATGGGTTGGTTCCTGTCTCTTCCACCCCATGGGTCTCCAAAGTAGTTCGGAGAGATGCAGTTAGCTGTGTTCATCTGAAGCAGATGGCAATGGAGAGGTGCACGTTACCAACTAACTGAATCAGAGACCTGCTTGTCCTTTCATAACATCTGATGAAAGAAGCTTCATGCATCTTGGATTCAGTTAGTCGATAAGGTGCACCTTTATTTTGCTGTTTGATTGAAGCATTGCAGGTCACGGGGAGCACTTGTTTGAACTCTCCTTGCCTGTAAACATGACGGTTCTCACATCTGGACTTCACTTCTCTGCTAATGAGACACGTCCCAAGCCTGTCCCTAAGGAGACACGTCCCTTTAGGACATAATATAGTGCCTTTCTCCCGCATCACAGTTTACAAAAAAACAACAAAACTTCTGTGATAAATATTGCTAAAAAGAAATCATTCTTCATCCTTAAAAATGCAAAGGTTTCAAGCTATTCACTCTTCTGGGAAACCTGCAGAAATATTACCACCAGACAAACCTGACATTTCAGACTTACTCGGCTATCTGTGCCTGTTCTCCCAGAAGGGCACAGGGTAAAAAAATTCACAAGAGAAAGTCTTGGAGGGGGAAAGAAGACCCCTTTCTGATTTACGCTCCAAGGAAACAGGCCCACTTGGTTGTTTAGCTCTAGGCACCTTCCACGTAAAAGCAAAAATGAAAAGCAATAGCTGTGTTCCCTTTGATTAGATCCCTTTTAAATCCTGAATATGCTTTTTAATCAATGCAGCTCTTACCTTGCACCAAGAAAAAGAATACACTGATGAAGTCCATTCTCTCTCTTTGTGAAACGAGAGCTCCCAGAAGTGAAGTACAGTGAAAGCAGAGCGCACACAGCGATACCGTCTCGGTTCCTTGTGCTATGTGTTTCCGGAAACGGAAAGAAATAGAGCAAAAAAGGAGGAACCTGGTTGGGGTATGGTTCTGTATCAACCCCTTCCTCTCCATACAAGCAGTATGCAAACCACAAAGGAAGTCTTATAGTAAGGTTCAAAATAGATTATACTCAGCCAAATTCATCCTAGGTGTAACCCTCTTGTGAGGCTACGCTCAGGATGAATGATGTATTTCCTTAGAATTTCGTCTTACACAGCCCCTGCGCCAGCCAGATGTGTGGGGGTTTTAGGGATGCCCCTAAAAACACAAGAGGGTCAAAGGAATGGAGGAGTTTGGCACTTGCTCCACCGAGCTAGTCCTGCTGCGTCACAACTCCCATGACGGGTGTGGCTGAGTTTGCCGTGATCCAGGGGACCGAGATAACGTAACTTCTGTTCGGACTTGAATTTGGATTGGTCTTGGATGTCGCGTAAGGGAAACGGTGGAGTAGGGTGCCCCAGAGAAAAGCCATTGGGAAAAATATTGGGGGAAGCTGGGGTGGGGAGCACAGAAGAGAAAAGGGAAAGGGACTACATTAAGAGGACAGCAGCCCTTTCATGCCTGGTCCCCAGGCCCGAGGGCTTATTTTTAGAAGGCATCTCCCGCCCTTGCTGCTCCTACTGGGGCTCCTCCATGGTTTCAAGACCCAAGGACTGTCAGCTTAGTACCACCTGGAGATGAATTGCTTTCTTATTGCAAAGAAGGGCAACATTATCTATCTCCACCCAATGTTTTCACCGAAGGAGTGAGCAGGGCAGTCCACGTGGGGCCTGCGGCGGGCACGGCCCAGTGTGTATTTATGTTGATTTTAGAGGGCGTGAGAAACCAGTCAATGTTACTTAAAATAAAAACAAACCAAGAAACCCCCTGGGTTATTTTTGCTCACGCTGTGCAGTACAGTCACAAACACAGCCCTCATGTGCACTGGAGCAGGTGCTCTGAGGCAGGGCTGCCTCCTTCCCTCATTTCGGTATTACTGTAGACCTCGTCCCATCCCCTGAGCCGAGCAGCCGTGCAACCCCCTGTTATCTGCTGGCAAACCACAATGCTCAAGTGCACGGCGGGCAAGGTCCGGAAGTAACAGTGAACCATACAGGCCTTGAGATGGAGCCTCGAGGCGCTGAGAGCCTGACCGAATATTTTCATTTAAACCTACGAGCTGAGTTTTCTCCCACTTGCACCAGGTTCCTGCCTGTGTGAGTCCATTGCCATCAGGGCAGCAACACCTCCTTGTTTCTATCGCTGTTCTGACGGGGAAATGAACCCCTGCAGGCCTAAGACAAGGACGTTTTGGGAGGGCTTTTGATTGCTTACAGATCAGGCCTTTGAGTAGGAGTCAAGCCACTTGAGAGTGGTAGAGAAGCAGGGCTGGAAGGGACCTCCAGAGGTCATCTAGTCCAACCCCTGGCCTGAAGCAGGATCATCCCTATACAAACCATCCCATATGACCATGGTCAAAACTCGACATCAGACTACCATCAACCCTGACACGGCATCGCCCTAACCTGCCACAGGTAAACCGGGGAACCACAGCAGTCCGCGTCCTGCTTCTGTAAAACTTCTCCCTCCGCTCTCAGTGCCGTGGCTTCTTCTCCGCTAATACAGCCCCCTCTCCATTGCACTTACCCCGTACAATATCAGAGCTGGTACAGAATAAGTGATCTGCTGGAAGCCAATCAGTCTTTATTGGTTGAGAATACAAAAATTTCAGGCTACTTGTCTGGCATATAGTCAGTGCCCTATTGATTAGAAAAGTTCACAGGAATCAAAGGAGTGTCGCATTGATCTAAAATATTTCCAGGTTGGTATAAGATCAGATGAAATTGTTAAGTACATTTTCAGCCCTTTGCCATCGCAGTGACCTGGTAAACTTGGAAAGACCTATATTTGGACTATCAAAAATCAAAGATATTTTTATTTCATGAAGTTGCTAAACACCAAGGCCCTTTACCCTTAAAAAACAAACAAACAAACAAAAAAACCCAGCAGCATTTTGAGAGTTCATCTCCCCAAATCCAACCCAGTTTTGAACCAAAACATCCTCGTTAAATCATCTCTCAATGCTGGAGTAAGACATTCTTGCTGTACTAAGTGATCAAAATGCATTGAAACGTTTGTCACAGTAATAAACGGCATGGCTGGCTGATCTGGTGGTGAGTGATTATGCAGATAGTGTTGTCTTCAATCATAAGGACTTCCTGCTTGTATCTTCTTCAGAAACAGTTGCACCAGGTCACCTTAGGCGTTCAGTTGCTAAGTATTACTGTCCTCAGCAGTATGCTCCTGAGCAATGTTGTTCGTCTGAAGCAGGAACGTGCTGTAGGCAACATCAGCCTCCTCCTTAGATCCCTAAGTGAAAGAACAGGAATCGCATGACTATTGGCAGGGACTCAAACACCGCGATTTAGAGCTTTCCACAAAAAACAGCATAGGTAGGGAGGTGTAGACCGCAATCAGATGTAGCAGACACACGAAGATGGAGAGAATCCCTTGGTCACACTGTCGCCCACTAAAGAGGTTGAGAAACTTTGGGGAAGTATCTAGACTTTTGGAAACTTACAGTTCTTTGAAACACCCTTGTCCCTGCCTGCCTGCTTTATGGGCATTAACAGTGGCATTAGATTTGCCTGTTTTATAGCAAAGGCCACAAACTCCTGGATTTTCCACACCATTGTAATAAACACTTTGCCTTCTTGTACTAACTTTCTTTTAAGCATAGTGGAAAAAATGTACAAGCATGGTTAGTGAACAGAGGATAAAAAGGCATGCTCTGTGAGAACGGTGGAATTTCTTCCCTATCCTAGCTTCTCTGGGGGACCAAAATCTTCCAGGGAGGATGAAGAAGCATCTTTATTTGATAAAGGTTGGGAAGGAGTTTTTAGGAGGGAACAGAGGTTTGTCTGCTGTTTGTTTAACTGTTGCTCTCCTGGCACCGTGGATTGTTAGGCTGCTTAAAGTTTTATGCTATGGGTCTTTTTAACAGCAGCTCAAATCTGGAAGCATAATAATATACAACTGTGCCCCAAAATACTACAGATGGCATCATCTCCTTTTACAGGTGGCAAAGTCGTAGCAAGGGGAAGTGACTTGCTGGGGAACACACGCAGAGTTAATGGTAAACTTTGCAATATGAGGCAGGAGCACTGACTTCTAGTCCCCACTATCTGAGCCCAGCTTCAGTAAACTATCTGATTTAAAAGGAAGGAAGCTGCTTTGCATTTGAGTTTCTTCACTGAGATTCAGGCTTTGAGAACAATAACATCCTGCTCCCCCTTCAAGCTGAACTGCACTCACACATCAAAGCAAACTGGCTGCTATTTTGTTCCTTGCCACAATGCAGGTGCCAGGCAGGGCTCAATCTCCTGTGCAAAAGCTGAGTGTGCCACAGCTGAGATGCATAATGAGGTGGTCACTGAGAAGGCAGAGCCCATAAATAGGGCACATTGTGGGTTATGGAAGCTTTTGCCACTGAAGGGAAGACCGGGGTTGTGCTAGTCTGGGAGGTACAGGACTCTATTCTGGGCTTACTTACCCTTTTTGCCTTCTTTGGCTCCTCTACCTCTTCAGTGCCAGCAGTAGTTATGAACTCTGAAAGAAGAGGAGGCATTAGGGTGCCGGGCAGGAAGGAATATAGCTTGGGTCATGACACGCTCACTCATTAGCTCCTATATGCTGCACTGCTACTGAGGTGCAGGGCACGTGCTCTTCTGTTTGTCAGCTTCCAGAATTCAAATAGCACCACGTAGGAGCGGCTCCAGCGTTAGAAGAGCCATAACTGCTCTATCACCCTTCCCCTAACAAAATAAGAGCTGCGCTGTGTTGGCATTACACGCCTTCTTTCTTGCTGGAAGCAGGGCAGCTGCCTGATTTCTAGGGTAGAAGTCCTTCTCATTTCTTTAGCAGGCTTTAATTTTCTCTTTATGAAGATCATAATTGCTGGTGACTCTATTGCTCTCACCTGCAGTTGGTTAAATGCTGAAAGTCTCTGCTTGTCATTCAGCCAATGGTAAATTCAACCAAATATCGGGGCTTGGCTATCACAGGCCTGGAGACTGAAGGTCCTGGCTGTAGCTGTTTGTGTTTCTGCAGTGTAAGCACTTGCAGGCAGAACCTCTCTGTGAGCAACACCTTGAATCTGCCACAGCTTATTCAGTTCACATTTGCTGCAGTGCATAAATTAGAAGCGTATTTTTTTGGTTTGCACCCCAGGGAGGGAGAAGAGGCCCTGGGCATCCTTTGCAGAAAGCTGTGAGCCTAGTCTTGCCCCTTCTGCGACTTATCACACCAGCCCAGAGCTAGGCTACCTCAGCTGATTGCCTGAATGCAAGTTGGATCAAATGCCAAATTTGATAGACTTCCTCTGTAAGGTGTTCTGAGATCCAAGGATGTAAGTTGTTAATGATCATTTAGTTCAAGTTTCAATATAAAAAGAACACGTGCAATGATAGGCAGGACTTGGGCAGTCGGGTAACTGGACAGTCATACCATTGTAAGGTCTTTTCTATGCCCAACAGCCTCAATACACAATCCCCTATACATACAATATCTCTAAGACTACTTTCTATCTCTCTAGACACATCATGGGTAACAGTTTTAATCAGCAACTTACCATCCATTCCCCCAATCTGGGTCTCCTGAGTCTCTCTCATAAATACGTTATCATTTGCTCCATGCTCTTTGGCATTCTCAAACTCTGACATACTGATGTTAGTCCTGTAGCTTCCAACTGATACCAGGTCTGTTAGGAGAGGAGGGGATAGCATATTATTATTTTCTGTTTTATAATTCCACTTGTAACCATGTCCAACTCTTGGCTTTATTAAAGCACCCTGCAAAAACTCAAGCGTTCACTGTTTCAAGCCCTGAGATGTTTATCTGAGCCACTTGGGACCTACCTTAAGGCTGAAGATGGGGTCAGTTAGTTATGTCAAGTGCTCTGCGATGCAGTCCTGTTGCTTAGGCCTGTCCTGACTCTTCTACACTTTCCTAGCAGTGCTTTCCATGGAGTTCATGCTAGCTTTGACCCCCAGGGTTCAAACCCTCTGGTGGGGCAGTGTGATAGGAGCTGCTGTGGTCAGTGGAGGTGCTGTATGTGTCATCTGCCCCTAAATGTCCATCTTTCCCTTACCTGAAAGATTATTAGAGGGTGTAGGACTTACCTGATCTGTTCACGGTCCTATATCTAAACACAGCAAAGGCCAAAGCCAGGATCAGGAGCAGACCACCAATAACAGCCAGAACTGGGACAAGCACTTGACTTTGTCCAGAGCTAGAAAGGGAGGAACTGAGCATTAGTTACTCACAAAAGAACACTTAATAGTGGAAAGAAATCATTCCTAGAACTGCTGCATTCAAAATCAAGGGGGATCATTGCTTTCACACCACTCGCAAGGCTCCAGAGTGCTGCAGAAACCATTAGCAGCCTTGTGAAGCAAGTTTATCCTCATTTTGCAAGTGGAGTACTGAGGCATGGAAAGGTAAAACCCCTTGCTTCAAAATGGAAGGGAATGAATATAGTAGCCAAGACAAGAACCTTGGTTCCATGGTTTCCAGCCTGCTCTTCTAACTTGAAAAACACCTGTGTCCCATATTTCACGTAAACCCTTGGGACAGTCAGTACATGGCAAGTGGCATCTTAAGAAACAATAGGTACAAGTTTAAAAACAAAAATTGGAGCTGAGAGCATTCAGGATTTGGCTGTTTATCTCAACCTTGTAAAAATGACCCAAAGTTATTTTATGGGCAAAATCTCCCTGGAAGACATGACACAGTTGTCCAGCACTTTGCCACTGCCTGGCGCTGAACACTCAATGCCTAGAACAAGTTTCAAAATCAAATACGGAGTTGGGGAAGTCTTACTTTTATCCAAACTACTTGCCCTTCCCTAATATTTTTGAGGGAAATGTAAGCCTAAATATTGATGCAAGTGGAGGGGGAAATGAAGACTACATTAACTTTAATGAGCAATACTGGAGCCAAGCATAAGAATGAAGAATAAGAAGCAGAAGAAGGAAGAAAGAATAATTTTGAAAACGCAGAGGTGATAATACGCTATTATCCCTAGATCAGGTGACTGGATAGCTGTTGTAGACGGTGGTATTTTAATCACAATATAGCCTCTTAATGTCCTATACTGCATTTCTAACCATTTACTGTCAATATTTTGAATGCTTATTAAAGTTTCTAGAGTATGATTTCACATATTCTTGTATTTATTTTGAAAAATTAGTGCTACTCCTATTTCTCATCATATCTGGTTGACAGAGATCACTGGGGCAGTGACTCTCCCAATAATGAATAATTAGTCACATATTTATAAAGCTTCCTTAAGTAAAGCAGTGGGTTTCTATGAACCTAGCCAATCGGAACTGGATTTGTCAGGTGACCTTGGTTAAAATGCAACAGCTAGATCACATAATAGTGGGGAACAGGAGTCGTCCTAGCACCCTTAAGGTCCTTTGACCCCCGGTGAGACGTGCCTTTAATAAACAGAACAGACTTTGAGAGACTCACCTTTTTTCAGAGTCTACTTGTACCGCTCTGTTTTCAGGAACAACATGTTCAGGAGTAACACCATTTCCAGTGTCTTCCTCGAGATTAGTGTTGTCTATCAGTCCTTCGTCTGCAGTTCTGAGGATTGCTAGGTGGATTTGAGATATTCACATTGAGTATCAGAGTGCAGGGGTGGAGGGGGGAGAGAGAGAGAGAGACCCAATAGAAGGTCAGCATTTTTATGCATCAGTAATAGGTGACTTCATCAAAATGTGACTAAGTCTGATTTCTCAGAATATTCTCCTTGAGATTTAGTATGGCTTTGACTTGTTTAGGACTTTAAAAAATGGGACTTAAGTGAAACTT
Organism: Crocodylus porosus; assembly: GCF_001723895.1. NCBI lineage: Eukaryota > Metazoa > Chordata > Crocodylia > Crocodylidae > Crocodylus > Crocodylus porosus. Next base: position 8,769,568 of record NW_017728935.1, on the reverse strand, counting down.
TTACCCAATGGCCACATGTGATAATCTTGGCACTCTTCTTAAAGACAAATATAAATATATACTTTCCAAGTTCCATTTACTCTTTGCGCTTCGTTAGGTGAGGACAGTGAAACCAAACTGCCCCTTTTACTTCTAGATTGTTTCGTTTCCTAATATTGCACATTAAGACGTGAACATCAGGTTTGGGTTTTTTCCAATTTTCCTGCATATTCCCAACACCTTCCTTTTAAATGTGCTCAGAGTTGCGAAAGAGTCCTTCATCTGTAAAACAGGGATAGCAACCAGCCTTCCTTGCTCTCTTTTTGTTTTCTAATCTGTTCGAATTAAAAGCTTCAGGAGTGTCGCTTACTACGAGTGTGTGCAACAGCCCCTAACACACCGGGCCTCTGATCACGAATATGCCTTTTAAATGTTCTTGTAAAACATATATAAATAGCAGCACATCAGGGGCAATTGTTATTAAAAGAGGACTCCAATGTGGAAGGGGTGTAAAAGTATAATCTGGAAGTGGAGGAGGCCCAGGACCCACAGATAAATTGTAGGAATATAGTAAGGTCTGAGCAGCTGGGTAAACAGAGCCTTGTTCATTCAGCATGGAAGAGTTTGTGCTCTGAAGTGGTGTAGCCTAGAGTTTGCAATCACTCTTTCTCGAGGGAAAGACACCGTTACGGGTGAGCGTTTGTAGCTGCACAGAAATTCTCGCCTGGTTTTTTTGTTGAGAAATCTGTAGTAGAGCTCACCTCCTCGTACTTGCACGTTCACCGCCAGCGTTTCCCCATAGTGACCGTTGCGGCTCACTCCACACCAATACCACCCCTGGTCTGTCTGTGCCACGTGGTCAAATTTGAGGGAAAAGGTTCTGTTGTCCTGGTTGCAGTCAACAACACGGCCGGTTTGGTTTTGCTCATATGAGATGAGAGGCTGGCAGCTAGTATTATTCCACTTGCACCAAAATTTCTGAAAGGAATAGTATTTGCACGGATAAGAGCAAGTTAGAGTGAGGGGTGCACCAACCACTGCACTGACTTCCTTCTCTCCCGTTAACCCAGGCATCCCTGTTGGAGAGAAAACACAAACGAGGCTGTTAATGACTCGCGCGATTGAAACCTGGTACCAGCAAAGCATGAATAAGCCTGAATAGCCATCTGAAGAATATGCCCATGAGAGGAAACACTTTACTTTGCTCTCATAACAGTAAAGGTCATGAATAGATACTCCTATGGCCTTGCTGAGTTTTTATAAGACACAAAAGAGATTTCTGTTAGGAAAATTTGAAAATTGATGAAAACTTTGGTAGAAAAATAGTGAGAACTTTTGGTGGGGGGTGAGAAAATGTTTCAAACATTTTCAAACGCTTCGGTTGAAAAATCATAACAACCCCCCCCACTCAAACTTAAACCTTTTTAAATGTTAAAGCATCGCCCATTCAGCTTAAGAAGCTACAAATGAGAAAAGGGCTTTCTCCTCAAAAAAAGATACAGCTCTGCTCTTTGCTCTGGGATTAAGAATGGATGAAATGCCCTGTATGCCTTTTGCTGGCTGAGAGAGGAGTCACTAACACCCATTCTCGTACCATTTACAATCTTCAGCTCCTTGGAAGCTTTCCTTTCCTTGTCTCCAGCGGTCATACACCAGTAATACCCCGCATCGCTCTCTTTCAAATCATTCATTATTATGGTAAACGTTCCATTTTTCCGATCATCGTACATGGCTATCAGTCCTTCGTACGCTTCTGTGACAAACCCATCACTCCTTATTATGTCGGTGCATCCTTGTTTTCTCCATTTGCACCAGTACTTGACTGTGTACGTCCCTCGTGGATCATAGTGGCATTCAACAGCTACAGAACCACCTCTGACTCCTTTTATTACCTGTGGCCCCTGGGGAATAGATGTTCCTGGAGAAACCAAGTGCAAGGAATGCAGTTAGTCACCCTGAGATGATATCCATGTGGTGTGGGCTGGGCCGTGTTAAAACAAGGACACCAGCTATATTGGCTTTCTTATTGCTTAATTTTTAACATGTCTGATGGATGAGAAGCATGGTGACTGCACTTGAAAGCCAAGTGCATAATAGAAGATCAAGAGCACCCTCCCAAAACTTCAGGGTTTCTGTACACAGCAAAGCAAATGGTAACAGCTATATGAGTGGCAGCAGTTGGGCAAAGAAATACCCTTTGGCTTGTCGGCTCTTTGCACTTGTCCTTTGGAAGCTCATCCTGAATGAAGGACTGAGGCAAACTTGCAATGGGCAGATCTCCTCCATGCAGTACTGTCATGAAGGGAGCAGTGGAAACCCCTGATAGGAGACATTTGAAACCAGACTGGACAAAGGGAGTGAGTTTAGGATTGTGAAGGGAATAGGGTGTATGTGGGCTCAAATGAGTCATCTCTAAAGTCCTTACACGGTATTTCTAAGGACTGCTTAGAGATGTGGCATAGTTACTTGGTCCAAAAATGCATTTTGTTCCCACCCCTCCACTTCCCCGTTACAAATCAGTATGGAAAATAAGCAGTAAGATGGTTCGAGCAGGGATTTGCTCCTTGCTATGTGAATGCCTGAGTAAAATAGCAAATGGATGAACAGCACTTAATTTTTTGTCTGTAAAGTTAATGGACATGAATGAGTTTTTAAAGAGGAGGAACGGGTGAAAGGACTGGGATTGTTTAGTGTGGAGAAGAGAAGACCTCAGGGTGGTTAAAAGTAGAAGACATATGATTGATAGACTAGTCTCTGTGGCTGCAGGAAACAGGACAAGGAGTGATGGGAATTGCAGCAAGGGAAATTTAGGTTGGATGCTAGGAGAAACTTTCTCACTATAAGGGTGGTCAAGTATTGAAGCAAGCGACTCAGAGAGGCTGAGGGGTCTCTGTTTGGAAGTGTGTTAGAGCAGGCTCCACCAGCACTTGTATAAAGTAGTTTAAATAGGAATGACCCTGCCTGGAGGAGGGAGTGGGACCAGATGACCTCCTGCAGCCCCTTCCAGCCCAAACACGAAGGAAAACAGAATACGAGACTGTGGGGAGTGGCTGAAATCATACACAGGCCCTCTTCAACACTTACCTACATAGACGTGTAAATCCATTTCCTGGGTTTTTCCCCCGTTGTTCCCAACGCCGCACAAATAGATCCCCGAGTCTTGTGGCTTCAGGTAGCCTATAATGATGCGGAATGACCCTGGGCTTTGCTGATTGGTCAGCAACGTTCTCCCTTTGTAGGGCTCGCCGGTAACTCCATACGTGTCGATCACAGGGGAGCAGCCCGTTCTCCCCATCTTGCACAAGTATTTCCTGTCGCTAGCGTGTTGCTCCCCAAAGTCACAGTCCATGGTCACAGAACCTCCCTCCTCAACGTAGAAGAGTTGGGCTTCGCTAGGCAGAGGCGATTCTGGGTGAACGAGAAATCAGTCAGCAGCCGGTACCCATATGGCCTGCACTTACCGCGCTATTCTACGCCTGGCTCTATCACGTGGCGGCATTACTGTAGCATGGGCTGCTGTGCTTTCCAGGGCTACCCCAGACCTTGCTACAGTATAGGGTATCTCGCTGAACTGTACCCCCGCGCACATCACTGTGTCTTTCCGTACTAGCCTACCTAAACAGCACCACTCCGCACCATGCCACCCCCTGCTTTGCTGTGCCCGCTGCAGAAAACCCTGCTATAGTCCTGCTGTAATCTCGAAAATGACAGGCACTGTAGAAGGAGAGAAAAGGAAAAATAATGATTTCAACCAGCCTGGAGGCCACAGTACCTTGAATCACATCCACTTCGACTCTGAAGTTGAGTCCCCTCATACTTATACCAATGCCGCATTTATAAGCGCCCATATCTTTCTGTTCCAGGTTAGACATGGTCACGACGAAGATGCCTTGGTCGGGGTAGTCGGTGAGGTTTGCTCTGTCTTGATATTTAGGATGAACATAGCCGTTGGAAGAAACTATTGTCTCGCATCGCCTTGTTGATTCTTTGCACCAGTACTTCCTGTCATGCCTGTTTACAGAGGTGTCAGGGTAGAAGCATCGCACTGTAACCGATCCTCCAACCAGTCCGGTCACGATCCTTGGTCCAAATATGGTACTTCTAACTGGGAAAAGGAAACACACGTTGCACGATAACTGCTGCAAGTAAAGTCATTTTGTTATTATATTACGCACCTACTGGCCTCAGCTGAGATGGGCGCCCCACAGAGCTAGGAACGCAGCTGCAGACATATAGAAAGAAGCCATTTCTGTCCAGAAAAGCTGACAGCCTAAGTCAGCAAGACTGAGAAAGGAAGGATTAAGTGACTTGTCCAAGGCCAAATAGAGAACATGTGGCAGAATCAGAAAGTAAACACGGCTCTTTTGTATTCTAGCCTGGTACCTTAACTGTTTTTCTTTCTGTAAGCGTTGCGAAAATGAGTGGGCAACAGAGAGTAATAGATACTTGTGGTGGTCAAACTGGTTTACATAAAGACAGAAGCAAGTCAAATCTTTACTTTGCCTGCTGCAGTTTGTTTCTTTGGGGGTTTTTCCCTGCTCACCTTGCTTTTTCACCTTTAACCCTCTTGTGACCTTGGAATGGCCTGAAGACACGGAGACTGCATAGCTGGAAGGACAGTCACTGTTGTGATAACTCTTCCAAGCAAGGCTCAAGCTAGAATATAGCTGAAATTCCCAGACACGCCAAGGCAACGACTTCTTACTGGTAGTTTTGCCTGGTGATTTTGTTGCAAGCCCCAGAACTCTGGTCAGGTTTCATCCAAAGCTTAACTGAGGTTTAAGAATCTTTTGGGACCTTCTGTAGGTCTTGTGTTTCGAGAGAGCCTGGGGCTGACTTTACATTTAAGGGGCACAAGGCTAAACTTGAATGGTATTTTGGGCCAAGGCCAATCTGTATGTGACTGGCTAAGTTTTGCGTTGGGATTTCAAGTCTTCTTGGGCCTAAAATTTGAAACGAAACCCAGTGTATGGAACCGAAACTGTGAAATGGCACAAGCATTGCTGTGAAGTTCAGGGCCAAAACTGTTGGGTGTCACTTAATTAAATTCCTAAGAGATGTCAGTCCTAGTTCCACCCTGAAGAGATGAGGATCCACAGATAGGAAAACCAAAAGGTCTGACACAGCAGCTGAATGGACTTCATGCTGAATGAATGCTTCGCAAGGCTATCGCTGAGACATCAGCATGGGTTGTGGAAAGCATTCCCCTTTATGGTGTCCATTGACAGATATCGCTAACGTACATCTGTGCAATGGCTGCGGATGCCAAGTGTCTGCTGTGACGCAACTCGGCCACTTCTAGCGTACCGTCCACTTGTTCAGCTACTTACTTCCTACAGCCTCAGTCTGGACGAGGGCGAGCAAGAAGATGAACACTAGGAAAGTCATTTTTCTTTCATACCCCGGGCTCTTCCAAGGGGCAGAAACCTGTAAATAACCACAATCAGAAGGTTACATTTGATTGAGTTGGATCATTAACATTTAGATGTTAAAGGAACCTCTTGTTGAATCTATGCATGTTACAGACACGCGAGTCCTCAGCTAAACCACAGGCCTGGAGTCGATCAAGTGTCACCAGAAACAGGCGTGCCGGCCCACTTGAACCTAAGGGAAACGCAACATTAAAACAGTGGGAGGTGGTGTTTGGAGCAGTGGAAGGGGGCTTGGGGTAGCTGTTCTTGGCTCTACTGTTAAGTCCTTTTGCAACCTGCAGATAGGTCGAAATGAGGATAACAATCTTTACCAGCCGCCCAGCCAGCATTGTTGCAATTACTGTCTATAAGGTGTTTTTCCCCCCCGCTATTATCAGTGGATAAATTCCCGGCAGAGATGGTTCAGGAAGGTCTGAGTCAGGCCAGCAGAGGGCGGTGCTGGCCTGCAGAAGGACCGTCCGGCGCCTGGGCTCTTCAAGCGTCCAGCTGGACACTCAGACCTGGAAACGGTCCGCTCTGGGCAGCCTTGGCACCTGCCATGTCCCTGGAGTGAACTGACTCCTTGCAGAAGAAGTGTGCTGTAGATCTTTGCCCAGCCCAAGGTTTGCCCGGGACACCAGTGATGGGACTTGCTCCAGGGGACTAATCGCGGGTCACACAATTTCACATTCGGATGGTCATTTTTTTGGACGCTAGGTGCCGTCTTTGCCTGGAAAACAGATTGACATGGTGGCTTTCCCTGTTCTCCACGTGGGCAGTGCCTTTACAATAGCTATCGCGTGCCTATTTATCCCACATACAAAGGCCAACTGTTGCGTATTGTTAAAACCTGCCAGTATTTATAAAGCAGCGTCTCAATTTTGTCATGGAAGCCTGCAGCACTGAAATATTGGGCTTCCCATCCTATTCTTGCAGTCATTTTGTTACACAGACCACCTGCTATCCTAGCCACTTTTACCGTGCAGAAAAGTATTGGCATCGAGCAGGTGTTTCACCTGCAATGAGGGACAGGCCTGATCCAAGCCGGCCCCACACTTTCAATATTCCAAATCCATAATAAAAACAGGATCCCTCTTTCCTGCTAACATCAAGGCTTCTTACAAGTTGAGCTCAGACCTGCATCCAAAACAGCTCAGAAATCTGGTGATTGTTTGAGCCAGCCCGAGATCTCTGCACCCTCGGCCGAGATCCTGCAAGTCCGGGCCACCTGAGAACGAAAGCCCTGCTGAAGAGCTTAGCATCTTGGCTTTTCCTTTCTGCCTTTTAACACCGTTCACTCAGTGGAAGGAAAGATTGTGCACTTGACACCTCAGCACCTGCCAAAACCACCCCTTAAAAACCTGTTCCCGTAGCTGCGAGTTCCTGGTCTGAGGCTCTGTTTGATTTTATGATCTTTGCTCCTCTGCCTTTCAATCAGAGATGCAGCTCAAAGCATAAAAACTATTTCCCTTCTCCCCCACACTCCCTTTTATTTTATTTTATTTTATTTTATTTTCCTCAACATCTCTTGAAAGCGATTAGAGATGCAGGATAAACCATGACAAACACGGGGGCAGATTTAGTGACGTGAGGCCACCGGCAGAGTCAAATATTTCTGAGCCTCCCAGTGGCTTGGACTCCGGATGCAATGACAGCCTGAAGGGGGCTGAGGTTCTTAAGTCTTTAAACCCATTTTCCCCTCCCTGAATTGAACACACTGGATGGCCGGGGCATGCACGGGCATGGGGAGTGTGCATGTGTGCAGGTATATCTGTTATGCACGATCATTGACCCATCCAGTGATCCCAGGTTTCAGAGAATAAGAAGGATGCCAAGAAAAGTTTTATGCAAACAGCCAGAGGGGTTTGTTTTCCACGTATCAAGTGACAAGATTTATTTTATACAGGGTAATTCCCAGCAGAGAAAAGGGCTTTTATTTCCTTGTAGAAATGAAAGGTATTCTGTTGTGCTTTCTTCTTCCTGCTGCTGTATCTAATTGCTCAAGGGCTATTCGGCTGCGACTAATAATTAACTCCCAGAACATGAAAAATGCCCTTCGATAGTCATCCCAGAAGAAGCCAGTAAGATAAACATGGCCCGCTTAACTGTAGAAAGTGAATGACACAACTCAAAAGAAGGACCCTGCTGCTTACAGCAGTTACAACATCTTTTTGGAGCTGGCCTAGGAGGCCTTGTACTTCTCTGGCCTGGGAGAGGTGGGGAAAAGCTGGCACCTCTGATCATTCACTTTCTTTCTTTGCCAAAAAGATTAGAGAACCCGAAGGAGATGAAGCGAGTAGGGGATGAGAAACCTGGGGCATTACTAGCTAGATGGACTCCTTCACAGACCACTGTTCTGGGATTTTTTTATTGTAGATATTTCTTAGGTAGCAAAGGAGCATCAGTAACTGTGTGCGAATTGGTTGCAGTAAAGCTGCGCCCTGACATGAGGAAGACAGCATTGATGTAATTTTGCGGTTTGCACGCCTCTGCTGTGCTAATTGCCTCTCATCATCTGTGTGTGTACTGGGGCTTTTCAGGACCTGTATGTGCATGCATGTACATGCAAACACCTTTATTATGACTGGAACAACCGCTGCATTACTCTGTCAAGCCCTATCACCGATTTAGTCCTATCTCTTTACCACAGTTATTGTTATGTATAGAGAAAACTTCCCCACATAACAAGTCCAAGCAGGTACAATTATCCAATGCGTAAATCCGCTTTCTGTCCAGAGCCTCCATCATAAAAGCAAAGACCAAACCTTAGACTTAATGTTACTGGAAAGCCCCTCTTCTGCTGTTCATCACATGCCATACCCAGGAGTGAGGCCATTTCCCAGGTTGGGACATAGCACAGCAGAAGGGTTTGCTGCTAAGTTTACACTATCCCGGACCAGCCAGGCTGCTGCAAGAGAAGTTTCTCAGTCCTCTGTTGCTGGAAGGTCTCGTCACTCGGTGATGCCACCGAAGACCATTTGCTGGTGGATTTGCTGCCTATGATCCAAGTAAGACTGAACTTCAGAGCACCGGAGAAAGGAAGCTATCACAGCGCTGGTAGGAAGGGGAGAGTAAGTACAACTAAAACGAGCTAAACGTGCCTGCTTGTGCAGAGCAGGGGCTCCCAAACAGGGGGAGGGTGAAAAAGTGAGGCAGCTGCAAATGGGACCCAAGAGGGCTAAATCATGGGGGAAAGCCACGTCTGTGTTCCAGTCAGGCTCCCTTATACCGGTAAAAGTGTAATGTCTGTACCCGGCCCGGCTGCCGTTGCTGGGACAGCACTTTGAGCAAAGCCAGCCTGAGGCAAGCCCTGCATCAGCAGCTCACTGCAGTGAATGCAGGAAATGGTGACGGAGGACACCGAAAAGGTCTCTGTCGAGTGAGGTGCGTTTGTGCCCATAATGTACCTTGCAGCTCAACAGCAAAGAGGATTTTTTTCTATCCAGGTTTGGCAGGAGAACAAGAGGAGAAAGAGCCTTCCCCCACTAATAAATATGGCGGGGTTGGGGGTGGGGAGTGGAAATCTTTACCCCTCTGCAGTCGACAGTAAAGCTGTCTTTGACCCGGCAGGAGGCTTCAGGGGGATAACCTGACATAGGGGACTTTTCTGCCCACCCTCTCATTAGTGCTTGGCTAATCCCTTCTAAAAGC
>NW_017728935.1:8691222-8760516 GCF_001723895.1 Crocodylus porosus | reverse complement strand
GAATTGAACACACTGGATGGCCGGGGCATGCACGGGCATGGGGAGTGTGCATGTGTGCAGGTATATCTGTTATGCACGATCATTGACCCATCCAGTGATCCCAGGTTTCAGAGAATAAGAAGGATGCCAAGAAAAGTTTTATGCAAACAGCCAGAGGGGTTTGTTTTCCACGTATCAAGTGACAAGATTTATTTTATACAGGGTAATTCCCAGCAGAGAAAAGGGCTTTTATTTCCTTGTAGAAATGAAAGGTATTCTGTTGTGCTTTCTTCTTCCTGCTGCTGTATCTAATTGCTCAAGGGCTATTCGGCTGCGACTAATAATTAACTCCCAGAACATGAAAAATGCCCTTCGATAGTCATCCCAGAAGAAGCCAGTAAGATAAACATGGCCCGCTTAACTGTAGAAAGTGAATGACACAACTCAAAAGAAGGACCCTGCTGCTTACAGCAGTTACAACATCTTTTTGGAGCTGGCCTAGGAGGCCTTGTACTTCTCTGGCCTGGGAGAGGTGGGGAAAAGCTGGCACCTCTGATCATTCACTTTCTTTCTTTGCCAAAAAGATTAGAGAACCCGAAGGAGATGAAGCGAGTAGGGGATGAGAAACCTGGGGCATTACTAGCTAGATGGACTCCTTCACAGACCACTGTTCTGGGATTTTTTTATTGTAGATATTTCTTAGGTAGCAAAGGAGCATCAGTAACTGTGTGCGAATTGGTTGCAGTAAAGCTGCGCCCTGACATGAGGAAGACAGCATTGATGTAATTTTGCGGTTTGCACGCCTCTGCTGTGCTAATTGCCTCTCATCATCTGTGTGTGTACTGGGGCTTTTCAGGACCTGTATGTGCATGCATGTACATGCAAACACCTTTATTATGACTGGAACAACCGCTGCATTACTCTGTCAAGCCCTATCACCGATTTAGTCCTATCTCTTTACCACAGTTATTGTTATGTATAGAGAAAACTTCCCCACATAACAAGTCCAAGCAGGTACAATTATCCAATGCGTAAATCCGCTTTCTGTCCAGAGCCTCCATCATAAAAGCAAAGACCAAACCTTAGACTTAATGTTACTGGAAAGCCCCTCTTCTGCTGTTCATCACATGCCATACCCAGGAGTGAGGCCATTTCCCAGGTTGGGACATAGCACAGCAGAAGGGTTTGCTGCTAAGTTTACACTATCCCGGACCAGCCAGGCTGCTGCAAGAGAAGTTTCTCAGTCCTCTGTTGCTGGAAGGTCTCGTCACTCGGTGATGCCACCGAAGACCATTTGCTGGTGGATTTGCTGCCTATGATCCAAGTAAGACTGAACTTCAGAGCACCGGAGAAAGGAAGCTATCACAGCGCTGGTAGGAAGGGGAGAGTAAGTACAACTAAAACGAGCTAAACGTGCCTGCTTGTGCAGAGCAGGGGCTCCCAAACAGGGGGAGGGTGAAAAAGTGAGGCAGCTGCAAATGGGACCCAAGAGGGCTAAATCATGGGGGAAAGCCACGTCTGTGTTCCAGTCAGGCTCCCTTATACCGGTAAAAGTGTAATGTCTGTACCCGGCCCGGCTGCCGTTGCTGGGACAGCACTTTGAGCAAAGCCAGCCTGAGGCAAGCCCTGCATCAGCAGCTCACTGCAGTGAATGCAGGAAATGGTGACGGAGGACACCGAAAAGGTCTCTGTCGAGTGAGGTGCGTTTGTGCCCATAATGTACCTTGCAGCTCAACAGCAAAGAGGATTTTTTTCTATCCAGGTTTGGCAGGAGAACAAGAGGAGAAAGAGCCTTCCCCCACTAATAAATATGGCGGGGTTGGGGGTGGGGAGTGGAAATCTTTACCCCTCTGCAGTCGACAGTAAAGCTGTCTTTGACCCGGCAGGAGGCTTCAGGGGGATAACCTGACATAGGGGACTTTTCTGCCCACCCTCTCATTAGTGCTTGGCTAATCCCTTCTAAAAGCTGCCGGGGGAAGCTGAGCTGGATCGCCCTATTTGAAATGAACTCTATGCATGCCCCTTGCAGTAGCCATGCTTGCCCCTGGCATCCCAGAGTCTCGGCACCCCGTGCCAGCATTGATCGCTGGGTTAATACTGAACAAGAGTCCGGTGGGTGGAGGGTGCCATGTGGTGCTGGGTAATTCACTGCATTTTTCCACTTCCATTTCCTCCTCCTTGCACCTATGCAGTTGCATGGCTCTTTCTGCATGTTCCTGGCCATTCGCAGACCAAGAAGGGCACAGCCGGGGGGGAGCAGGACGGCCCAAGGCACTGTATGAGAGAGCGAGAGTGCTTTACCTGTAGCTCCCCAGTTCAAACACCCGACAGGCTGAGGCTGGCCCGAAGTCGCTGGCTGTCGTCATGTGCTCCATCTGGAGCTGGTGAAACGCTTCCAGCCTCCGCAATAGCCTCCAGGCCTGAAACGGCTCCCGAGACAGAGCCATGCTGTCACTCGCTGAAGGGCTCTTTCTAGACCGGTGGTGCTCAGCCTTTTCTAGTCTCCAGCCCCCCTCATTTCATTACACTCAAGGTCCCCCTCAAAAAAACGTCAGCTCTGAGCTTTTGCTCGTTTTTTCTCTGCCAAATAATAATGGAGCAATTCTGCTGCTGCAAAGAATTCCCAAAAATCACAGTTTGCAACACCCTGGATTCCTAATTTAAAGTCTCCGGGTTTACCTTGTGAACCGTGTAGATGTTTGCACGCTTAACAGGTAAAATGCAAGGAGTGCGTGATACCCCACAGGGTCGCTGGTTGTCGCCGTGTTGGTCCAAGGGCGTAGCGGGCGAGGTTCTTTGGGTCGATGTGATATCTGTTATTAGCCCACCTAAATAGTTGGAACAGTTGTTCTTTGCAATTCTCACAGACTCCCTCTACGCCTGAAGAAGGGCTTTTGTGCCTGAAAGCTTGCAAAGAACATTTCCCCCAACTTTTTAGTTGGTCTAATAAAAGATATCACATCTACCCGAAGAACTTCGTATGCCTGGTACCCCACAGTACCTTCAACAGGAACATGTGGCCCCCTGGTTGAGAACTGCTGCTCCGGATTTAATTCTGCCACGCCATGGGGGTATGGTGTGTATGTGAGAAGCCTGGATTTCCATCGGCACAGGCAGACTGAAGGCTCCTGTCCTCACGGCTGCCAGTGCCAGCACCTTTCCCCAGCAAGAAGACATCTAAAACCAAATGTCATTAAAATCCCAAGGGATACCTCCTTGGAGGCTGGTCCACTGCCTCGCAATTGAAGCTAAACAGGAACGAAAGAAACAAAAGGCTCTGTTTTATCCTCAGGGTGTTGAGAGACAGCAACGCTGCTACCACGCGGGGCTCTTTGGCCAGCCAGCACGCGCACAGAGCGGTGATACACGCTGTCGACACTGGTGCCCCTTACCTGCGGTCCTCCTCCAGTCCCTGGCTGTCAGCTGGACTGGATGGGGGAATGGACGCGTTCGTTTTCCTATTTATTTTTTAGCTATTCTGATAAATCGTTTCAGCAAAAATGTTTGAAGAGAAACAAGGTGTGCAAGTTCCCACAGACACGGTTCGACTCTCGCCAAATAACCAGTGTGGGGGAAACAGAAAGGGAAGCTTGAACCGCCAGAGCATGTGCAGGTATGTCCTGGGGGCTTGGAACTTGCCCTCTGCAAAGCCAAAGGGCTGCTGCCCATCAGCCAAGGGCCCTGGAAGTCAGTGGATTCAGGCTAAGTGAGGATTTGGCTATAACTTCTTATTTTTCTTTCAAAAGCTCTCATCTGACTGTTGGATACGTAGGCTCTGATCCTATTTTCTATCTACTGCATGACAGCGGGGCAGTGCACCCTCACTTGAGTTCTGCGTGCTTTTTTCCAAGCCCACAGTACAGAAGCTTTGAAGTCCTGCTATGGTAGCTTGGTGGATCAGAAACTTTTCTTTCTCTCAGACAAATGTGTACGTAGCATGTCCAAGAAATGTGACTCTACCTGTGGGTACTTCAGGAATAAGCACCAGACCATGGGGTGACATAGTCCATTCAGCTCTCCCACCCAGCCCATGCAAGATAGTTTCTCAGAGTGTGTTTCCCATTGCTTTGGCAATGAAACACACCACTACTCCTACCAGCTCCATTCACGCTGGCTTTTACTCTTCTGTCTCATAGGTGTATTTTTATTAGCGTTCCAAACTATCCTTTATTTAATGCTCTGGGGTAATTTTTTACTATGGCCACTGCCCTGAGATCACATCAGAAATCAGACAAAAAGAGTATGTGCAGAATTGCCACCCCAGTCCTGCCAGTCTGGTCAGAGCAAAAGATGGACAAATGCCATCACGAGGAGGATATGAGTCATTCTTGTCAAATAGATCTGGCTATCGGTGTGAAAGCTGGCTTATAATGGGCTTTGATTTACCACTCTGTGTTTCTGTTTTCTTTGGATTAGACTGAAGTTTATCCTAACTTTCAAGAAGGCTAAAAGGTGCTTACTTCTTTACAGATGAAAGAGTCCGATCCCTTCCTGATCACTTTAGGGGTTCGGATGTGGACTGCAGTCAGGTTAGAGTTACTCAGTGTTAAAGGCATGGGATGTGTATTAGTGGAGATACGGGGGCAATTCTTGTGAGGGGTCTCGCTACAGCCAGTGCACAGTAAGTTGCTCTGGCCCTTTCGCATGTTCCCGCTGGAGACCTGTCTCAGCGAATCTCCCTTAATCCAAACGAACTGTTACACTCGCAGGAAACGCTCTACAGGGATCTTCAGGAAACGATCGGTCCTAATGATTGCCCATGTCGGTGAGCCGATACGGTGGTGGTGCACAGAAGTCCTATTCAAGGAGGATCTACTGTCCTAGGTACGGTACCAACACAAAGCAGGAAGGGCGCTGCTAGCACAGAAAAGCCAATCTACCTTGGTTCCAAAACCATGCTTGTACTCTCTGGAAAACCTGCAAGAACAGCTCTAGGAAAGGGATCTTTTTGCACCAGATCTCTCACCGATCTATTAGCAACTCCCCCCGACCCCCCACTAATTATCCTTATTAAAGAATTAGTGACCAGTCTGTGCCACTAATACCACAGGTGCTATCTGTGGGGCACCTACGTCCCAAGTTTTTGACTCTCAGCAGAGCATGTGTTTACTAGGAACTGAAGCTTGGTGCATGACTCAGTGTCTCTCTCGGGGTGCGATCTGCAGCGCTGTGTCTTTCTGGATTACGGGTGCATGTGAAGCGACCAAAGATGGTTCAATACCCCCTGTCCAGCTGCCTCAGTCTGTGTGTCACAGTGTGCGAGGTCTCTGAGACTCCAGTAACTGCTCCGGGCTGAATTCCCGTGCATCGCTGGGCTGTAGCGGCAAGGAATGCCAGGTTGACACTTCTTCTGTGCTACGATACGATGCACGTAGCCGGTGGGGACCAAAATGAGAGGAGGTGCTCGTGGAATGCTGCAAAGCCGCTCGTAACAGGGTGGATCGCAGACGAGGAGGGCGTCCTGCTCAACACACCTGCGTGGAGATGCAAGGTGTTTCTGTGGCTAGAGCAGGGGATTAGATGTCAGGGCTCCTGTTGTCTCTCATCGCTGTCACTAACTTCTGCTAAAATACACTTAAGTCCCTCAACATCCCTGGAAGAACAGCACAGGCTCGGGGCTTGTCTGCATGAAGGAGTTAGTGCACAATAGGCTTAGATGTGAGTTTGCTGCACTAGCGCCTTTGCACTGATCCCCTGCAGGGACTCTCTCTGTGCAGGAGGGATGCGAAGTATCTTACTCTACTTCAGAGCAGGTTCATGTGGAGTAGCTCTAGTGGGGTTTATGCCCTAGCTTCCTTGCACAGACACAAGCATTAGATACCAAGGTGGTGAGAGCCGCGTAGATTCCTAATAGCAGAAAATGGACTAACCCCAGCACAGGGGTGGAAAAGAGAAAATTCCTTTGTGGGAATCTGTCTTTGCCTGGAAGCTTCTCATCTTTTTAATCCTTTTTTTTTTCTTTTCCTTTTGCTCAGATTGCATAAGAAACCCAGACTAAAAAACCACTTCCCAGGGCTGTAGCCCAGCCTCCATCTAGACCAGCAAAACTCTGTTGATCTCAGCAAAGCCGCTCCGGCTGGGCCGTGGTGCAACTGAGATCTCGAACCTGCTCCCAGACTTAAACAAATCGGGGTGCTCAATGGCTCATGTTGGAAAGGAAGAGTTCATTCCCAAGTCCCATTGACTAAGCTCAGACACTGAACCCTAAAGCAATGATATCTGGGCCTGCAGCCTGCACAGCCTCATGCAATAATCATTAATTATTGCTCTTAACAATGGCTGATGTTGAGGGAACACTACTTGATCACTGAAACGTTGAAAATGCAGCTGGTGATTTTCTGATTTTAGGAAAGCACGGTTTAAAATAACCTTTTGTCACTTTGGCCGCATTTACCAGAAAGCGAATAAAGATCATCACTTCCTCGTGAGCGGCTAAGCCTTTGCGGTAATCCAGTTGGAGCTGTTTGTATTTGATCCACATTGCTGACTCAGGTGAATCAGAAAGTGGCACAAGTGACTGTAGTCAGGCTCCACAGGGAAGGAAGGAGCTGAGTTGAAGGGTCTTGCAAACTTGCAGATCTTTTCTGAATATTGCACAAACTTCTGTAGCCATGCTAAACAGGATAAAACTGTTCTAGATTTTTCTCCTCCTGCTGAATTTTGCCTCCAGTTCAACTATAAGTTGGGCTGTCCTTCACCTTGAAAGAAAAGTCAATTTTCTGCGCACTGCACAACATTAGCATGCCTGAGGCTTTCAGTTATATTTCTGAAGGGTGAAACAGTCAGAAGTCAGACTAATATGATTCAAAAAATTCAGACATCAAATTCTAATGAATTCTTCCAGTTCCTGAGATTGCAGGGTCCTTTACCCCAATTAAAATATTTAAGAAATTAGGACATTCTTCATCTTCGTTTGTATGGCATTTTTGGATTACAACATTCAAAGATTAATATCTAAATTTGATAACCATTCGACTGTTTCAGGGTGAGCTGCATGGATTAATTTTAGATCACCATTAAATGGTCTATTTGGGCAATTGCCCACAATGTGTTGCACCGTCTGAAAAATCTCACCACCGTTGCAACCCACATTTTTTTTAAGGATGTTATTTTAGAGCGGGAATGACTTCCCTCTGATGCCTTTGAAAGTAAGGTACACTAAAGCAATGTAGCCTGAGAAGGAACGGTGACTGGAACATCAGGAATTACTCTCTACTGTTTTATTATTTAAGGTGCCACAGACTCTCCCCTTTCCATGTGCAAAGTCCCTGCAGAGTTTTGAGCAGGACAGATGTTGCTACATGGGGACATTGGTGTGCAGTTAGCTAACAAGGGTGTGAATCTGCAGTTTGCTAGTGGCTGGACACCACCTGCCAGCATGTGCGCTCCTCATAGACCCCCTTTCTAGGACGTGCTTTATGCCACTTCCAGAGTGGAGTAAGTTACTCTCCACTTAGTGCTCAGGAGGAGTAGCCGCCTGCCTAGAAGCAAGTTCTCATAAGCACTGCTGCAGAAATGTAGGAGGATGAATACAGATGGAGGAAAATCTAAGCTGAGGGCCTGATCCTGCATATCTTGACTAGCATAAGTAACCTTTCTTTTTTCCAAAAAGACTGAAATGAGATAGGAGAGCATGTCAGACCAACCAGCCTCCAAGAGAGGCACGGCTACAACCATCACATTCCTTTCCTGTTTAACACCGGGTTTGAGCTAGCAGAGGATTTTGGACTAAAAACTGACAACATAAGACAAATGTCTAAAAATCCAGGATGAAATCCTGAACGCCTTAATCACTTCTGCATTGAATTTGTTACGTGAGGAAAGACAGCCAAGTCTAGTGGCTCCCCAAGCATTAGAGCATGGCAGCCATGTACTAGAAACAAGGAGGGACTCCAGGATAAAAAGAATCAAGGGCCCGAACGTGAAAGGCGAGTAAACTGTAAGTAGAAACAAGACACACCGATGGCTACGCTTCATGTTTTCCTCCCTTTTGTGATACCTAATGCTTTTGTATCTGAAGATCTCAAAGTTGTATATGCACGCATTCAAACTTTAGCCCTGCTTTGGCGGCAGATGCTATTATGCATATTCTCCAGGTAGGTGAAGTGAGGCACAGTGTGGTAGGAACTTTTCTATGGTCACTGGTAGAATATCTGCAAGGCGTGACTTCCCATCTCGAGCTATAACCCCCACACAGCATCCTCTCCCACAGCATATTGCATTCTTAGGTTTGGAGAATTAAGCCAATGGTCACTTCTATATATATATAATGCAGTGGAAAATTGGCTCCATCAGTGGGATCATCCTCCTGGGCATATAGAATAATGACTCTGCACACCGACAAAATATTTCCAATGCATTTCATGGGGCGGCGAATAAAAATTCTCTCCCCCCCACCCAAGTGTAAGAGTTCAAGCCGACCTGAGTACCCATGAAAAAGAAGAAATTTGTCATCTTCTGAATTGATGGCCCTTTTACAATAGAAGACAAACAGCAGCCACTAAATCGTAATGTGCTGGAGAGACGGTGTCTGAGAAGATTTTACTGAGGTGCCTCGGGAGTTAGTACACAGTTCAGTGTCTGCTTTTCATATTGCGGGGCTTTCTCTAGCACCAAGAACCTTGGTTTCTATGCACTTACAGGCTACCATTAATATTTTAACTTTTGGCATCATTCACAGGTGTCCCGATTAATAGTGAGCTCTCCGTACCCAACAAGAACAGAACACAGGATGGGGAGGCGAACGCCTTCATGACCTGGTTTTGCGCTCAGCCTAAAATGCCAGATGCTACCAACTAATCATTTGCAGCCTCCCAGTTGGTTCAGATTCTTCTGGTTCTGCTTCTGTTCTGGTAAGCTGCTTAATTTATGAAGGGAACAGATTTATAGGTGGTGAATGCCATTGAAATGCAGAGCAGGTTATACTAGTCATACTGCTGTTGATTGTACAGTAAAAATTTTGCTAACTAGAGTTACAAAAAGAGGGGATATTTTTAGGGGCAAATTAAAAAAAACCCATGAGTATGTTGTTGCTTCTCTGCACTCTAAATAACATGGATCTATAACTGTATGAGCGTATTTCCTGAGCTGAGTAATTGTTCTGAGGTGCAGCAACAAAGCGTTTGGATCCATGTGGGATTATGTGATGATAGGGAGCATAGTGAACTTTCTCTTTTCACAGGAGATAATAATGCATGACTTACTCATTGATCATACTTCCATGCCTGCCTGTTTGGCTATGGAACAAACCTTGATTAAGATTTTCAGAGCTGACGCAGTGCATCTCCCATTGAAAATAGCAGGACCTGTGTGGCTGCATTCCTTGCCTGGCTTTACAAATCACCCCCTAGAGAAATATGGTACAAGGCACATGACTCAAAAAGCTGCACAAACTCTATACTGATTTGCAGGGTTGTGGATCATTACTTGGAATGCAATGTCCCTTTTTTTTTTCTATAAGAGAAATAAAGAAATATAACGGTTGCAGAAAGAAATATAAAAGTCCTACACTTTGAAACCCGCCGCCCTCCATTGAAATCCATGACACATCTGGCTATCTGGGCACACCGTGGAGAATGATCCCTGAGTTCATTCAGACTGGAAGTCCTATCAGAGTCCTTCTGTTTCTGCATTTCACACCAGCAATACCAGAGCTCTTGGAGTTCAGGAAGACAATGAATAAGTGCTACTCACTCTCCAGGTGGGATCTGCTGGCTAGGTGGTGATCCTTCGTTTTTCTGTTAGTTGGATCTCTTCAGCTCTGCGAGCCTGACAGGTGAATGACCTCTAAGGATCTCCTGCTTGTGTGGTTGTGTGTCCTGCCTCCCTCTGCCAGCAGGACACTGAACACTGTAAGAACAGAAACTGTTTTAAATACTGCTCTCCACTGTAGCCCTGGACTTCTACCTGTTGAGTCTTCTTAAAGAAATATCCTCCAAAGAGGCATGCAGGTGGGGACATCTCATGTGACTGTGGGTCAGCCAATCTGCCTTTTCATTTTGCTGTCATGTTGCCTGTTTGCCTGTTTACACTGGCACTTACTTTCTGATTGTATTTCCAAGCGTCCAGTGATGGCAAGGCAGCTGCTAGCAGGATGAGATTGCTCAAGGGCAAGGCTGTGACCATGCCTCTCCTGACTTCCACCATCAGGGAAGGAATCTGGGGGGCCGTTCTGAGCTGGGTTTAAGGCCTTGCTTTGGGAGCTCACCTGGGCCACCCATACAGAAGAGTCCTGCCTTCTCCTTTCGTCCAGGTCATGGCTCCCACAGCCATATGTAGGGGGCCGGCAGCAAGAAAGTGCTACTTGCAGGAGTCTCCAGAAGTTCCCCACAGACTTTTGGATGGAGCTCTGCCCAGAGGTGACCAAGTGCACGGTGCAGGCCTCTTTTCTCAACTTGAAGCTGCTCAACTGCATGGAAAACCCAAAAAATACAGTATTTTTTTTCCTTGTTGAGTTCCCAAAGTGTTGTTAACTGTCACAGATGGGCAGGAAGGGATGAAGGGAAGCAGAGGTGTCCACTAGACAGTCTCCCTTTGGGAGATGCCTTACCTGATGAACATCTGAGGTTCCCAGATCCAAAAATGGGTCCCGATGAGGTTCAGTCCCAGTCTTACTGATGCAGTTAATGCCAGCGGGACTCCCCGGGAGATGGGTCAGACCAGTGCTTCTGTCCCCTTTCTCCCAGTCCCAGGAGAGCAGCTCGCAGCCTGCTGCAGCATGAGACTTGCAATGGCGCACGTGTCTCCTGCTGTGTACGAACTGGGGGATGATTATTTTTTGATTAAACAGTAAATTCACGGCAAAATGGAGCTGGGGAAAGATGGCATCTGCGCAGAGGCAGGCTGAACGTAGCAAATGTTTCTAACAGAAACAACAGAAGTGGGGGTGTGAAAACCCTGAAACATTCTGCTTTGTTTCCTAAATGTCAAAATCTTTTTCCTTTCGGCATTGCCTAATAGAATCTTTTTGCTTTGAAATGGCTACTTTTTCTTAAAATTGAAAGACAGAAGGGTTTGATAACTCCCAAACAGAAGGAAAATATTTCGTTTTGAGGAACATTATTGGTTGACCAAAAATGGTTAGTATTCCCCACTCCTAAAACCCCCCAAACCCAAAACATTTCTGTTTTGACCTGAACCAGTGTTCTTTCCAGTCCATTCCCCCCCCCCCTGTTAATCATGTAACTAAAAAAGCAATTCATTGCCCAGCCTTGGATGTTTTCCTGTGCAGAAGCAAGGAAGGTGAAGTCCTGGCTTGACCAGTCATGGGATATATCATTAGACTGATTTTTACCTAACATCACGGCAGTTGTCACCCGCACAGCTCCAATCCTTCTGTGTGTGTATGTGTGCATGGGAGGTGGTGGCTCTGAGCCTGCAGGGATAAGCATTTTTTGCCTCTGAAGTCATGATGGTACGGTGCAGCAATGAGCAGCGCTATTAATAGGGCAGCCCCAGACCAAAAACTGTGAAGTGAAATCAGACTGCAACAGGAGATGGGGAAGAAGAGAGCAGGGGGAGCCACAATACATGCGCCACAGCCGTGGCAGCTCGGGATTTCATACGAAGATGAGGAAGTTAAGAGATCGTGGGACGAGTATTTGGTGCTCACGCTGGGTAGTTGGTCTTGTTGGTCGGCTCTCGGTGCTTTATCGCCTCTCAGCTCAGTACGGAGGGAATTAGGAAAGTTCAGCTTGCTTTACAGCTGCTGCTGTTCTTTGCAAACCAATGTCATTCTGCTTTTTTTCCACCCACACAGACCAGCTGGCAGAACTTGGGGCCTTCCAGCACAAGCAGGCAGGGGTGGATCCTGTATGGCGCCGAGCACACTGACAGCGTGTCCCAAAAGACAAATAACAAATGAGCCCTGCTGCCGTCTTCACCAAAGTGCCCCCATTGCTGCCCCGCCGGGGAAGGAGGCGTCCAGTAAAGATCCCATGCTGAGTCCAGTGAGACCAGACACCCAGCTGCACAGCAGACTAAGGCCAATGAAGCCCTTGGTGAGGGATCAGACATTAAATTGCTTCATCCATAGATTAATGATGCAAAAACCATTTTAGCAGTTCTTTTAAAAAGCCTTGCTTCCACGAAGTCCCAGGCAAAACGTTGTCCTGATATAGCTCAGTTACTCGCTCCAGACAAGAGGAGTGCATTTGATATATGTCTGCATATTTCTGTATACTTGGTCCCCCCCACCCCCCCAGACACTGGGTGATAGAAGCACCTTAGTTTCAGTTCTGCAAGCCCAGCTCCACGCAGCTTCCTACGGCAGACATCTGCAACTGGGTTAATTCTTGCATGTAACGTGTGTGAAAACCTCAGCTCTTCAGAGAGAGAACAATTGTGAGGTGCCACACCAAGGGCATTTGCCCATTTATCTGGAGCCCTGTAGTCCTCTCTTTACCGGCAGAACAAATGCAGAGAACAGCATTAATGTTACCTCTGCTTCCCTGCTAGCACGTCTCAGCAAAGACCTGGAGGGGAACATCAATGGGGCGATCTTTTTTCTAACCTTCAAAACACCTTTAATGTATTTCTCATGTGAGAAGAGCTGCATTTTGTCAGTTAATGAAAAAAATGTTCACAGTTCTTTGAAGTACTCCATTTTCAGGGCATTTTGTCTCTTTCTGCAGCTGTTTCTTGGTAATAAGATGGCATGAAAGAAAATTCCCTCTCTGCAACTTGAAAAGACAAATGGTTCTGGCTTTTAACGTACCAGGATACATCACTTTACAGCTCTGTTCTAACCCAGCCAAGCATTTGTAAGTTTTGACACTGACATTTTTGGACCCGTGCAATCCAGGAGGCCAGATTGAATGGATGATTATCGTGATCCCTCTAGACCTTAAAGTCTATGACTATGTTAATTAGCTGTGGTGAAGAACGGATCAAGCTGAAAGACACATGAAGGTGCCTTTAGCTCAAGACCTAAATGGTGGTGCACGCTTGTCAGCGGTGCACACACCTGTAGCTTCATTTGAGGACCAGACTGCTTCTGCCAGGCGTGTAGACTAAAAGTCTTAACAGAATCCCATTTTGGGAAACTTCTCCTGCCAGGAGGGGTACCAGTTGTATTATTTGGGAGGCTGTTGGGTCTCAGTCCTGTTGAAGTGGAGAAGGGAAAAGCCCTTCCCCGTGGATCAGACACCATCCTACCTGCCATACAGTAGGGTTGTACCTGCAAGGAACAGCCTAGCCCTCACTGTAAGGTTAATCTATTTCCTAGGCAGTAGCTTGCAGCAGATTAGACCCATCAGGATCCACGTGTTGGGCCTTGGAGAGGTAGCAGAGTCCTCCGTAGCACCGGCCAGGCCGTTCCCAAGCAGCCTTGCCCTCCTGGATCTTGCAGCATGCTTGCACTCCCACGTGTCACTCTAAAAATTAGTTTGTTCAAGGAGCGTGAGTGATTTAATAGTTTGCAACCAGCAGCAATTTGGCCTTTAGTGGGGAGGGAGGTGCACTACAGGGCCCGAGAAGCCTCAGTGCAGGAAACCAACCCAGGGAGGCCTGTGAGTATCTTGCACAGCCATGTGACAACACTTTGGTATGAGGGACTCTCCTCTACACCTGTTTCCTGAAACTATTTGCCCTCCTCCCTGCACTTCCCACTTCTAAAATCTCCAGTGAAGGCGAGCCATTGTCTCTGGCCCCAGTGGAATTTCACCAATATATTTGCATGTTTTAACAGACAAGGAAATGTCTTCCTGCCAAGACGCAGGCGTCCAAAGCACTTTGGCATCTCCAGAGCACAAACAACCCCCAGCGAGTGGCTCTCCGTGCACAGCCCAGCCTGCAGCATGGCCCGGCAGCAGCTCGGCCCTCGCCTGCGTCTGAGCTAGGCGGTTTGAAATCACGCCGTGAAACTTGGGGGAACTGAGCGCGGGACGTGAATGAAAACCAAGGTCTCTTATTTAGGTCTCCGGAAACTCGAGTGCCTTTGAGATGCCGAACCCCTGATCTGGTTTCTGTTTTGCCCAAAAAACAAGGTGGATGAGGATTTCGAAACACCAGAGCCAGCCCTTAGGTTTTGCCTAATGCTAAGGCAAATAAACAGCGTTTCACCTGCTGGCGCACTCAGGTTTGCCACCTACACACAATATTTATAGGTAACGTGCCCCATGGATACATCCGTGTTCTCCATGCCGTCCCCTAGCCATAGCCTTCAACTGCAAGTGTTCTGCCTTCCTTTGAAGAGAGACGTGCCACACAACAAAAGTTACCTCTGGAAAGATTTGGCTATAGCACTTTGCTTTATTCTTTTTTTTAACAAACACTTCTCCTATAAATGACACTTATCAGCTCAAGATTCATCTATTATACAAAAGCACAGTTATCATGATGTATTAAATGAAATGCAGTCTTTTGAAATGGAAATAGGCTTAAAAAGTCTGCTGTGCAGTATGCAATGTGATGTGTATATATATTTTTAAGTTGGCTACTTGGCTTATGTATGCTAGCCTCAGAAAGGAAGGGAGCCCTGATTGTTCTCCCTTGAGTCTTGATAGATGCAGTTGAGAAAACAACATTTCTTTTTTCATAGGACACCTGAAACAAAAGAGAGAGAGCAAAATGTCACTATTCCCTGGCATTGTTTCTGGCTAACATATTTTTTAGTGTTGCATTTCCAGGCGCCTAACATAAGCCACTTTCAGGGGTGCCTGTTTTCAGAAAGTACTGAGCAGTTGTCCTCAGGCCTTGTCCAGGTGTCTTACTATGGGCCCCCCAAAATCAGTAGGTAGCTCTAAAAAGAAACAAAAAAACCCTCTTTTCACTTTCTAGATTCCTGAAAAGCTGTGAAATACTGTTACTTTTATGATCACATTTTCTTTCCCCAGAGTCATAGTTATAAAGAGAAGCTTTTTTGAAGACCTAAATATTAGATAAAATAGACACCCCTTTTTAAGACATAAGATTTTATCCTGAACAAATGTCCTGAACCTGTAAGGTTTTATTCAAGGCTGTTCTACTCTGTGCAGGATATTCCAGATCTCAGCCATTATGACCAAAATTAAGCGTGGCTTTCTCCTCTGGGAGCCTATACTAAATTTTCAAATCTTTTGTTTCATTGCCTAATTGTCATTAAATGTTATAGCACCTATTTTCATGGACCCCTTAGACCTAGTCTGCGGACCCCCAGGGGTCCAGAGACCACACATTGAAAACCACTGGTTTGCACCATTGGAGAGAATAAGTTTGTAACATTCTGCAGACGGGACACTGAATGCCATCACATTTTTCAAATGCACAGTAAGTTTTCATGTGTTTTGGTTGCATCTCAAAGTTGAGGCATAAACTTCACTGAGATCAAATGCCTCAAACCAACAGTTCTTTAAAATATTTCAGTTTGCTCAGCTGTTTCCTTGGCAAGCCTACACCCAAGGCTATGAATATTCCAAGAAAACCCCGTGTTTGTTTCATGTTGCTGGAAAAACAGGGAATTGCACATGACCTATTATCTCAGTAGTTGTGCAGGATATTCTGCACTCAAAACAAGAGCAAAAGGAATGATTGCAATGCAATAAATAAGAATTGCTTATTTGTCATATTGCCATATTGGAATAGGTCACAAGCAATCAAATATTATTAAAATGACTGGAGCAGGAAGTGAGATAAATCGGAAGCTTTGAAAGAGCACAATATAATCCAGTGCAACAATAAACGTGCAAACTGAACAAGGGGCCTCCAATTCTGTTGAAATCCATGAGCCAAAGTCACTTCACAAGGCCAGGAAAGGAGAGAGCAGATTTTTCATTCAGGTCCTGAAACTATAATCCTGGATAAGCACTGCAAAGCTGATATCTGCTCTGTGCGGCTATTGATTAGGTCTTATATATGAGCAAACCAATATCAGATATAAAACATAATCCTGCGCACCCACGGCATGCAACTACATTCCTCCAGTTCTGTGCAGAGAATTTGCCGTCCAATACATTTCACATATATAATATATGGATGAAGGGGGAAAGCCGCATATTAGTATGAGAGCTCCTCTGCTACCTACAGTGATAGGGAAATCCTAAAATATCCAGCTAGCTACTAAGGTTGGGACTTTCACGAAAGTCAAAGGACATTCATTCAGCCCCGGCTGAATTAATGGGAGTTGAGTTCTTTATGGTCCTTCTTAAAAAAACAAAGCAAAAAGCAAAACCCCCAAACCTCAGGTGATGGATAGATTCTGGGGAGATGACTTTAAAAATATATCAATACCCGAATGAGAAGCTGGGAAAATGCAACTTTTTCATGGCTCCCAATCACTAGAGCTGGTTAAAAAAAAGGGGGAAAGAGAGAGAAATTCAAATGCTTGAACTTTTCAACGACAGTTTGCAACCGAACAGTTTGCTGGGTTTTGTTCAATGTATTTGCGCCGTGTTGGAAAATGCTTGAAATGTGGATGTTTCCCCAGTAACTTCACTGAATTATTTTGCACATGAAAAATACCTCTATTTTTTATTGGTGCACTTGACCCTCCAGTGACTGAGCCTTTATTTATTATTTATACAAATTTTTCTAACTTGGGGGGTGAATACGGGGTATAAACCTACTTTTTTGAAGGCTCAGCTTCCGCTTGGTTGTTTGCACGTTATCCTCTGTCATATTCTTTTGAAGGTCCTTTAAGTCAATTAAGATGGGGGCAGTTTCAGGGTTCCTCCCGGCCTGACTGGTGTTTCCTAAAAGAAAGATACAACTTAGGGCCTGTTCCAAAATCTGCTGACGTCCATACAGAGATGCCCACTGATGTCAGCAGCCGTGGGTTTAGGCCTAGAGCTGCTGCTGATATATAAAGCTGGGATCTCTCTTCCAGACATTGTATTAATTAACATTCGCTCCCTCGCTCTGTCTCTAAATTCCCAATAAATATTATTGTTCCACAATAAGAGCTAGCCACAGGTTCAGGGCATGGAGTTGCCCACACCCCCGGTAAAGAAAATCAGTGCTTAATTGTGATTATTCTGGTCAATCTTTGTACCATCAGGGCTGAAGCTGCTATGGCATCGATCTGTAAGAGAGCAATGGTTTGGTCCCGATTGCGCACTGCTGTTCGATGGGAGCATATTCAGCCTCGAAGGAGTGCAGCATCAAACGCTCATGCTCCGAGTTTCCCAAGCAAAATGGAACCATAAAACTGTTATGATTTTTCAACATGCAAAGAGTGAATGGTCTTTAAGTGTAAATGATGTGTATGTGTTAGATTTATGACCAGAAAGGACGATACCAGGGGGCCTCTGAGAGAACTCACGCTGCAGGTTTCTTCTCCAGCAGCCTACACAAAACTCACTACAAAGTGGCCGCTCATCTCTGGAAACATGGTGGCTCGTCAGAGTTTTAAAAGTAGAGCATGTGGAAAACACCCCAAGCCACCCCCAGGGTGTTGCCCGTTAGACTTACTCTTCTTTTGCAGCTTTACTTTAATAAGGACAGCAATACCAGCAAGAAGCAGCAGCACCAGGAGAGCTGGTAACACAGCTGAAAGGAACGGTGAGCCGCTTGATGAACTGCAAAGATAAACCGTAAGCGTTACGTGGGACTTTGTGCCATGTAGGAGGCACATAAAGCACTTGAGCGAAGGCTTGGTTTTTACATGGAAGAATGTTAAAAAAAAGGGTCATAAACTTTCTTTCCCAATGCAAGAACTGTCAACAAAGTCAAGCTGAGAGTAAATCATTCGATCTAGGTTTTGATCATGAGGAAGTAATTTCTGTAGTGACTTAGTACTGTGCCCTACTCCAGGGGATTTATAGTGCTTGGTTGAATTGCCCCCTTAAAAATTGAAACGGGTTCCTCCCAGTTTCCGGGCTGGGTTACTGCTCGGTCTACCTAGGTTTGTGTGCCATTCCCATCACCGTGCTGGTGGAGTGCCTTCTTGCAAAACCCCGTAGGGGCCTTCAAGCTGGAAGTGCCCAGAGTTGCAGATCCCCAGGGCATACACTGGGCTTGCTACTACCTAGAAAGCTGGCTCCTTATTAGATAGCAACTTAATGCTTGTTTTGTAATGGGCAACGCTTGTCTCTGCTGCCTGGGGTTCAAGGAAGGAACAGGTCTGAGGGATATGGCTGTACTAGTTATTAGTGTTTGTAGGCAGTGTCGTCTCCCTCCATTCCTAGCATATGCCGGTGTGCCAGAGCTCTTTACTGACAGGCATGTAAAGCACAGGAAGGATCATTTCCCCTGCTGCAGTGCTGCAGCCACATCTGGTGTGGTGCAATGCAACAGCAGCCCATGGCAATGCTACGTAACCATTTAGGGGAGGAAGCGAAGAAGAATACTGCACTCGGTTTAAAGCATACAGGAAGGTAGGGAGGCAGGATCTCAGCCCGGTCCCTGGAGTTAGCAATTCTGCTCCTGTAGTAAAGTGACATAAGGTCATTACTGACAAAAATTACGTAAATCTTCCAAAGGCCTGGCCTATTCGGGCTCACCCCTCAGCCTCGGGGGTAAGGATTACTGACTTGCGGCAGAGAAGGTAGTATGGTGGCTATTGAATCGCCAGCATCACATCCTGCAGTGCTCATGTGTCCTGAGAGATTGTCTTTCCCAGGCTTGAGCATGAGGACACAAGGCTTGCTATACGAGATCAGTGGGCAGCGCTACATCTCGCCCTGCATCTGACCTGCCACAACAGCCAGCACCAGCTAGTTCAGAAGAAAGCATAAGAATGGCTCCAAAGGCAAATACGGATCATTTGGCCTGCTATTTCTTCTCTTGCTTACTAATATATAGATTGGATTCAGTCCTGTAGCAATAGAGCTGGTATCCCTTACAAATATTGTGAGCATCAGCCATTGGTACTCCAGGGGTTTCTTTATCTCATAAAGATGTCCCTTCCCTTTGGCCTCAGCTTCTGCTCCCGGCAGTGAGTTTCACGGGGTGATTATACCTGGGGCGAGAGAATAGTTCCTGCTCCCAATTCTGAACTTGCCACCTTTTTAATCACTGCCGACATCCCCTTGTTCTCATCCTCGGAGACTGGACAAGTGAAGTTTCTGATCTATCTAGTCATCTTTGTGCAAATGATATATGCCTGCCTCTGACTTGTCTCTTTTCTCATCCTGCATAGTTTATGAGAGAGGATTGCAGTGATTGCAGAATTAGATGGGAATTAGCCTTCCTTCCCTGGGTACCAGAAGATTTCAGACAAATCCAAAGGCGTCATGTATCCCATGGGCCGTGCTTGTTCAGGATCTTACCTTTCGCTCTGGGCTTCCTGACTGGACGTTACAAATCTGTCGGCAGTGGTCGCTGTTCCCAAAGGCTTCCCGGTACCTGTGCGTGCAGGGTATGTGTGGTCTGGGGTGTTTATGTGGTTGGGGATGCTGTGGAGGACAGGAGTTGCTGCTCCGTGTGCTCTTGTTGCTGCTGCTATAGTTGCTGCTGACCCTGTTGCTGCTCCTTTGGCTCCCGTAGATGCTGCTGCTGGCCCTGTTGCTGCTCCTTTAGCACTTGTAGTTGCTGCTACTGATACTGGTGCTGTTCCTTTGGCTCTTGTGGCTGTTTTGGGGCTGGCAGGTGCAGAGGTCTGTGACTCTAGTGAAGAGTAGGATTGCAACAAAGAGCACACGTTTAGTGCAGGGACAGAAGATTGGCCCTGTGCTGGTGTGATGCCTGGCCTCTGTCCCGGTGCAATGCACAGTGCATGCTTTCCAGTGACGTTTTCCCAAAGCTGGAAGATGCAGCTTTCACATTTAGCTTCAGGACTGCATCGGTGTGGGTGCTGGTACAGAACCGGGCACAACGAACCCCGACGGGGGCTCTGGGCACCGCTGTATTAGAAGCAGTGAAAAATGAATGCTATTATCTCTCCCTAGGGAGAGACTGCCACTTAGACCCTTCCATTGACACTCCTGATTCTCATTAGCATCTTCAAAACTCTCCCCCTTAAGCTCTACAAAACATCTCAGCATTGCTGAGCTAGACTGGTACGCCTGATGGGCCAAGGCAGAGTACAAAGCAGAGCTTTTTGGACAGTGGCTCTTTTCTTAGTGCCTGCAGGGGTGATGGGCCAAATGCAGAAGGAGATTGAAAGAAGAGGCTCTTAGCTACCCTTCAACACATACCATTTTCGATGTATAACATGACAGAAGATGTCTGCTCCGGGTTTCCACCTTTAGCCCCACACCAATACCATCCTTCATCCTTTTCTCTCAGGCGGCTCATCACTATTGTGTACGTTCCTTTTTTCTGGTTATCGCTGACTATCCTTGTTCTTCCTTTAAATGCATCATCTACAAATCCATGGGTGTCTACCACCGGGCTGCATTGTGCCTTCTCCCACTTGCACCAGTATTTCATCTCATACTCCTTTTGGGGATCGTAGCGGCACGTAGCGGACACCGAGCCACCTACGACTCCACTCAAGCGCCTCAATTGCTTGGGGATGGTTGAATCTGGAGGTGTAGAAGAAACGGGGTAAGCTGCTTAGCCCAAACTGCTCTGAGTCCTGCCCCCCGAAAAGACAATATATGCCGGATTTTGGAACATGGCTGCAAATGCAGATGCTGTTCAGCAAGTAAGGACCTAGAGCAGCTCCTAATAGTTACCTGCCCTTTCTTCCTAGCCTTACCTTCAGTGAGCTGCAGGTCTATGGTTTCCGTGTCTCTGGAGTCACTTGGCGTTCCCGTCCCACACTTGTACAGCCCAGAATCCTCTGGTTTTAGTCCATTTATCAAGACGTTGAAAGTCCCAGAGCCCTCCTGGTGGGTGATGACGATTCTCCCGTCGTAACTCTTGCTCACGTAACCGTCCGTGTCTGCTATGAGAGAACAGCCACTTTTTCCCAGTCTACACCAAAAGCTCCTTTCGCTGCCTTTGACATTTTCCGTGTGACACTGGATTGTCACTGATCCTCTGGGCTCCCCAAGCACCAGCTCTGGTGATTTTGGCACGGTGGGATCTGTTGGAAGAGAACAGAAGAGAACACCGTAAGGAGCAGCTTGGAGCAGCTTCCCTTCTTAGCCCTTCCACGTTTCCTAAGGGTGAGTTTTGGTCAATCTCCGGGCACTTTTCATAAAGAAAAGGAAAGAAATTCTCTTCTAATCTCGCAAGTAAATGACTGTTCTCAGCAAAGGGGAGGAAGAGCGTGACCAAGCAAAGTTGATGCCACAACTGTTGCCTTAGATTGAGGTCATCGTAAGCCACCACTAAAACACGTGGCTCCCAACACCATAAATTGGGCATGAGGGTTTTCCAAGTCTGGGTGCGTAGGCTCAGAGGAGAGACCTCAATCTACGTATTTTGCAATCAGTTGGCTCTGAAGGCATCCGGCTACTGTACCGTCCAACACGGTGAGGTTTACGCTGATAAATAAGCCTCTGTTGGTAACGCCGATGCCACATCTGTAAATCCCACTGTCGTTCTTCCTCAGGCTGGTCATTCGCAGCATGGCTGTGCTGTTATGAGGGAAGTCGGTGATTTCTGCTCGGTTTTTGTACTCGTCGGAGGTGTAACTGTTGGTAGAAATGATGGTGTTGCACACTTTGGTGGCTGACATTTTACACCAAAACTTCCGGTCGTGTCTGTTGGCTGGAGTCTTTGGATACAAACATGGGATGGTGACTGAATCTCCAACCCCCGCTATCAACAGCCTGGGCCCGTTCATGGCACCTGAAACTGTTTATTCAAAAAAATGTAGACAGTGCATTAGCCAGATAGCCAGCCAGGTGGTACAAACCAGCACAGCAGCACAAATGTGAGACTGATGACCTGGCCCACACGGCTTAATACTAATTTTGGAAGATGTAAAATTCGTGTAAAGCAGATCCACATTTCTTGGCTCTCCCAGGCTTTATTACTCTATACCTGGGCAGGTAAGGGATTTGGATAAAATCCTTCATCCACGTTGTGTGGCAGCATCTAGGGAGAAACCCTGATCTACCGCTCAAGTATTATGCAGCCCTTTCGCAGGCAGGACTCCTATCAATCCCAGCAGGTGTTTTACCTGCCAAAAGCTGAATGGATCAGAGCAGCTGGGCAGTATTTAGTGACAAAGAGATCTCAGAGGAAGAAGTAATCCTGTGTTGTCCTTTACATCTCTGTAAAACGTTTCTACCCTTGAGGTCTCCACTCCTGGAAGCAGAAACACTCTACAGCCCATTGCATCTGCCTCCTTTCTATTGGTTTCAGGAAAGTTTTGGTCAGGTCTTAATGAGAGATGCAGGGTTTGATTCTCTGTTCCCCGTACCTCATGTGATCATTTACACCAGAGCCAGGTAGGTATAAATACTGTCCTGATCTGGATGCTTTTATTTGCCCTTTGCAGTCACACTGCATGGCTATGAACGGCTGCAGGATAGGCAGGACCACGGACACGTGCGCCTTGAGCCTTCACGATATCATTCAGAATCATTAACTGTGTCTTGTGACGGGGACGTTTCCCTTGTCTCCACTGTGAAGAGAGGGAGTTGCCCTCCTCCAGCCCTGCGTTAGAAGGGATTGTCTTTTATTTCACTCCAAATTTCCTGTCATTCCCTGCAAGCCCTGAGATCTCTCACTCAGTATCGTTGCAAGTGCTTTGCATCACAGAGATGGTTCCTAAACTTACTCACCGTGGAATAAGAGTGGTAACAGGAGGAGACCATCCATGCTTGCCCTTTACTCTTCACTGGGTAGACATCTGAGTTGCACTTTGGTATCGAGGCCAGGGTCACCTTTCAACTCCCAGCTGGAAATCCAAAGCACTTAACTTTACACGTAGCTGTCATCAAATATGAGAAAAAGGTAAAGATAAAGACCAGGATTTTCAAAGAGCTTTATACCCAGAGGGAAAGATTTCCAGCATAAGCTTCCTTTGTGCAAAAATGAAGTTTATTTCCTACATATGAGGACTTTTTACCAACTTTTCCTGAGCCTGAGGAAGGGCGTGTAAGCCCAAAAGCTTGCAGAAATATATTTGCAAGGCAATTTCTCAGTTGGTTTAATAAAAGGTATCATCTCTGAGCCAAGAGTTCTGGATGTTTGCATTTCTTTTATGGAAGTTAGGTACCCGACCGCTAATGAAACCGCATGGGAACCGGGCACCTAAATCCCACTGGTGCCTGTAACCATTCCAGCCACTGGGAACTTTTCCTGTTGAAATAGGAGACCGCTTGCTGAAATATATGATGCTGCTAGCATATCGCCTTGCATCAAAGCCTCTCAAGCAGAGAAGCAACTTGTCCAAATTTACCGTGAGCAGCGGAGCCGCAGATAGGACTCGGGTGTCCTGCTTGCCAAATCTGTGCAGGACCCACTAGACTCCATTTGAAGTCTCTGGGCAAGCTCAGCCGGAAAATAAAAATGAAAACTTTGTTATGCGTACGGTGCTGGGACCGAACAGGGATCAAATGCCACTTCCTACAAGAAGTGTGGTGTGAGGGTGAAAACCGACCACGCAACATGAAGTGGAGAGTGCTGGCAAGGAATAAGTGGTGCTGAGGGAGAGGAGTGGAGCCTGGTAATGACAACTAGCTCTGCGAGCATTTTTATTCACAGATCTGAAAATGCTTTACCAACTCACATTATTGCCATTTTTAGAGATGGGGGAAAAACGGAGGCTCAGAGAACGGAGAGGGGCTTGGTCCCCGGATGGATCAGCGGTTGAACTGGGGCTTCGCTCTCCAGGCAGTGCTGGGGCCGTTGTGCCCCGCGGGGGTGGGAGGCTGCCCCAGCACTGAGCTGACTGGAAGAGAGCTGTGGGCTTGAGCATGTCTGATTTAGCCACTGAGGTGAATAATCTGTTTTGCTAGAAGTCCGCGCGCCTGCCCCGAGGCTGCAGCTGGCCTCTGAGGCCTTGGGCAGCCAAAATCCTAGGCAGGGAGTGCAAGATTTTTATCAGCTCAGCAAACAATAGCAGAAGATGAAGGGAGACGCAGGCAAATTTGGTGGTAGTCTGGGGAAGCCCAGAAGTCCCCTCCCCAGCGGGGGCTGTCTGTCCAGCTTCGGACCTGCTGGAAACGACATCCCCTCTTTCCAACCCATACACTTCTCGGTGGCGCTTTTGGGACATCTGCGCAGCCAATTACGGATCTAAGCGAGACGCTGTTTGTGCTCGGCGCTTGGATTCACTTCCTCATCCCGAGTTAAAAATTCACTCCTGATTGCTTTAGTGTTTCAGTCTGAACAGTCTTTGGTGCAACTCTCGGCTTGACAGTTGCTCAACACTCAGCTTGGTTGAAACCTCAGCCCCCACCGCAGGGCGCTTCCCCAAGTCCCTCCGAGACACCTCCAAGCATTTCAGGAAGCAAAGAGGTTAAGTCACCTGCGTTTGAAACCAGCTGTAAACTGTGTAAGCAACTCCTTCCACGTGCGCTTGCTCGTGTGCTTAGAAACACTTTAGGGAACTGCTATCCCACTGGAGTGTCAAAGAGATGTGCCCAGGGTGTGAATGACTCCCTGCCTTCAGCTGTGAGAAGCAAATTAGCGCACCCTTTTGTAAAGCACCGTTCCACGCAAAGGCTTTTGGGAGGAGGGCCAGTGATATCACCGTCCTGCAGACACAAGCAACAGTGGGGCAGTGAAATGAATTGCTTAGGAATGAAGCGCAGAGCCCAGGACTGTGGACTGCTAGGCCTGTGCTCTAACCATTAGCCCGACTGCCTCTCTCTGCCTTCATTTTGCCCCAGCAACCAAGCGGAGAACGTGCACGAGCTGTTAAAAATAAGCAGGCGGGTAGAAAAATGATCGATCGGTTTTCTTTGGCTGTGTTAAAATGGACTGCGATACCCCCACTGACCTCGTCTGGATCATTCCTTGGCGGGGACCCCGGTAAAGCTCGGGAGAGCAGCGTGCGGCGTGACGAGGCGGCGGACCTGCAGCGATGGCGCTCAGCTGGGATCGTCCATCTCGGCACCACTAGACACTTCCCAATGGCGGGGCCGGCTCTAGCCTGCCCTCAGCTTGCAGCAGTGGAGCTTGGATCGGGCCCTAAGCCAACGAGGAAGGGAAGAGCACCTCTTACAGGGGTCGGAAGCTGCTGAGAGCGGCCCTGGGCTGTGGGGAACTGCAAAGAGCTGGGCTAGGTGGATGCGCTGGCTTGCTTCCCACCCCCTGCCTCCCCCCAGCTGCCTGCCCTGTTGGTAGCATGCGCGTTTCCACCCAGATCACAGCAGCAGCAGGCGTCAGCTAGGCTGCCCAGCCCGGGACCTCAGTTCCTCCTCAGTCCCCATTCTTGCAACACTGGAAGGACAAGGGAACTGTGTAAGATGGGGCTGGGGAAATGCACTTTATTTAGGCCAGAGAGTGAGTCGGCCGTGCTGAGTCTGCTGAAATGTAAATTAGGGATCATCTGCGTGTTAACTCCTTGGTTCCAACAAACCAGACACCAAATAGAGCTCCCTAGGATGCCGGTTTGTTCTCTGGGGCACCGAGATTTGCTGCACAATAATGAGCTTCTCAAGGAGCCTTCAAAGCCCACCACAAACTCAAATTCATTTTTATCCATAGCAGATAAGCCTTGTTGCTGCCATCAAACAGGGTTTCTGACCCCCTGTGCAGCTCAACTGCTTCAGAGTCCAACTGATAGCGGCTAGTCATATGGGAAAGGGAGCGCCAGGTCATGCAGTGAGGATATCTCACCAAGGCTGTTTGGTCTGTGCTATGCAAGTGGTCACAGCAGAGAATCACAAAGGTCTCCTCTGCCTTTGGCAGTGCCAATGGGAAGTGTCATAACTAGATCAAACACGGTGTAATTGGTGTCAGTGCCCACTGACTTCAATGGGACCGGACTTTGGTCCCCTCCCCTGTAAAGCCTGACATTGCAAAACAGCTCTGGCAGCATCACTGCAGCAGTAGCTTGGTAGTTAGTGCCAAAAGTACTGTAAGCAGAGTGAGACCAACGGTATAAAATTCCACCCTGATTTGCATCTCGGTTCAAGGTTGCCCAAAGGTTAGTGTCTGAATCTGAAAGTGGTGGCTTAACTTGTGTCCTGGTGACTGACCCCCGATATCAGCACCTGCCTGGGGCTAAGATCCTTTGCTAAGAACACCTTACAACAGCTATTCCTGTTCAGCTTACTTTCAGGAACTAGCAAGAACGACATCTGAGCCAGACTTGGCTTTCGTGGCATACACTGTTATAGCTGAGCTAGCATTTGCCATCTGTTCCTCCTTTTGGGGTTGCGGATATTGGGTGAAGTTCTGACACCGCAGAAATAGAAAGAAATTCTGCTCCATTGCCTGGGCTGTCATCTACCCTGCTGGTGTGGAAACCCCATGTTCGGGCACTTAGCACTGATCAAGTGTTTCTTCCTTAAACAGAAAGTTTTAATAGTGCTCTGTCTTAAAATGAGACCAGAAAGCACGTTTCACTGAGCTAAACTGACCTTTGGGGTCAGCCCAGTTAAGTCCTTTAACATAAGTATAACTCAATAATTCCTTTTGCTCTGTCGTTAGGCGTTGGTTGCCATGCCTACATGAGAACATCTCTGCGATCTTTTGAGATCTTGTACATGGGTTGTATAGTTACAGAGCAATACTTTGCCACTGAGTTCAAAGATAATCTCTCTTTTCATACCATCGAGACAATACCAGTGATTTAACAAAACTGCTGAAAGGACTTGAAATACATGTTAATGTCACCGTCTCAAGGTGTTCTACTCTTTATAGAAGGATAATCTACAGCCCTGTCCTGTGTCAGGATTCAGGGAAGAATGTAAAGCAGTTTGTGAGCTATGGTGGAGCTGCTGAAATGCTTTCTCATTTGCTCTTCCTCAATAAAATGCCATTTTCCAAAGGACCTTACACATGGCCCAAAGCACTCAGGCTGAATATGGCCCAAGAGCGGAAAGCTGGCTTAGCCATCCTACCCATGCACGCAGTACCGCACCCCCTAGCAAACTGGCATCCTTTTATTTTGTGGCTGAAGTGGCCTTGCTTACTGCAGGAAAGGGAGGAAAACACAGTGATATAGAGGTAGCTCTTTGTTATTCAGTGCCTCCTCTCTTGGAGCATCTTTGTGCTGTGGGTGCTGAGTGCTCTGAGCTCTCCTTTTAGTCTTGCTGAGTTTTGCAATGCAGCTGTGGGATGGCGAGCACCCTGCCTCGTGAACCCTTGACAATTGCCACTACATCCTGTTCATTAGGGGCACAGCAGCCAGGCAGCAGCAGCTGCCATCCATGTGCCCTCTCTAAGTGGGCACCCGGGACCGATTGCCCTATCACCCACCATTCATTATGCTACTGCTGAGCACCAGTTCCTTCTTACTGGTAAAGAAGTAAGAAGCAGAAAGCAAGAGAAGACGCAAAGACAGGAGGAGGAGGGCTTGGATGTTCAGCTTCCTCAGCTGGAGTGGGCAGCTGCAAGCATTATAGACAGCACACATGCCTGAGCTTATCTTAGCTGCTTTCACTCGTTTCAGTCTTGCTGTAGTGTGTATTAGCAGGGTATCAACAAACTCAATTACTGCTTTTTAGTAATCACTAAAAATGCCATTATAGGTGCTTACAATGCTCCGTCTATTGCTATAGGTCTCTCTAGCCTCACACTTAGTCCAGCACTGTTTTCATAGTCTAGAAATACAGTTTAGTGATGGCTGGCCAGACTTGAAGGAAGCAGTGCCAGATGGAGCAAATGGTGAGTTGAACTCAAAAGCATAGTAGCAAGTGGCCCCTGGGACTCTCCTGTAGAGCTTCTCCTGAATACAGACTACTGCTACTAGGTTAGCACTTTGCCCAACTTTTAAAGTGTGCTTTACCTACCATAGGCTAAAATGGATCTCTACTGCAGGCTTTCTTCCATGCTGTGTCTCGAGCTGGATTTACAGAGCTCCCGTCTTTCCAGCACCGGTAGTATTTGCCCAGCTTTCTCTTCTCAGATCCAGTCCTCTTTAATGGCTCTTGGCTGTCGTCACAGATTCACACCACCGAGAAGACCAGAAGTGATCAACGACCCTTAATGGAGTGATGGAGCGACCACCAGCCACACTGCGCATGGGACTTGCAGTCTTGTCCTTTTGTATTCAACCCTTTTGATGACCTCAGATGCTAATGATGTCATTGAAAAAAATGAAGAGGCTCTGATGAGAGAGAGCTAGCAGCTAGGAGGGGAATTTCCAGCTGTCTGGGCAACTGGTGAAAATTTTAGCACAAATTACTAGTCCGTTCAGCTCAGTAAATCTCATTGTTTCGTGCACAGCTCTGGGGCTATATTGCAAGAGCAGAGAGAGGTCGTTAACTGTGTTAGGCTAGATAGGCACCTTTTATAGACTAACTAAATAAGTTCCATATATCTATATCTATATCTATATCTAGCACAAGCTTTCATGAGCTCACGCTCACTTTATGTATTCCAGAGCAGTATTCTAATGTGAATTAATTTATTAGCTTCTTTGAAGCAAACTTTGTGCATCCTCCTCTCCCCCAGCCCCAAAACACTGTGTTGCTCAAACAAAGGGGAAGGTCCTAACACCAACATGATTATTGCTGTAATGTAGTAGCACCTTAGAGCCCCAGCTGCAGCCGAAGAGCCCGTTGTGCTAGACAAAGGGAAATGGAGATGGATGAGCATATCAGACACTCAGAGATCTTCAGCGGCTCCCATGTTACCCGTGAAGTTGCAGTCTCAATGGCATGAAAACTGCATGTGCCTATGCATGACATGGCGGTTTTCTGATTCCAGACCAGTCTCTTAAAGTCATGCTAATGGAAGAAAATATCAGAGCATTGCAACATAGCCCAATTGAACTAAATGTCCACTTGATTGAACAGATAAGGATTGGGAAAGCAGAGCGGCATACTTTCATTGTTCTGTGGACATTTGAAAACTACTTCGGTCAGCTCATTATCTTATCTTATGGATAGATGTAACACCAGGTTAAGACAGAGAAGAACTTACTGTCCATGAAGCTGATCTGCTGCAACTGTTTTGTATGTTTGCTGTCTCCCGTAGGAATTAAGAAATGGGTGCCTCTATGGTTAGCTTCCACTTCCAACAGAAGAGAGCAGACACACAAACTCTTACCATGGAGCAGCCAATACATATGAGGTTCCCCACTTCCTCTCCCTGTAATTCTGTAACCCAGACATGGTATTATTTTGTTGTGGTATGTCTAATCTGTTGCATGTTTGATGGTGTTAATGCAGATTTGGGGAACAGGGACAGCAGAGAAAACCTATTTAACATAGAAAAACCAAGGCTTTCTGTATGGATGTGAACAGTGAGTAGACATTGCTAATGTCACGGTTATTACGGCTATTGCAAAGTGAGTTTCACGTGTACTTTCAATGCACATTTGTGGGAAGATACAGTACACAAACATAGTCATTTCCTTGTGGGAGCTGAAGAACAAAGAAGGTGTTATTCATGCACAGGGTTTCCACATAGCTCAGAATAAACTGCCTTCATTAAGGGAAAAGTAGCTATGGTGAGTTTGTAAGACCAAGCGATGCAACAGATAGCCTAAAATGCTGAGACTCATGGCAGAGTTGGTAGCGTCTGCCTGAGGGCACAGTTTCTTTTAGTGGCAAAATGGTTATAAAGATCCTGATCTTGCCTCTTGCTCGTGTTTAGCAGCACTTTGAAAACCCGAGGGCGTATTAGTTGCAAATCTGTGAAGCATTGTGGCATCCTGTTAGCTGAAGACAAATACTCCAGTAAGCAGAACTTGGGATTAGTTCAATAACAGTGAAAATCTGTTGCGCGGAGCTGAATCAGTGCAATAAATGTGCAATTACTTCCCTCCCCATGCCACCTGTTACTCCCGTGGATAGCAGCGCAGCAGAAATGAACCTCCTGTTCCCTGCCAGGTTCAGAACAAAGCTCTTCAGGGAGCAGAGGCACAAGACACCAGGAGATGTACACAGTCCTCTGGACCCACACAATCACAGTCCCTGGCTTAGAAACTCGAAATGCTTGGTTTTGCATTGGACGGGGTTCTTGGACATGCTTGGAGGGGATCCAGCATGGTAGCTTCAGGACTAGGGCTCAGACCTTTAGACTAATTTGTCCCTGTCTTCAATGATACCCTTTGCAGAGCAGTGGCACTACAGAGGCCACTCCACGATGCACATTTGCGCCATCCGCCACTGAAAATCAGGGGCAATGCGATTGGACTCACCGGACGTTGATGGAGTCAAACCCCTGTGTCGGAGAGGGGAACCAAGCCCGCAGCATTCCCTCGGAAAATTATTTGAATGAAGCCGGTGCTGGGGAAAAGCACTGAGTTGGCGGCTCTGAAAGGTGAAGTTCAGTGCCTCTTCCTGAGATGGATACAGCCCAGGCACTTTCCCCCGGGGCAAAGCATCAGGAGGGGAGGGTATTAGGAACGTGCTAGACCACAGCCATAATTCAACTGACCGTTCCTTTACTAAGACCCAAACATTTAGGGCAACCGTTATACAGTTACATCAACCAGGTTGCTACTGTGC
Source organism: Crocodylus porosus (assembly GCF_001723895.1). NCBI lineage: Eukaryota > Metazoa > Chordata > Crocodylia > Crocodylidae > Crocodylus > Crocodylus porosus. The sequence continues at coordinate 8,730,205 of NW_017728935.1, read as the reverse complement.
AGTCTTCAGACTAGCCGCAAAAGCAGTTACCCTGAAATAGTAGTGACAGTCACAAGCTTTCCATCAGATACTCACGACAGGGCTAGCGAGGGGAGATGCTGGCTCCTGCTAGTTGGCTCTGACAGATCTGGCAATCAACAGCACCCATCTACTGCTGGCCGTTCCCTTAAGTAACATTTCCCCAGTAATCCTACATAATTTACCTCTTGGTCTTTGTGGGAATCTGTTTTCCTGTAAGAGCTGGCAGGGGCTGGGGACCGCTCGTTATAAAGAGTTGTGGTGTTATCTGTTCCCCGACCTTGAGACATTCCCCAAACTCATTCCTCCTTATCTTACTCTCTTCCTAAGCCTAGCTGAACACAATAAAGTTTAAAACTCAAGGTCTAAAATCATCTGCCCCAACCTGACTTGTTTTTTTCTCTGGTCTCTCCTATTTTCGCGGCGGGGATTGGGAAAATGCCTATTCAAAAGGTTTGTCGGTGGTGGAAGCCCAGGGGCCAGTTCTTCCATGCTCGGTTTCCCTTAGTGTGGACTTGGGGTCTGAGTGAGTGAGCTTTGCAGGGGTTTGCCCCTCTGAAGTAGGAAATGAAAACTTTGTCCGCAATTCATCCGTGCTGTAGTATGCGATGAGCAAAGATATTTATGTGTCTTATTTCTTACATTTGCTTCTATTCATTTTAAATTCCCTCAGAGCCAGAACTGAAATGCCTTCTCCTAGGACTTTGCTTCACCATCTGCTAGACCTGGCAGGGTAATATTCAGCTGTGTGCAGAGGCGCCACCGCAAAGACCGGGCACCGCTTAGAGCCTGCTCTAGCTTCGTTTGAGGTTTCCAGCTGTGCTCGGGCCTCATTCCTGTGCTAATTTCTCCAGCTCCGAAATACTACCTCCCAATATGTGTCTTGGAAGTTCCTCCTGCTTAATTTCATTCTCTTGCTCCTAGCTCTTCTCCTAGGATGCACAACCGTTCTCCTCTCACCTCGGGTTTGTGCCTTCCACGTCCTTCTGTAGGATCTTCCACAGGCCCTACATTTTATAAATGTGGCGGCTGATTTTTGGCACTCAACTTTGATATGCTAAAAGGTTGGATTTTCACGCAGCACCGAGCACCTTCCCTCTGACAGTGCGGCCCCCTGAAGGTATCAGGCTGGGGTTCCCCAATCACTAGTCACTTCTGGAAGGATACTGTGAGTTTTGCAATGCTGGGTGCTGGTACCTGTGAAGGGCAAGCAAAAAGTAGCAGGACATCATTCTCGAGTACATTTCCACTGTAGCCCATTGGCAAAAGTCACTGGGTTGCAGTTCTGTGCAGTCTTCCTTCATGTTAATGCACTTTTGCCAGCATGCATTGAGGCCATTCTTCCAGGCAGGTCCTGAAGAAGTATTTTGCACCACCATCATGGGATTGTCGTCTTCCCAGGGCTCCCTTTAGAAGACCAAAATCACATGGTGCAAGGACCGAGATGGGACAGAGATGAGGAAGGACCTCCAAGTCCAAGGCATTTGGTGGTCTGCATGCGATCAGGAGGTCAGGTAAGCATGGGCATGGAGACTTAATTTTCTCGCCACTCCGCCACACCTGCTGAGAGACCCTAGCTTGAGCCTCTGCAGTAAAGTGCCTTGTGCACCGTGGAGTCGCAGCTGAAGAAATCCGTCCCACAAAACAGCTGGGAGGATTTTACTGCCTTTTGGGCCCTCTACAGCAACAGCAACAGCAACAAGGCAGGTCACAGAAAGCAGCATTCCCTTGTTCCAGTCAAGAACTACAACCACAGCAGCGCATGGCCACGTGAGACGGTAGCTGTGTCCACAATCATCGACTGCCTGATCATACGTTCAGACCTGCGGCGCTATGCGCGCATCGTGTTGCTGGCTCTGTGGCCTGCTTTGTAACTGCGCCTGTTCGACCCTTTTGTCATATTACTGATATCATACTCGTGCGATACTGATTTGGGGGCAAGTTTCGGAAGACTATCCACACCTTAAAAGAGAGAGTAGCTGGAGCGTGACTTCTGCCTGCTATAATAGCGCTCGGGGTGGTCTCTCTAAAAGGCTTGATCCAAAACCCTTGCAAGCAAGGGACCCCACTGAGACTCAGGGAAGGGGAAGCTGGGAACAACGTACAGTTCCTCTCTTTAACATGCACAATGTTTCCTTTGAACTTGGAGTTCATGCCTCAGCATTTCTGAGCCCAATGGCTTACAGGGAGAAGCAACGAGATGATACCACTTCTGCACAGAGCAGAGGGGAATTTGGGACGTAAGCGAGAGACATGGCCTGACAGTCGCAGAGTGCGGTCGTCCCTTGTGCACTTCACGTTCACACCTCCAAAAATGGATTGGATTGATGATCCCCCCCACCCGAAGCAGAAGCATGGTGTTGGCTCTTCTACAATAGCTCATTAGCAACGGCAGCTGCACGGCAGTCATTAAGGGTGCTCTGGTTTGCATCTGGGGGTCACCCCAGCAAAGGAGAGTCGCAGTCTGCTTTCTGACTCTACACCCACACTGGCATGGAGATGAACTATGGCCCGACAGTGCAAGCTTTGTTCCTGTTCACCAGCCTCAACCTGGCTCTACAGGAGCCCAGCCCAGGGGTCACAAGGGAACTTGATCTACAAGGCCCATTCAGTCAAAAGCTGTTGGCAAAGCTGCAGGTAAACACTTATTTTGCAATCCCTGCTCTCCCTTCAGTCTACAGCCTTCTACTGACACCCCTGCACAGCCCTGAGCAAAAGTGCAATGTCCTTCTCCCATCCTGTTAGTTAATAGCACATGCAACTGCTCAGTGCCCCGAGAAATTTGAACTTTGGGCCAGTTTTCCAGTCTCATCAGATCCCCCCTCTGGCAGTGTTACTGGGGAAGGACAGTGTAGCTGGTTGGGCATGAATGAGAGACTTGAGTTCAAATCCTCGTACTGACATCATTTCCTGCAGGATGCTGGCAAGTCACTTACCTTCTCCAGGCCCTAGGTACTGGCATGCAAAATAGGAAATGAAACCACACTTTCCTGCCTCACAAGGTGGGGTCTGCGAGATGCTCTGATACTACCATAGCTGGGGCTATGGAAATACAACAGGTAAGTCCAGAAACCTGCAGTCCACAGTAATAAGAACATAAATGTCACACCAACGGTCCACCTAGCTTGGTATCCTGTCTCCAACCACGGCAAGTAGCAGACGCTGTGGAGGAAGGATGCAAGAAACAGGTGCTGGCCAATTCTGTAACCCCCCCATCCATCATGTCTTCCCAGCCTTCAGCCCCAGACACGCATCCTAGAGATGGTGCTGGCCAGCTGGCTTTCCCCATTTTTATCCCCTCCTCCTGCCATGTTGGATATGCACAAAGGTCACCCTTATAATAATTGTATTGCCTCTGATAGGGCAAAGCCAAATTATTTCTTTAGTACTCTTAGTAATTCATTTCAGCTGTGGTATCAGCTAGCCCGCGGGCATCCCATTCGATCTCCTCTCCTTCCTTAAATGATGGAGTGAACTTTGCGCTGAGAGAGATGCTGGGTCGGCAGCCTGGGAGAGTGAAGTCCTCTCAGTATCCCACAGGACAGAAACAGCAAGGGCCATGGTGAAGTGGGAGCCATTGCTGCCTCACTTGTCGTCATGAAGGTCTCGGCGCAGCTGTGTGAGGGAAATAAAGGAAGTTTTCTTTAAAAAACTGAACTGCCCCTTTTGTTCTCGGTATTAAAACCACCAAAGGGGTGGCCTCTGCCACTGGGCAGTAGGTAATTCAGTTGTTTCAAGGTAAACTGCACTTGTGGGGTGCCAATGGTCATGCTTTTTTTTCCTCCAGGCTGGCCTTAGCACTGGCGGAGCAAGTCCTGTTCACGCTGGCAGTATCCAGCCTCTTCCTTTTATTTCCCTAGGCTGCCTTTGCCCTCTCCCTAGCTTCAAAGGCAGATTTGCTAGCAACACTGTTTGTAGAACTGATCTCACAGCAATGGGTCTGATTTGCTTAAAGAAGCCTGCCGCAGTGCTGACAGCTCATTGCTCTGACCCCCTCATCTCAGTGATGGACAAATACTCCCACATTTTCCCCTCCCGCTGATTTCTGTGATATCAGCAATGGTGTCGCTCTGTCCTTCCCTGGTGGCAAGCTAGCCCGAGCCTTTTGCACCTTCTGGTTGGGGTGTCATCTTGCAATACATCATCCTTCTTCCCAGTAATGGATTTTTTTAATGACACTTGTATGGAATTGCAAATACTGTTTTGGGGGTTTTTTTTACTGACCCAGGACCTATGAAATGGAATCAAAGCACAATCAGCTTAGATCAGCATATGCAATGCAAGGTCGAGTCTGTGGCAACCAATAACCGCCATGTGTCTTATTTGCCTTCGTATTTTAATTTGCATTTTAGACAGCATTATTTTATTGCATCAATTGACAGTTGCGTAGCAAGGAACGTGAAAACTGCAGACTTCTGAGGCATCCAGAAAGCAGCCATGATCATTTAGTGCAGGGGCAGGCAAATATTTTGGGCAGAGGGCCGCTTACTGAGTTTTGGCAAGCCATCGAGGGCCGCATGACAGGCAGCCCAGGGCAGATAAATATTAATTTTCTAAATGTTTTAGGGGCCCCACAGCCTGCATAGAATGGCCTGGCAGGCCACATTTTGCTCATCCCTGATTTAGTGTAACCTAAATAGTCATTAACATCCAGACCAAAAGACACATGGAGATCATCTTAGGTCTGCACAGGATTGAGCAAAGCCAGGGAGTCTGAAATTCAAGGCCGGTTGATTTGACAAACAACTTGGCCAGTGTAGCTAGCGCTGTAGCTGGGGGAAGGGGAACGGATATTTGTCTGTGGATCACAGCATGAATAACGGGACCCCAGAATTGCCTTCTCCCTTCCTCCTACCATAGGAAGCCCCTAAAATCACAGGCTGTGTACGTATTACATGTGCAGAGAGCTGCAAACACAGGCCGCGAGATTACATGTGCAAACACAGGCGGCGAGAGCAAGCCAGTCTGTGGCTGTGCCCGGAGGCATGCTGCATTTCAGCTGTGGAAGAGCACTGCCCCCCTGCGGCCCAGCGGATGGACTCGTTCCCCGGATTTCCCCTGAATTTTCCAAAGACCCAGAATTTCTTCCAGAAGTGCAAAGAAACTGTGCCAATGTCCTGAAAGAGCTGCACGGGCTTGCTAAAAAAAGGGAAAGGGATATGGTTTCTATTAATTTATGTAATGCAATAAATGAAACCTAGTGCTCTGCCCAGCCATCGGGGGTGTAGGTGGTAGCTGCGCTGGTCTAAGGACATAGGTAGGGTTCTACTGAGTTTTTTTTTTTTTAGATGAAAGATTCCGTATTTTTAATAAAAGATATCGGATTTACCCCCAAACCCTTGTCTGCTTAGCAATCAGGCCCTCCGCAAGCGCGCTGTCTTGCAGCATGGGGGGAAGGGGCTGCAACAGAATGGCTGGGAGAGGGGCCTAGAAAAAACTGCATGTGGATTGAGGTAATAGGCTCTGCCTGAGAGAGGGCTGTTCCCCTTTTTTTGCTCATTTAACAAGTCCAGCAAGGGCAAAAGCAGGGCTGGCTTCCCTCTCTGTCTCTGGCCAGTGGCTCCACTGAGCCCTGAGGTCACTCTGGGGATGCTCAAGCCGTGCAGACACCAAGGTTTCTTTAGTCATTACCGTCCCAGCTGAGGCTGAGGACCAGGGCGGTTTTGGAACGTGGGCCTTTGGCTGCTGTGAGACCGACTGCGGGGATGTCGCTGTAGGCGGCTTTGGCCCCAGAGGCAGCCCAGCCCTGGCAGCAGGGACCTCAGCACTCAGCAGAGCGGCAGGGGAAGGAATGAGCTGGGGTATCTAGTCTAGCTGTGTGGCCAACAGCAGGCTGAGAGCGCTTTCTCAGGGATTTGACATTATCCGACGCTGGTTGGACCTCGATGCAGACTCTGTGCTCTGTCGAGCACAAACACGGAGGCGACACGACCGGTGACATCCACGGCGCTGGGGCTGGCTTCGCTTCACAAAACGGCACGATTCACAGGCTGAAGAAGTGGAAAAAAGGAGCGTGGCAGAAAAATGACCGACGGGAGCGAGTCATAGGAAGCAACCCCCCGCCTACCGCTTGCCCTCCACTTCATACAGCCTTTCTTAGCTGCTCATCCTTTCTATCAGCGACGGGCCTCGAAGGAGCCTCTGGCTGGTGGGTGTTGGGATCTACCGTTGTGTCACCCGGAGGCTGGTGCCGCACGGTGCTGACTGCGCACCACTCCAGCTGCACGGAGCAGGCCTCTTCCAGGCTTCTTGGCTCTGAGTGATCACTGAAACCAGGACCCCCGACTACCTGTGACTGTGTTAATGTGAACATTATACTGCCGTCTATGCACTTTGATCCCTTGCTGGGTCCACCTCTCCCCAACGGGGTAACTGTCTGTCCATCCAGCTACCTGGCAGGGGAAATGCTGTGACCACCAAGGTGGATTTCCTACTGGCTGGGGAAGACCACGGAGGTGGCAGGGGGCAGTACCCTGACCAAGGTACTGCATAGCTAACCTCCCACTTTGACTTCCAGTGGGACGAGCTCAGCTATATGCTGACTTTATGGAAATGGAAGACTCCTTCTCAAGCTTGCTCCTGTGGCCATACGACCTGGGGCAAGCAAAACTCAGGGGCATCCAAATCCCAAGCCTCTGGGCACATAGGATGCCCCTCAAAGGATCTGGAAGCATCTGAAGCCCCAGGCGGGGATGGAGGATGCTTGCTGGTAGCAGGGCCACACTTGGCTCTTGAACGACTGATGGATTTGGAGTTGATTTGGCTGACTTGGACTTGAAAAAAATTCCTTTAAAAAAAAAAAAAAAATCCAGCTACCTGAAGAGCCTGTTACCTTGATATCTGTGCACAAAGTATCCAGGACTTGCAGGGATCTAATTTTCCTTGCAAATTTGGTAGGCTATGAATAAATAGAATGTAATCGAATGTGACTGCAATGCTCCCTGAAGCATTTCATTGCTAATGAGCTGTAAAGGTAGCTGGATGGAGCAGCAGCAGGGCCCAAGGTGATTAATACTGCCTCCGACCTCTGGGCTTACACAATCAATATGGTTGCTGATGTACATATGATGCTCGGAGCACCCTACTGGGTAAAGTGCTGCTGAATGGTCATAGACACCGGGGACCTGTCGTGGCGTTCATGGGAGACGCCTGTTAAGTCAGTTGTGAAAAATGGGCTGCTTCTAGGCAGTGAAGTGGCCTGCCTCAGCTCTCCAGGCAGGCTCATCTGCTCCTGCTAACACCTCTCTGGGTCTGGAACAGCGCTATGGAAAGCCGCAGAAGCAGAGGCTGAGCAAATGCTCTGACGCCAGAATAACGAGCGCCAGCCCTTTCAAACTCTTTCTGCTTTCTGTAGAACAGCAGGGAAGTTATTCCAGCAGCTTGCATGCTAGACTACAGACCTCTCTAGGGACAAAGCCATGTTCCTTTTGTGCACCGGAGAGAACAGCACGCGGCAGGGGCTCGGTTCACAGCAGGCTATAAGTGCTGTTAGGTTCTCCGGGATGAAAGGGCCTTGACTGAATGCCAGCAATCAATACAAGAAGCAAAACATTAACTGTGCTCTAGGTCGGGAGACAAACTTCTAGGCTGGGATCCAGTATGAAAGCTTATTCAAATCAATAATGTCAACTTGTGCCATGCAGAACAGGAGGCTGTGATATGAGTGGGACTCCATCGGCCTTCACCAGATTACTTTGAATGCAATCTGATGTTTCACAAGGGCTGAATCTGACCTTTGCAGCATATTGCAATTTACTTTCTTTCCAAAGCACGCTGGTCGCCAGTTCTCGGGTGTCCCCTGGCTCTGGGCAGGAGACGGCACTGCCCCGAGTTGCACGGTGCTGCTGGGTCAAAGCTGAATTCGGCACTTAGGTCCCTCTCGGGTGTGTGAGCACTGCCGCCAGGTAGACCCAAACACACAACCTCTCCGCCTGTCCCAGCAGTTTCTTGCCGGGAAGTTTTGAAGTGTTTTGTTCCAGGTGTTAAATGAGTGTAAAATGCCACCAGAATGTCCCAGTTTGAGAGGCCAGTAGACGTCTTCGAACTCAGAAGGTATCTGAGTTAGATAAGAGATAAGATAAGGAATGAGATAAGTAAGATAACTCAGAAGGCATGTGAGTTAGATAAGATAAGAGCTCTCTCTCCAGGTTGCAGCCGTATTGGTCTAGAGGCAAAAAGAATTAAAACTCATGGAAGAGGTGGTATCTTTTATTAAACCAACTAGGTATTTGCAAACAAATTATTGTATTTATCTGCAAGCTTGCGAGCTTTCAGGCACACTCACCCTTCATCGGGCATATGTCTTTATGACAATGTTTTAACCGTCATGACATGGGCAGGCCCATACATAAACTCATTCAACCAGAATCATGTTTTAAGCTGAAAGAGATTAAAAAAAAAAAAGTGAGCCACTTTCATGAAGAATGAGAAGATAATGGAGAATTGACACCCTCGGGCACCAGGGCATACACTACATACAGTCTGCCTTGGGCCAGCAAGACTTTTTCTCTTTGTCCTAGTTAGTTCATGCTTGTCCAGCGCAGGGGTCATTGTTTCTTACTAGGAAGCAGGGAGCAGTGGCCTCAGTCAAAGGCAAGAGTCTGATCTGGCAGGTGTTATCTGGCAATCCCTCTCTTCCTAGGCAATGATTTCAAGCAAATGTCTTCAGAGATCAGACACTGGAGCTTCAGTGCTTGCTTCTACAGTGAGTAATTTTATCTAGACGGGGGCCTGAGCTGCACAACTGAGACGAAGTTTCCTGACCTCTCTGATTCAGATCTGGGGGATGGACCTAATTTCTCTTGCTGTTTCCTCCTGACTTACAAGGGAGTGCTCTTGGCCTGGGATAACTGGGGGAGGTAAGAGAGAGAAAATAGGTATGCGACTTCTCAACCGTCCCAGGTACCTGAAGAACACTAGGCCTGTCTACCCTGAGGTTTTACACTCCTGCCAGACACTGCTGTATCTGAGTGCCTGCCGTGGAAAATCCAGTCCAACAGCAAAGTCCCCTTTATGGCATATTCCTGATATGCCCACCTGCCTCCTTGCAGTCACCGACTTCAGTGTTCGAGCACAGTATGAGCCCAAGCCTTGCCAAATGCTATGTGAAGTCCACACAAACATTTTATGGAGAGTTGGCAGGCACAGCCCCAGCTATCACAGCAGGAAGGCAATCCATTAGCAATACACAGCAGTCAGTTATTTTAATTGCGCTGATAAGATGCCGGCAAACTGAATGAGGCAGATGAAAAGGAACAGCAGCCGTCCGCTGCAGGATGTGACCACGGGGTGGAGAAGCAGAGCGCTTCATCAGAAAAGCTCTTGGCACGGGATCCTGGCATCGCTTCTGTCCCCACTTCTGCGGCACGACCTGGCAGCTGCCCTCCTCCACCCTCAATCAGCGGCGGAGTTGAGGAGCGGCCGTGCCTGGGGCTTGAGAAGCAGCTTTCCAGATGGGAAGTGAATTCTAGTCCAGAACTGAATCTGTTCTGGAAACCTATTCTGGGATTTCTATCCTGCATCCCGCCTGTCCTGGGAAAGGAAAGGAAAAGAAATCCTCAGTTGGGAGCTGAGTTTTCCGAGACGACTTCCACTCTGCCGAAGCCGAAGAGGATCAGCGGAGCTGACGGGCGGCCCGTCGGGGTGCCGTCAAACTGGCTCGACGAGACCGAGTCGGTTGGGCTCAACAACAACAAAAAGCAACGTGCAGGGAGGTGGCGGGGCTGGGCGGGTGGGGCCAGCCTGCCTCGGAACAGCGATTCGGACGATTAAATATTTAGCTTTTAAAGCCAGCCAGACTGGAGGCACGTGGGACGGATATTTTCCCGGTGAGATCTGGCAAGTAACTTCCGCGCTCACGGCAAGCTGACTCGGGTGCGTTTATTTGGAGATAAGAGCCCTCTCTCCAAATTAGCACTCCTTTCCTGGGCCTTTCCCTTGATCTTTACTTATAAAGGTGCCCACGCCAGAAAATTCAGGTTGGAATCTGGGTTCCTGGCTCTTCTGGGCCTGTGGGTGTTTGATTGTAGGGTTTGGGTGCTCTCTGTCTGTAATAAAGAGATGGCAGCCCTCTTTTCCTCCCCTCCTTTGCATGTTTTCATCACTCAGCAAACGGGAGACACCCAGTGTATTGCAAACCTGGCTCGAGTCGCTGTTCATCACCCTGTCCTCCCCACTGTGACATACTCTGGTGGCCTGCTGCCGGCTTGCTTCTGCCTCCAGCGAACCTGGTGAGCTCCGCGCCGAAGACGAGATGTTAGGCTAGCTAGCAGGACGGCCTTTCCCCACTACCGCAGGCCCAGAGCGATGCTGTATCACGAGTCCCCGACGGCCCGCGCTGTGGAGCCGTGGTCTGCTGGAGCCCCGGAGGATTCAAGTCCGAGCGGCGGGGCCGTGAAAGCATAGCCTCGCCATGCCAGACTGCCCATCGGGGCCGGGATTCTGGTAACCGGCTGTGCCCCGTACCACGTGCTGGTGAGCGCACCACATCCGCACTGACTGGGGCACGATCCAGCTTGGAGGAAACCTGGCTTTGCTGTAGGCTATGGTTAACGCCTAATATTTGTTAGCGCCTGCACGACATCTTCCTTTAGGCGACTGTGATGCTGAGCTGTGTTGGTCTGTCCTTTTCTTTATAGTAGAAATTAAACAACATTGTATAAGATACACTGTGTGTAGGCCCTCATACCATACTGGGACATTACATCGAATTGATAAGCTAACAGTTGTTAATGGTGGGCAGTCCTCGGGGACGGGTGGCCAACAACTCAACACAGCCTGATGTGCGTTGCTACTAATACCATATGTTGCAGCAATCTCTCGTTAGTTCTCTAGAACCCATAAGAGTTAATCATTAAATCCCAGCTAGAAACATGCTCCTCAGAAACAGCCCAGATAAGCTATCACTCTGCAAAGTTGCCTATATAAAGTTGGTCTAATAAAAGATATTGGATTTACCCAAAGAACCTTGTCTGCCTGTATAAAGCACCACACCAACCCCTCCTGCCTTTTATTGAACTGCAAAGTGATAGGGCATTTGAAAGCTGAATAGAGCTGTATCTGCTTTTAACCTACGTAACTATACATGTATATCTGTTCAGTCTCTGCCTGCCAGACCCCACTTAGTGTTTTTCATGATAAATCAACCCAATCTCACTGAACGGGACAAGATGAGAATGTATACTCCATTTCTAGGAATGAGGGGGAAAAAGGGCCCGGACTAGTTTCAAGGTCTTTGGTTAACTTTGTGTCACCGGCAATTAGAAAATCAAAAGCTGGACTCATAAACTCAAGCATTTTTCATCTGCAAGAGTTTGTAATGAAGCCCACAAACAATGCCTTTCATGGAGTTTATCTTTGCTATCTTACCTTGTCTGCACTTGGCCAGCGCCCGGCTTCCGCAAAAGGGAATTTAGAGGTTCTAGCACCATACTCGGCAAGAGGCTTAGGCGTACGAAGCATTATAGCGTCTTTTAAAGCCCTGAAGTCACATGCGCTACAGTTATGAGGACTATCGCTGAGCATCATTTTCACCGTCCGGTTTCCTGAATTAGGCCTGAGTTTCTACCCACCATGTAACTGCTGGTATCCCAGTCATGCAGCGAGTATGTAGGTTAGAGTGAAGATAAATTAATTCTTGGCATTTAAGGATTATGAGTTGCATAAGACTAAGAAAACGTGTTGGCTCCCAGCAATTTGCTTGCATTGACAGGATGGGTTGCTCTGTCCATCCTGTGAGCAGTGACCTCCGTGAACACACCCACAAGGACGTCGTGGCTGAGGCTGTACTCGCGACCCCCCTACAGCAAACAATGGAAGGAATATTTGCTGCTGCTGTGTGTGAATAGCCTCGGGAGCCAACAGGTTTAAACTAGCCTGATGCAGAAACAGAAGCATAAGAGGTTTCCACCCAGCTTTTAAGCCATTTGTTTCAACGTGCCAATGACTGACTTGAACGGAAAGCTAGCAACATGCAACTGAAAGAGGTGCGGATGGCTCTGAGCTGAGCACAGACTGAATGGAGCAGTTTGCAGAAATATCTTTTGTAACGTGGCTCTCTCAAGGGGCTATCTCCATCTTTATTGATGGAGAGTCAATACAAAATGCAGGCTCATGGAGAATCAGGTCCTGGTGGTCACACTCCTCCCTCTTTGCCCTGGCAGAGGCCAGTCTCATCTTTCTATCATTACTCCACCATATGATCTTCTGCACCATAAAAGCTATTACCAAACGTATTTTGCTTCTCACGTATTCCCGGGACCGTCACAGCTCTGGCAACGCTGCTTCTCCTTCAGAACGGCCCGGATGAGGCAGGTGGGTTTTATTGGGTTCTTTCAAAAGAATTTGAGCCATTTCTCTGCAGCCTCCCGTGACCCCCAGATCACGCTTCTTATAAGGAGTGTTAACTTACTAGACATACTTTAGCGGCACGGATCGTGGACCAGACTTCACCTAAAAGTAACCTGAGCTTGTTTATCTGAGCAGCAATGTGGAGAATCTGCCAGTCTTCCCTCAAAGAGCTTTTGTATCCGAAGCAAGGCCTCAGCCTCACAGGCGACGCATAGGGCGGGGGGGCATGTGCCCCCCTGGACAGGGCTGCCACCAGTGGCGCCTGTGGGTGCCCCTCCCAGACTCGGGAGGCACCAGTCTCCCAATACTTTCTCTGATACAGGAAATAACTTTGGTGCAAGAGGTCAGGTTGTCTAATCAAACTCGGGATATTATGGCATCACATTTGCCGTGAGCTGTGGTTAGGGGTCAGTTAAGCTCCATGAGAGAGGTCTCACTTCCTGGAGCTACACCCATGCATGCCAGCTTTGGATCCAGCCCAGTGCCCACCCACTAGAAAGGGAGCTTAAAAAGCTAACAGGAGAATAGCCGCTCAACACCAACATCACACGTCTCCTCTGAATTAACTCTGCATGTCTCGGCTTTCCAGATCGTGCTGACTCACTCCTGTTGGGCCTTTAATCGTTTGCTTTTAGCCCTGGCCTGTGAGCAGATGTTACTGTTTATCCTGCAAACAGGCTGGATCTGTTGACAAGAGTCATTAGGAACCAGCCCCCCTATCCCCACAAAGGGCACGCAGGCTGGGCTGGGGCCGTGACACCGTGACGCTTGGCGCTGCCTGGGGTCAGCCCTGGTAGGAAGCAGCATTGCTGGGTGAATCACTCTCGCAGGGAGGGTGTAACAAATTCCAGCAGTGGTTCTTGCAACAGCTGGGAGTCTCTCTCTGCACCCGGCGTCACCCAGAGCAGATGTGGCCGCAGAGCAGCGCGGTTGGTTGCGTCTCAGCCTCATGGGGTGGGGAGGATGGGAATGGGATACAGCAGCTCCTCCTAACACCTCTTTTGGGATCAACCCAGAAGCACGTGCAGCCAAGCCAAGATCACCAGATAGGCACGGACACACAAGGAGCTCCTGGCTGAGCGGGCCCTGTTCAGCTCCCTGTGCAGGCCGTCTGGATACCCAAGGCCTTTAAGGACTTTCCAGGCATCCCTTCTGCAGAGGGCTCCTGGAGAAAAGAAGCAGCCCCTTTCTGCAGAGCCTCCTGTGCCTAGGTATATGGCCCAGACCGGGACAAGATATGGCCCCTTTGCAGACCTCTAGGTCAGTGTTACCGTAGGATGACAAAGCAGGACTTCCCAAACCTGGAGCTTTCCCGTGGTCAGCCTGATGCCAGGAGCAAAATCAGGTTGTGAAACTTGCAAGTTAGCAAAGCTCCTTTAGGAAAACTCTCAAACACCAGCGCTTGCCGCTAATGCGTCTGTGGCTATTTAATGCCAGCTGACCTGGCTGTAATCAGCATGACTCACCTTCATTTCCTCTCCGCGGCTTGTGGGGACGGGCAAATGTTAGCCCATTAGCGATCTGGTAATCAGGTGTCTTTCTCTGATGTCTTTGGATTCATTTTAGGGGGCAGTACTAGTTTTCTTTCCTATTTTTTTCTTTTTACCTGTTGTGAGCTGCAGGGACTGCAGTGACTTTTGCAGACTCTTTGGCGATTGCACAAGGATCTTCTTTTTAAACAAAAAATGGGTCTTAAATCAAAATTGTAGGTTCCAAGTGGAAACCAGGCTCCGCATTTAGCATTTCTTAAAGTGCTGTTTGCTTTACCTTTGCATTTAAAAAAGTTATTGCTTAATTTCCCTGTAGGGTCAGCTGTGTTAAGTAACAGGCCAAAGATACTTGAAAATCATTGGCAGAGGTGTAGCTTTAAAACCTTTGTTTCCAAGATGCAGCATTTCCATTTCACATCGTAGTGAAAGCTTTCATGTTGTTGGTTGTAGCCACGTTGGTCTAAGGGCACAGGCAGACTTTGAGTAAATGTGATGTCTTTTATTAGGCCAACGAAATAGTTGGAAAAATTGTGCTTTGCAAGCTTTTGGGCACAAACACCCTTCTCCAGGCACAGGGAGAGTCTGCTGGTGTTGTATTCTCCATGGTGGAAGAGAAGCCAATCTGCAAAATGCAGGTCTGTGAAAATGCAAATGTGTGGCAGTGAGGATCAGAGGGAATGACAGACAATAGGTGTGCGCTAGGTAGCTGGGAGGAAAGGGGAAATGTTGAACTGGTGATAGAAAGTAGCTGGTAAAATGCAGACAGATCACCTGGTGTTACTGGATAACAGGCAGGTTATCATGTGCCATAAATCCAGTGTCTATATTTAATCCAGTAGACGTAGGAAGAAAAGTTCATAGGCTTGTTTATGAAAGGTGTTTTGTAAATTCCCGTCGAAGAGCAGAACTGAGATTGGAGAGAGTGGTTTTCTTGTGAGCAATGTGCCCCAGCAGGTCATTGTGTATTTTTGTCTTTGATAGATTTTGGGTGTGCACTCATTTTTTAATCCATGTATTGAAAGCTTGCACTATTTTAGCTAGTCAGATGCCTGCTTGGGTATATGCTTGCTTTACGCGTCAGTCTGGACTTGAAAGCGTGAACATGGACTGAGATGAGATTTCCCCGCTAGGATAAAAGCCCAGCCTGCAGAAAGGACCCCTCCTGCATGGCTGGCAGCACCCCTCCAATCTCTGGTTGATGAGAAATGCTAATGACTTGGGGTCCAATTCCACTCTGCTCAGAAGAACGGAGAAGTAGCAGCAACAGCAGGACTTGCCCCAGGCGGATATTTCCCCAAAGCCCTCGTGGCTTGCGGACACCCAGCGTGAGCCAGAGAAGGCCCAATTAGAGGCCAGGCTACGGGGTGTGCACCACCCCAAGCAGTGTGCCAAGTTGGACACCCACTGTGAGAACTTGCCTGATAGGGTTCGAAGTTCCTGTTCTTTTAGGTGTAGCATGGGCAGAGTCGGTCAGGCATGCTGCAAAGATGCACGAGATACTTCCATTACCCCTATCAATTATTTCTATAGTCTGTCTAGGGAGAACAAGCTCACATTGGGAATTCAAGGTGGAAAATCCTACTAAAATACAGAGGGAGGCCAGCAGCAGCAGCCTGCTCAAAAGAGCGAGTCTGGACGGAGGATGTTACAGGCAGATTCAGAGATGCTGGGCCAGCTGCAGTGGAAGGGCAAGGCTGCAGAGAAAGCGGAGTGATTTGTAGACCCCCAGGCTGGTGACTACAGCTGTCGAGCTCACGCAGAATACGGCATTATACGAAATCAAAGACGACCGATCTTGGCAGACTCAAGCCAAGCTCTCCTCAGATGATCCGGGCCTCCTTTCAGACCCGCTCTCATCTAGGAATTCCTTAACGGTTACTCATCAGTTAGTTGGGAGACAATGTTTTCCCCATCAACACCAGAGGTTGCCGGAGGCGGTGGGAAGAGCTGACTGTCATTCCAAGTGCTCCCATCAAAGCTGCCGAGGCCCAGGTTGCTGCGTGCAGCAGGCAGATCTCAGGGCTTCGAGTAGAGCCCCTCTGCACAAACACTTGCAAGGCTAGTACCATGTGTGTACCCCTCGGATGACCGCGTGTAGAGCTAAACACAGACCGCATCGGGTAGAGCCATGCCGAGAACACGGCCTGCCCTTCCACCCCGACCCCAGGTACTGACAGAGATGCGTGTTTGGATCTGTTAAGACCCACACTCTGCCGCGAGGCTGAAGTGCTCTTGCAATTTATATAACACAGCAAGAGCAACTGCAAACAGACCCCCGCCCCCTTCTTATTCATACACAAATTGCTCCCTGGACTGGCTCCATGTGACTACAGAACTGCACTTTTTGCATGTTAAAAAGAAAGTGGGGATGTATTAACTTGTATGCTATGCTCAGCCCTGGAAAACTAGTGCAGGGGGGAAGGCAGTGGAGAGGGAATAGGAGGTTAAGTCTGTACTGGATATGCACACCCGCTATTATGGAAATAACAAAATACAGGGGCTGTCCACGTAGGCTTAAAGAACAGCGCAGGTTACCATAAAACTGAGCATTGCTGTAGTATGGATCAGAATGGTTTCAGACACGCGCATGGACAAGATACCCCATCTTCCAGGTGTTCGGCTTCATGCTACTACAGCGCCTTGGTCTCGGTGAAGATCAGCTACTTATCCAAGTGACAGGAAGCTGGTGGTGACTTTTCACTGGCAACAGGCATTTTAAGAGTTTACTTCTTCCCATTGCCACCAAGCAAGGCAGAAGGTGCATTACTGTCAACAGATCTTAGATGGAAGATGTTGGGGAGGGAAGACATTCGGAATAGGTTGAGGTGGAATAAAATCTGAGAAACGTGGAGGGCTAGGGTGAGGTCTTATATTCAGCTCAGTGAAGCTCTAACTGTATTTGCTCCCCAAAGCGGCACCACTCCAGACTGCATTTCCAACAGGCAGATTCTTCAGTGCATGGACGTACAGCATGTACGGGCCACTGCTTGCAAAGTGCTGCTTTCCCTGTGACTAATTGATGTGTTGACCATGTTGCCCACGGAGACATGCATCCTTGTAAGTTCTTGTATTGGGGCAAGACTGCATTGCTCAGGCTTGCTGCTAACTAATTACCCCCACTGAGCTATAAAAATTAGCAGAGGGTATTGTGTGCAGAGCCAAGACCAAAGACTGGGAAGTTTTAGTTCAAAGACTGACAGTTATTAAGAAGCTGTAGCTAGTCTACAATGCCTGGCCATATGGTTCCAGTGCAGCTCGATGAAGCCTTTACTCCATCCAGTACAGTCTTACCCTCTTAGTGGGACTGTGCCCTACTGCATCAAGGCAAGCAAGTGGAAACATTATAGGAAAGAGAGAGTTTTCCCCAAATTACAGTAAATGCTACAATAAGCTGGCGCTAAGTTCTCAGGTTGCACACCTGATGCAGACATGACCATTCCTCTGTCTCTGAGATTAAAACTCAAGAGGAAAAAAAAAAAACCAAAACTTGTTCATCTCACCCTTCCTGGATTTTACTATTGCTAAATATTGCTGCCTTTATAACAAGGAAATCCAGACCGTACAGTCATTATCTGGCCATATAAAATAGTTTATTGTAGACGTTCAAAACACCTCCTTCTTGTAAAAGGCAAGTAACGTAAAAATTAGTAGAGGGCATCAGTAGAAGTTCATGCACCTGGGTATGAAAAATGCCAGACACAAAGATGAAAGTTTATTAGCGTGAACAAGTCATCATCTGCTGCTCCAACCTGCCCTTTGCGCTGGCCAGCACGTCTGCTTCGGGTGCCTCAGCAAGTTCTGAGCACTATCAAGCGTGCTCCCTTCTCACCCGTACCCTAGCTCTCCCATCCTGAGTTTACCCTGCTTAAAATATTGGGTGCACTGACTGCCCAGGCAGGTGCATGTGCATCCCTCACTGGCTGCACGTGTCCATTGGAGCCCAAAAGTCTCTACTGGAGCTTTAGCTGCACGTAGCCTGTTGTGAGACATCACTTCTCCATGCAGCCAGAGCCTGTGGTTTCCCAGCGACACAAGCCAGTCAGTGCAATAAAAACCTGTAGGAGATTACTCCCATCCGCTGACTTGTTCCTGTCACACATAAATAGTTTGCATACACACACACACACTACATACACTGTTATGTACACGCCACGTCACTTGATTTGGTAGGAAGCGTCAGCAGTTCTAGTGGCCGGGCTGGCTCAGGCTGCCCTCCCGAGACCAAGGGCAGGGAAGCAATGGCTAAAGATGCGCCTTCTCATGCTCTCCATTTAAAGGGCTCTGAGATCATCTATCGAGTGCTCCCAGACTTTGCCACCCACGGAGTCTGCCCTGTTGCATTAAATAAAGCATCTGCAAAGGCAGAGAAGTCCTGGGGTGCGACGTGACAGCAGGGGTGTGACCGCGCCGAGGGCGAAGTACAGGGCTACTCCTTCAGCAGGCCAAGCTTTTTCAGAGCCTCCCTCCTGTGCTCCTCTGTGGCACCCTTCGGGGCAATCTTGACACTGATGCAAGGAGGCTGGGCCAGCCTGGAGTACTTCTGCAGCGAGTCAGATCGTCGCTTGTCGCTTCTCGACAGCTCCACCTTGCCGACTTGGCCCTCCTGGATGTGGCCAAAGTCTTTCCCCGTGCCCAGCGAAGCCGGGCGTGGGCGGCTGCTTTTGAGAAAGCTGGGCGTGATCTTGTCGATAAAGGACATTTTGCCCAGCGAGCTGCTGTTCTTAACGTTTTGGTCCTTGCTGCTGGAGATGTAGCTGCTCAGGCCCACACCAGAGCGCTCCAAGGTGTTGGATTTGAAGTGCATCTGCCTCAGGCCTGGAGCAACCTCCTCGGGTCCGCTGAAGCTTGGGTCATGGGGTTGGCTCTTGTTAGCAATGAAGCGGACTCCTTTATCGTTGGCTATGTCATCTCTGCTAGCTGCCCTAGGAATGAAGAAAGGGGCCTCCTTTGGTTTGGGAGAAGTAGCAGGTTTAACATGGGCATCCGGTGCCCTTCCTTTATCCTGTGGAAGTCCCAGCTTCTCCAAAGCCTCCCGCCTGGCTCTCTCCTGTTCTTTAGGGTCAAGATGCCCCGCGGTGTCGCTGGCTGCGGCAGTGCTGGGTTTGTGGCTGGCTGGTGGTTGAGACGGTGCTTTTATCCTGTGGCTGGGGTCTATAATGAGGGGCACTGGATTGTTTTTGCTGGTTTTAAGGATAATATTTGGGGGCAGTTTCCTTGGTTTGGGGGCCGTGGGAGGCCCACGCTTGAGGTCTGAATCCAGAGCAGCCTCGTCGGTTGCTGAATGCTCTTGGCTGCCTGGAGGGGTAGTGTCTCTTTGCAGACCCATCTCACAATGCTTAGCTATTCCAAGCCCAGCAGCACCTACTTCTTTCTGCGGCACCTCTGCCTCTTCCGGGGCAGGGTGCTGAGACGCAGCCCGAGGCCGACTGCTCTCTGCCTCCCCATATTCCATCTTGGCCTCCGACTCGGAGGACCCATCTTTGCTGCTGTTACCAGATCCCTTGCAAGCTGTTTGCTGATTATCCATCGTTACAGGGTCCTGGAAAGGTTCAGGGGGTTGTATAATTATGGACTCCAGTGGCTTCCCCCTGCTACTCCAGTTGGGTCGGTCACCGGACGTGTCCTTTATCCCTTCTTTCTTGGGAGATGTCCAAGACGACTTCCCGGTTTCCTGAGCTGTCGGAGTTGGACCCTCCACCCTGAGGTCAGTGGCTTTGCAGACAGAAGCCTTGCTTGCGTGTGCACTCACTACACTGGCATCCCTTGGGAGGTTGCAACAGCCTGAGCTGGAAACCAGTGCTGGGGCAGATCTTGAGAGAGCAGACACACTTGGGTCACCCTTTGGTTGAACTTCATGCCACTGAGCAAGACTTTCACTGCGAATCCTATTGTCCGGATCTAGACGAAGAGGTAGCAGTAAGTATGTGGAGCAGGGCACAAGCACCCTGCTGTTTTGCATATCGTGTCTAGCAATGCCCACTCCCCAGTTAAAAGGTTGATGGCCTGCCCTCCCCACGCCGACAGGGTGCAAGGGGAATGCTTGCAGCTGACAAGATACAGCCCTAATTACAACAATATATCTGCGTGTGCAAGAAGCAAAAGAAAAGCTGTTTTGCCCTGAAGTTTTCCTGAAGAGCAATTTACTTTACTGGGGGGTGGGGAAATCAAGAGTCTAATGCCAAGTACTGACCCACACACGCCTCTCATCTCATCCCCTCCCCTATCCCCAGCAGGCTTCGGTTGGCCAATACCAGGTTTTCATTTATGAATGCAGAGAGCTGATGCAATGCTACTTTGCCCTCCTGCTAACATTAACTTTGGCCAGGAATGAGTCTTAACAAATACAAGCCCTGTGGCAGGTAAAGCAGGGAGCTGTCTGAGGATCTAAATGCAAGCTCAGCCTTACCCTTTGGAATAACCTCTCTCTTCGACCAGGTCTTGGAAGGCTCAGCATAGTCAGTCTCGTCAGTAGAGACCCCGCTGTCTGCTTCTGCATCCAGAGAATCAATGGTTTCTTCCAGGAACATCAAACATTCCTTTTCCTCCACAGATAAATAGTCATAATTGTTATTGCGCTAGAAGATAAAAAGGAGACACCGACATATGGGAGACGTGCAAGGCATCACACCGTTCAACAGAATCGCTTGGAGTTTAAGGCAGACGTAGCAAAATAGGACTCTCCGCTCCCGGTTCTCATCCCTGGAACCTAACTGTTGAATACTCAGAAACCAGCACCACCTGCTAGTGAAAACCCAGCCAGTTGCTCTTAGAAGCAAAGTGCAGACACATCACTTCTGGGCATCGTTATCATTTGGCAGGCTGATCAAATAGCGCTGAATAGTTACCATTCCTAATTTAACTATACAGTTTGGCCATCAACGGTGTTTCCTAGTTTTCCTTTGAAGCACTGATAGATCTATGATGTGCATTGCTAGCTAGTCATATCACAGGCCAACCACATCTGTATGGATCAAAATCTGGAAAGCTTGTCAAAGCATCCAGCTATTCAGCAGCTTGTTCGTTGATGGTGCTGCTTCTCCCAGTTGTCTCCTGCTTTTCAAGTGCTTCTGCGAGATTCAGCCTGACCTTCACTGGACTGCATACACCCCTATCTTGTGTCAAGTCCTCCGCCATGTAATATAGTAACCAGCTGGCCCATCCCTGGTAATTACACGTGGAGCTGCTGCTGATGCACAAGAGAAGGCAGGGAGGCCCAACAGAGAGTTGCAGTGAGTACACCTCAATTATACTCCAAATCACACAGGATATAATTAATCATCCCCAGCCTGACATGGTTGTTACAAACAGGTATGGACAGACTGAGAAATAGTATGCATTTGCATCATGGGCCCAATTAATTCCTGGCTTAATTATTGTGTGGCAAGTTAGGGATGAGAATGGTTTAGTGGCTACTTTAGATGGAGTTGCCCTTGTTACAGTCTAGTGGGCGCGTGGCATATCAGCACTCCACTGCCAGCTTGCTTGGTTCTTCACAGGTGATGTATCCAGCCAGACTTCACCTTGCCTTGCGTCCCTGGAAGCCCAGGTGCACGTGGACCTTACGGAGGGGAGCGGTGGCAGTGGAAGTGCTTTAACCCAGCCCAGAGCTCAAGGGCTCACGATCCAACTACCCGCTGCCCTTGACTCCACACAAGTGACCTCCGCTGTTTGAACCGCACCAGGCTTTGATCGCTGCAAGCGGGCAGGACCTGCAGCTCCTTGGGGCAGGACCGCGTTTTGCTTGTTCAGCTCCTAACGCAGCAGACCCTGGTCTGGGACCGAGGCTTCCACCCGCCGTCGCGATAAGCGTTGATCTGAAGCAGAGCACAGTCCTTTGTGCCAACCTAGACTCTCTCGTCAGAGGCTTGTAGTGTCCCTGGTTGCTGAATCTGCAGCTCAAAATTAGTCGCCAATCAGGCGAAGGTTATATGAACATTACTTACACATCCAGAGTGGTTGGAAGCGGTGCTGCCCACGCTGTCGCAGCTGCCAGAATCTTGGCCGGCCATCCCTAGCCACAGCTCTTCCTTAGGCATAGCACAGATCACCCCGGCGAGAGCTACCAGGTCAAACTGGGGAAAGAGAAAGCAGCGTCAAGAGGTGCATTCGTTCAGTTTCGAACCGCGCTAGAGCCCACGCGAAGAAAGCAATCGGGACTGCCAAACTGCTAGCTGCAGACATGTGCCATTCTCCAAGCTGCTCAGCAGCTAAAGGGGTGGATTTCAGATATGCACGCACACGTCCACGAGCTAAAATCCTCCAGCCGGGTCACTCACAAGAACACGGCAAGGACTAAAGTTTGTGGAGAGGTAATCAAGCACCTCACCCTATGGCTCAGTCACAAGTGTGGGTGTGCATTCATGGCACAGGCTGTAGCTGGTATAGAGCCCGACACCTCTGAGAAGTTCTGCCTTGTTGGTTGGGAGATACATGTGCCAGTTATGTCTTGCTTCCTGCAAATCTAGACTCGCAGGCCACAACAGACTCTCCAGTAACTCATTTGCTGGCTGTAGTATGCCTTCTGCTGCAACATTTCACGGGTGCTCGAGCGTTCAGACCTATGCCAATTCACCTTTTCCCTGGGTCAGCGACAGCCCAAATGTACAGGGAAGCCAGAGGGCTTTCCACCAAGTTACCTTTCGTCTCAGGATCCGGAGCGCTCTGCAGAGGGTGGAGCGTATTACAGACTCCCTTTTTAGATGCAGGGACAGCGGTTATGCAACTTGTTCGAAGACGTGATTCAATGGCAGAGTTGAAAATGGAAGCTATTTTCTCCCCGATCTAGCTGCTAGGCCGGGCAGTTGGCGTCCCTGTGGGCAGACCCCCATAATACTAAATATTCCCGACGCTCCCTTAGCTTTGTCATATTTTAAAAAGCAGTCCAGGAGCCGAGAAACACGATCCCCTCCCAGCCTGAGCGACCGCTGTTCAGATCCAGAGCCAGCTCAGTAGGAAGCCCCTATAGTCAGTGTCAAATAAAAAAAAAAAAAGCTGCGAATACTGTGCTCGTCATTCTGGCAAAACGGTGTCTGCAGAGACGCTGCATCTTCAGTCCTAGGAACAGCCAGAAAGTGCTACCTGAATGAGGCCTGCCTCCATTTCTCAAGGCTGCATTTTTAGGTATCGAAACTTTTTTTCCTTTAATACCAGCAGGTGCTCAAATGCACCTTGAAACATGTGCACAGGGCGAGGAGCAAGAGCACAGCTCAGCAAAACGTACATGTATTATCACCTAGCTCCTGAAAGATTTCTACCTCCTCAGGCATTGTAAAAAAATATAAACCTCCTCTGTCTGAATTTGCTGACATATACTGTTTTTAGCTAACTGCATGTGCCAGCTTTTCACACAACAGCTCTATGAAAGTCATAGATGTCATGAAAGCATCAGGGAAGATAGGAAATTTGAAGTATAAGGTGCACACGCACGCAGATAGCCTTTTATAAGCTTAACCCTGAACTGTGCTGCCAAGCAGTTAGGGTGCATGACTAAGTCCTCCAAGTTTAACAAAGGACAAATGTTCAGTGGGGACAGTTATTTACAGACATAAAATCTGAGGGGTTATAAAATTGCTTCACGCAGTTTGCCCAGTCCATTTACAAAGAACATTGATAAGCATCTGTTTTCTGCAGCGCTTCATGAGTCCATCCCGAGAGGAGGACCAGACATGAAGCCAGCATTGCCCCCCAGAGCAGGAAAACCAAAGCAGCCTGTTGCCATATAGCCCGGTGAGGCTTTCAGCACTGCCACAGCTACCTTTTTGCAACAGCCTCCAAATGCTGCATCTAGTAACAGATGAACAAAACTGGTTTATCATCTCTGAAGAAGCCATTAGGGAGTCAGGCTGTAAAAAGAAGGCGGGGGGGGAGGGGAAATGCCTCTCCCCTTTTAATTTAAAGCATTTCCAGAAAAGAGAAAACAGTTTCAAGACACATCCACCACCTCTGATCCCCCAGGGCATACACCGCTCCATTGAACTTCTAATCTTAAACTAGCGCTATCAAATAAAAGCAATAACCTTGCACCCTTGATTGCAGGTTACCTTGTGGTCGACGGCCATACTTCAGCAGGCAAGGACAAGGCTGACCGTTGCAGGTCTTCGGACTCAGAGAGGAGCGACTTTGGGATGTCCCCAAGAAAAGTGAACTTTTGAGCAGGACTAACACTGCAAGAAGTCACATGCTCCTTTTTATTTAATTGAAGCCCACAGGACTCGGCAGCCGTGGCATCTGCAGCCTGCCCAGGGATTTCTACCTTCCCACAGACATTTGGAAGAGTTGACTGATGTCTGTGGGAAGCGAGAGTCTTGCTTGGACCTGGACAATGCCTGAAACATGAAGCAGCTAGCTCAAGCCAGCTTCCTTTTTCCATACGTTTGTCAGGCAGAAAACAGAAACAATGCCATGTGACCAGCTACACCGAGCAAGTACATCCGCCTGGTTGTGAAGATGAAGGGGCTCATGTTTAGTGCACAGTTCCTCTTATTCTCCACAACAAATTCGGGAAGAAAAGCCTCCCAAATGTTAGGCCAGCACTGGAGTGCAAAGGCCACTGCAAACACTGAAAGACAAAAAACCCCCAAACAATTTCCGGTTTTTCTCTCCACTTACTCCTAACCCATCAAATCTGATCAAACAGCAACAAATAAGCTCTGAAGAGCCTTGCTTGGTAAGGTTTGACACTGTCATCAAGTTTCCCACGTTTACCAAAATCAGTAGTCAGCAAACTGCGTCCATAATCATTTTTATTTAGAAACCCATGGGGGGGGGGGGGAGTATTTCAACAAATGTTCATTTTGCACTATACACAAACTTGTTCAGTGACATTTCAGTCCAGCTGTATCACCCACATGACCGGCCTCCTGCATCAAAGCCCTGCCCAACAGCGCACTGGACAACAGCTGCCTTCATTGCTCAATATCCAGAGGTTACTTGGAACTCGCGTTCCTCTTTTTTTACCCCAGCTAGTTGGGTAATTTCAGGAAATTTCTTTCTAACGAGAACAAAGCAAGTATAACGCACATGTGCAAATGGCATGATCCTGATCCGCTTCCATAGGCACACCACAAATCCAGCTAAAAAACTACCCAGGAGCTAGAACTGCATCTACCACTAGGCACCAAACCTGAAGAAACAGAGAGAAGACCTATAGGCATGGCTTTCTTTTGGTGAAAAGCAGACCCAGTTCACAACAAGGAATTTTCCTTCTCAGTTCACTTCATGGCTGGCATGGTTCCCCCCACCCCCTTGAGCATGAAAGCATTTTAGCTACTTGCATGGGGAAGGCAGAACCCAAATACGGAGCCCTGGCTTCATTAGAGTCAAGTGACAGGTCTGCCATGAAGGGCAGAAAGGCCAAGATTTCACCCGTGTGAATTTTAGCGCCGCCTCACCTCCCCTTCTCCAGACAAACCAGGGCTCCTCAGGCATTTGAGGCTTTTAAACGCGCAACTGTGTCCTGCTCTCCAAGGCAACTATTGCTCGGCGTTATTAGAGAATCAGTTAGGAAATAAAAGATTAAAACGCAGTGTACCTGGCAGGATCTCCCCTCTTCCGCAGCTCCAGAGGAACTAGCAGGCTTCAGCAAAACTGGTATTTGGGAGGCAGGGCGAAAGCCTGGGGCTCTTTACAGAACCAAACCCTGGTGGTATCTAGTCCCCAAATCTCTTTACTTTGAAGCTAAAC
Source organism: Crocodylus porosus (assembly GCF_001723895.1). Lineage (NCBI taxonomy): Eukaryota > Metazoa > Chordata > Crocodylia > Crocodylidae > Crocodylus > Crocodylus porosus. The sequence continues at coordinate 8,704,667 of NW_017728935.1, read as the reverse complement.
AAATACAGCATGGTTAGAAATTAACTCACCTTCTCTAGCAGAGAGATAAGGATCAAAGGGCTAGAAAGCCCTCTGCTTCCCCAGACAAGGGACTATAGTGCTACGCACAAAACGCAGCCTGTTCTGTTCTCTCTCTGACCTCTCCCTGCCTCACCTGGACAGGTAAATGCCTCACCCCTCCCGACTCCCAGCCAATCACCAGCTCTGCTGCCCTCTTCTCCTGCCAGCTGTTCTCAGGGCTGGGGAGGGCGGGGTGAGGGATGTCTGCACCAATCAAAGCTCTCAGGCCTAGTCTGCGGAGGCCAGTAGGAGTGGAGGGTGTGGTGCGTGTTGTGGCCCCTGGAAAAGATTTGAGTATGTAATGAAAAGCGCTTAGCTCTGCTAAGGAGCCAGGGGTGCGCGCTTCGTGCTCCAGTTGGAAGTAATAGCAATAAGGCAGTTGTATTCATTTTGCAGATCGAGCTCCTGCGTGAACGTATTTGCCCGCCGCCTTTCCGTTTCAGAAAACCCCAGTGGCTTCGGTCCGTGCGAGCTGCTGAAGCTGCAGAATGGCGCAGCTGTGCAACTTCTCTTTTTTTGTCCGTCCTACCGACAAGCTTTCTACCTGGGCCTGAAGAGGGTGGGGTCCAGAGTGGTTTCTAATGCTAGCCTGTCCCAGCTTCCGCTTGAGGCCGGGTGCTTTGGGAACAGTCATAATTTGGAGAAAGGTGCATCCACTCCACCTTTATAACGGGGGAAGCTAAAGTATCAAGAGGCCAAACGACCTGCCCAGGCAGACTAAGCCTGATGGCTACTAGGGTGTCCTTAATGAGATCTGTTCTCATTAAGAAACTGCCAAGCTGCTGCACATGTGACACTGAGCAATGCATTCATTTCTGCTAACCCTCGCTCTGATTTCCTGGTTGTCTTAAACCCTTTACATACATTTCGCAGGAGACTCCTTAACCAGGCATCTTGCTCTTCTGCATAGTTAGAGACGTACGTGGGAGTCCAACTGTAGCTTTGACAAAAACACCTCTGTGCATCATAGTCACTCCTTCTAGTAGGTGTTTGCAGAGCAGCCTGGAGGAGTTCACAGCACATCTGTTGTTTTAACTCGGTTCACTGCTTAACCCTTGCAGCTCACTATAAGACATTTAAATAGGTCAATTCTGCTTGGCTATAAAAATAAGGGCAGACTCGTTTCACTTGCTGCCCACGTTTATCACTAGTACTTTCCAGACTGCAGCATCTCTAGAGATGTCCTACTCCTCTCTGCAGTTCCTAGATTTACTGTAAATGCAGGCATGAGGTCTTGCAGCTTGCCGCCTTGCTTCTGGACCGTTTATGATCCGCCTCATTGATGAAGCGGGGGAAACTTGCCCCAGTCCCATAAATAAATGAGTAGCCTTTTAGGCATGAATCTCTTCAACTCACAAATTGGTCTTACAGTTGCAGCAGCTTCAGATAAGCCCCTTTGGGTGGTGGCAAGAAGGGAGAGACTTGTTTGTCTCTCCCTTCTTCCCACCTCCCAAAGGGGTTTATCTGAAGCTGCTGATAAAGGAAATCTTTTGTCAGCGCTTTCACTTCCAGAAACGATTGACATCTGTCCTCCCCCAGGCAGATAAACAAGAAGCTTCTGCTTTCAGACGTAGGCATCTCTTTGAAGTATTGGATCTCTCTAGCTCCCAGCTACTGCAAGTGGGCTCCAGCTTGCTTTATGGGATCCAAAGCAGCCACAAATATAAGTTCTGTGCAGTCAGGCTTCTCATTGTCTGGGGCTGTGTGGTCCTCCACACAGGCCAACCAGCACCGCGTTGTTCAATATCAGGTCAATAAGGATGTGGGAAAACTTGAGAGGGCCCAGAAAAGAGATCAGGGACTTGCAAGGCAAGCCATACGAGGAAAGGCTGAGGGACCTGGGCCTCCTTAGCCTAAAGAGCAGAAGGTTGAGAGGGGACTTGATAGCAGCTATATCAGAGGAGTGCATGAGGAGCTCGGTGAACAACTGTTCACTAGGGCACCCCCGGGGAAGACCAGGACTAATGGGTACAAACTCCTGGAAGGCCACTTCAGGCTTAATGGCAGGAAAAACTCCTTCACGGTCAGGGTGTCCGGACTGTGGAATAAACTCCCTCCAGACATGGGGCAGTCACCTCCCCTAGAGGTTTTCAAGAGGAGACTGGACAGTCACCTCGCTGAGGTCACCTAACCCCAGCTGTCTTCCTGCCTAGAGCGGCGAGGCTGGCCCCGATGATCTGCAAGGTCCCGTCCAGCCCCTAACGTCTATGAATCAACTGTTCCTGCAAAAAGGGCGAATTGTGACTGATTTTAGGTACATGAGACTTCCTCTGAAATGTTGTTTCAGCTGCAACATCGTGAATGACTTAAAAAGGACAGGAGCGGGCTTCTAGCCTCGGTTTGCTTGCTGTTTTAGTTCTGTTGCGGTGGTTCACACTTCTCAAATTCCCAAGTTGCATTTTACTCGAGGGTGGAAGTAGATTTGTTTCCCCTTTGGTTTATAGTTAGTTCCTAGTTAGAAATATAGGAATTGGAAGGCTGAATCAGATCTAATGTCCCGTGCGTACCAGGTGGTTTGAGGAAAGGCACAAGGAAATCCTTAGCGGTCCATCAAAGACTAACCTGCATGTAGGCAGAGATTCGTCCTAGTCTCTTCCCAGGCGAGGTTCTTTGAGTAGATGTGAGATCTTTTACTAGACCAACTGAGCAGCTGGAAAAAATGTTCTTTGCAAGCTTTTGGGCATAACCACCCTTCTTCACGCCGAGGGAGTCTCTGCTGTTCTGAGACTCCAAGGACTGAGGGAAGCTAAAAATGTGACAGGATGGCAGTGAGGATGTAAATAAGTAGAAATTGGGGAAACACCAGGTAAAGCACGGGAGGGAGGGAGGAAAAAAGCCAAAGGTGAGTAAGGGGGATGCTACATGCTCCCCACAAACACATGTAGGGGAGGGAGGTTCAAGCTCCTTGAAACAGTCTTGAAAAAATCAGATCACAATAGATGGCTGCCACTATGAATATAACACTTAAACCTGGTTTTTCCATTGTATTATACCTTCATGGAAATGATCTCATTTTTGCCAGAATTAAAGTTACAATGTCACACTAGAACAACTCAGCATTTTTACCCTGTGAGCAAATGAGGAAGGGGTGCTAAGTAGTTATATTCCCAAGTGTTCGTATTTGCTAGCCACCTCCCTCCCACCACAGTATCACCAACCTGCAGTAATAACACAAAATACATAGGTTTTCCACATACTTCACATTCCACTTGTTTAATCATTAACAAGGTAGCCCGTTGGGAAAAGGTACACTGACCTCTCTGAGTGTGTAAGCATCTACCTGCTTCATGCTCATTACTTGTGAAATGAAAAATGTGACCTTTCTATTTAAACACTCAACAGACTCCTTTGAAAAACAGTCAGATGCGTAGCTCCCCTGAATGAAATGCATTCCTTTTGGGAGAGAAGCACTGGGACAAGCTGCTTCCTGGTTCTCCTGTCTCTCTCGTATTTCAACTGGCCCACGACGAGATTAAAAGAACGTATTTACCTATTACTAGTGCAAACAGAACACTGCAGATTATTTTGAGCCATCAGTTTTCCTACAGAGAAGCAGATAGCACAAGGGCTCAGAATAGTTCCAGACTTGAAAATAGGACCCCTGGAACTTATTGCCACCTGAAGGTCTATGCAGAGTAAATGCATCACAGCACATTTTCCTTTGGGAGCAGATCTGCAATGGGCCAAAACTGGCATTGAAGTCTCAGGACTTAGGGCCTCTCCCTGGGGGTCAGGCTTCACGAAGCTGTGGTGGCCTAAGCACCCTATGCGTTATTGGGCTCAACAGAAACTATGTTGTTTTTCCCCTCCCTCCCCCATATGGTTCTGCCTCCAAAAGTAAACTCAGGGGCATGCTGAAGTGCTGCATGATTTCATATATATGGTATGAAACATGGCAATTGGGTTGAATGATGCAGGCAAACATCCCTGTGTTACCACAAGAGGACTTTGACACCTTAGGTAGCGCATTGTGCCCCACCTTTTTTATAAACATAAAAATGCAATTTGTTCAAAACAAGCACTGTGGGAAGGAAGCTTATACATCACTGGAGATGAGGTATTCCCATGAGGCTGGACTCCCCTCTTGCATATAGAGCAGTTTTGTGGTAGCGCTGCAGGGCTCTCAGCTGCTGCCTTCAACCCAGTTTCGCTAATGACAAATCAATTATGCAAAATGCTAACTTATAGCTGGTATTTATACAGTATCCTCCAACGTTAATTAAACCATAAGGTGGCTGTCAAGTAGGTAAGTGGACCATTTCACAGAAGGCAGGCAGAGAAAGCAAGTGATTAGCTCAAGAGCACAGAAATAGCATTTCGGTCACAGGTGAGAATTTGAGTCCACTTCCCATGCAGGTTTAAAGTGCATTTCCCATTCTCATCCCCTATACTGCTTTATGATTTAATGACACTGTAGAGTCATCAGCATTGTAAGACATAGGTTTACTAGCAGTCTGACTGAAATCATTCACTTTAAGTAATGTGGTAGGGCTTGGTCTGGCAAGCCACGTTCTCAACCCCCACTACCGTTGTATGCCACGCAATCCAGGGCTGCGTCCAGATGAGTAAAGAAGTGTAGGGCAAAAAAACCCATGCCAAAAAAAGCAGGGTGGCACAAGTGGCGGCAGCACACGGCACCTAAAACCCGAGACTGACCAGCCGGAGCCACACACCAGCTGCCAGCCAGGTTTCCTGCCGTGACTGCAGCCCTGGCAGGCCCCAAAGGCTGCTGGGGCCTACACAGCTGCTGGCCCCAGCCTTCCCTACCCCACTTGGGGTAACCTGTGGCACACCAGAGCATGTCCCCGGGGGACAAGTAGCAGTGACACAAGGGGGAAAAAGCACCCAAAAGCTTGCAAAGAACATTTTTCCAACTACTCAGTGGTCTAATAAAAGATATCTGTTCAAAAAACTGTACCTGCCTATGTTCTTAGACCAACACAGCTACAACTAACAACCCTTTTGAAAACCAGCATTTTTTCAATTAGCTGGATCACAGCTCTGCTAGAAATAGTAAACTCCAGCTGTTCTGGTGGGAAGCCAATTGCTCAGGACGTCATCAAACAATAGTGTAGGCAAAATTATCCTTGCTGCAGAAATACAGCAGAATACCAAAGAAGATAAGCAGAGCTATAGTGGGCAAAACGAATGGTCTGCCTCGCCTGCTTCCAACAGTGGCAGTAGGGTATGCTTCCCAGGGAGAGTTTGTGTACAAGGCAGGTCTAGTGTAATCTGTTCTCTAACATACCCCTCTCAGCCTCAACCAAAAGTATTAGACAAATTCAGAGGACAGGTCCACCAAGAGCCATTAAACAACAGCAAACGTGGGTAGCTGTTTTACAGCCATTGTTATTGCTTTTCAACCCCTGCCCCATTTCACCGTCTTTTTAGTATATCAAATGTGCACCAGAACATTAGTTAACTTTTTTTTTCTTACAGCACCTGGACAGCCCTGAGGTGTTTGTAAAACCACAAGAAAGCCAAGAGCTGCTTCCCCATCTCTGCTGAACTGGGGCAAAAATTGCAAGGTTGCATTAGCTCCCTAATACAAGTATGAAGAGCAATTATTAGCTTACCAGGTTCTTGGGTTAAATCAGATAACTTTTATTAGCACAATTACTAGCTTACTAGACCATTATTAGCTTACACTGTTTCCCTCTTCTCTTTGTAAGAGGAGTGCCCTCTAGTGTTAACCACCAGGCACGGAGAGATGCCAAATAAATGGATACTTTGGAACTTCAGCCTGTTTTATTTGAATCTTTTTTTTTTTTTTTACACCTTAAGCAACTGAATGAACTTGTGCAGAAAACAGCAGTAGTTTCAAACATTTTCTTTATTTCTTGCCATCCCCCTATCAAGTCTATGTACACAGCATTACTTACTTAAGTCATGCAGATTTACAAAAAGGAACGTGCTGTTCAGTGAAGGCTTCAGATATGGTGTAGATTGGCCTCTGTCTGGTCTTCACTTATAAATAAGTAACAAATAACTGAATAAAAGCTTTACAGCATGAAGGCAAGCTCTGGTTATGGTTGTCTTTGGGAGCTGAGAAGAGAACTCAGTTGGTCTAATGAAAGATACCTACTCAAAGAACCTGGCCTGTCTACTTAATTTAGGTAGTAGTAGTGAAGGCTTTGCCTCTACAGATCAGGCAAGGCTTATCTGAGAAACATTCATGTCTTCAAGAACAGTGAGTTACAAGAGGAAGTTCTTAAGGTAAAAGTGGAGGCCTGTAACAGGAAGACTGAAAAACTAGCTGCTCCATTTCATAAAATAAACCATCACTGGTCAAAGCCAAGCTTTGTAGGAAAAGAGCTTCTTGCTGCAACAGAAGCATTTTCCAATGTGCAAAAACAACACTTTTCTCCAAGACAAGTTTCAGAATTGAAATGCACTTTTAAACCATTGCTTGTGAGCAGGTTAGGGTACTATTTTATATTGTGCCATGCCATTTAGGTACATGCTACTTTAACTCATGTTCCAAGAGTAATCTTCACTCTATACACTCAAGTGACTTGTCAACCAGTTCCATAGGAAACATTCACTGCATTACACACACATGCTGTCTACAGAACTGGTCAAGTGTGATGAACCAGGGATCTGGAGAGATTCACCCTGCACTATTTCTCCATCAGCCTAAGTATACCCAAGCCCCAGGCCACAAATGAACATTACACTGAAAAAGTCTGCATGCAGTCACATTTATTGGTGCAGTCACAATTTTTGCAATTCAGGGGCATGTGTTTAACGAAATATATTCTCCAAAATAACTAGTGCTAATGATACACAACAACAGGATGGCATACCACTGGAATATGTTGATAAATACTAAGGTTTTAGAAACTGTTTGCTAACATCAGTCATTTCACTGTAACAGAAACAAATAATGCTTACATCAGTGTAGGTCCCTGCTAAACATGTAAACTTTGACAAGCTTTTAAAGTGCCATTAAAATCACGAGATGTGCATCTCTTCATACAATATAAAATGTTTGTGAAAGGCCACATGATTAGAGTATGTTAAGCTCCTTTTTCTAGGAAAAAGAATTTAGTGCTGGTGAAAGGGACCAGACTGGCAGCCTTGGAAACTGAAGTCCTATAGTGAATCAAAGAAGTGATACTTATACGCCTCAACCTTTAACTAAGGAGTTCACTGCTGGGAGGAGCAAGTTCAGTCCCCATGGTCCATTCTATCCCTGGCCCCTCTGCTGAAATATTCAGCAAAGGAAATAGTGCTAATTGCATTTTTTTTCGCGGGGCAGGGGAGGGGGGGGGGCGCAGTAAGAACATCAGTCCATGTCTAACAGTATTTTTTTGGATCACTATGCACAAGTGACAGACTTTGTTTTAATGCCAGTTACCTGACCTTACGTCTCAACTATGTACCAGACAAATAAATGTTGAACAAAATATCAGTAAGTAGCGTCTTGCAGCTACAGGACATGCTTCAGTGCAGTGTATTAATACAGCTACTCAGAGATACAGGTTCTTCCCACTTAGAGCAAGGAAATCAGTCGTGTGCAATATTACCACGTCTCTATTGTTAACAAAGGGCACATAAATGCTAGTAATAAATCAGACATGACAAAGCTAACACAATTACCAAGCTCTTCCAGAAGGAATACAAATAAGTTCAGTTGGGTTTTCACGTGAGATTTATACATTTAAGTTTCTAGAAAGTTTCATTTTTTTCTTCTTTACCTGGGGACAGGGAAGGAGTTCAGATGACTTAATTTTAATGTCTTCAGTTCAGTTCCATAGGTTATTTTGCTCTTTGAAAAGTTGCATTAAATATTTGTTTTCATAACAAGTGACTTTTGTTAAACAGGACAATGACTACGGCAGTTTATTTGGGATCTCAGATCCAAAACAATGCAGTTTTCTAGGCAAATAAATATAGTTTCTTCAATGTGCAACTACTCTCCCTCAATTAATCTGATAGTTGGCAGTAAAAGTAAAGTAGAACCTTAATGCAAACATGATATACCAAAATAAATACGTGAAACAGGCTTTTAAAATTGTAACAGGGCAAATAAACACACTTAGCCTTGCTATCCACTTTTAGAAATCCACACACAGGCTTTGAAATCCAATTCACCCAGCAAATGTATGCAGATACATTAAGTCTTGTGTTTTGCAAATTCTATACCAGAAAGTTAACTGACTTTGCAGGATAAGAGTCATGTTCCCAAAAGCCTACAGCAGGTTTGCAAACATGGCACATCAGAAATAACTACTTTACACTTCTCTAGCACCTTTCATCCGAGGACTTTACACACACCAGTTAGCCTCAAAACACCTCTGTGAGGTAGACATCATACCCACTTTACAGATGGGTAAAGAGAGGCTGAGGGGTAGCGATTTTGTCCAAGGTCTCTCACACCCATTCAGGGTGAGAGTTAGCATCATGTGAGTTAGACTGACAGTCTCTTGGTCCAACTGCTAGACCACATTTCATCTCCCACGATGTACACACCATATCCTTCATTTCTTTGACCCAGTCATTTATGCTTCTATACATAATTATTTGCTTTCAGTCAAGCATTTAAAAAGGTTTTAAAAAGTCTCTAAAAGCAATTTGGGCCTTAACAGACATTAACTTAATATCTATAGCCAACTCATGCCAGTGCCATAATTACTTTATTTTAATACTGAGTTAAAGGAATCCTGGTCCATAATACTCTTAAGTGATTTAATTATTCAGGCCTCAATCCAATGAAGCACTTAAGCACATGCTTAAATGTGTTTTACTAGTTCCACTAGTGTCAACAGGATTAACCTTCTGTTCGAAGTTCTGCAAGTAGGTCTCAAACCAGGCAATCATTTTAGTACATGCTTTATGAAATAAGGAGTCTTTACTGCATCAGAGCTTTGTATATGACCTCTCTTAGGAACCTGGAAGGTTCTTTACAGAAGGTAAATTAAACTTCCATTCCCTACAGACGACTTATTTCTACTTGATTTTCAAGATGGACCTCCTTGCCTCCCATATATAAAACTGCACAGAAGGTATCCTAAAACACAGTAACAGAAAACCAGCAGGGGTCAGAATATTGTTAATTTCTCTAACACAAATGTGTTACAGGCATTCTTTTAACAACAAAAAAAAAAAGACGACTTTCAGTAATACGCACCTCTACAGCACCATTTAGAAAAATCTCAATGCACTTCAAGCCTCACACTCCATGTATGAGGTAAAATTTCTTTGTTATAGTGATTTCAAACATCCCTGATTTTTTTTTTTTTAAAAATAGGGTCAGAAGTTGAGCATTCTACCTAGCTTATTTTACTGTTAAAAACTAAAACGGCTCTATTCCTTAAATTGAGGTCTTGCTACTGAACGGAGTCATTGGTGGGAATTCAAGCAAGTTAAGAGGTATCTGGTAGAATACAGACACCAAAGACACTTCAAGTTATTTCCCTTTTGGGTAAATGCTCAGTCCTTCTCAAACTAGACATCTGATCTGTAAAAGAATGAGAACCAAAGATTAAAAAGTGCTAACTCACAAGTATTTAGAGCCTGGTATAGTTTATAATTATTCTTTGGCCACAAAAGTGGACACATCTGAGGAATACCAGACTCAAATCAATTAAATGCATTAAAACTAGATTTTAGCTAGTGTCACTCCTTGCCGGAATTAAGATCACGTTGTTAACAAGGATCCAAGTAGTTCAGAAAACATGCCAACATCCTGATGCAGTGTAAACACAAAAAGAGGGATAGTTAATTTTCAAGCAACTAGAAGCTACACTTCAAGTGGTACTTATGAGGGATTAAGCTTGTGGCTATTTAACTGTCTATTCATTCATTGTAAGAAGTCTATCTTAAAACTCAGAGGCCACTCTTCTCACTACCACCATGACTTCAAACTATACATTCTACTTCTGTCATTAATATCCTAAGAAAGGGCAGCTTTGGAGTTACTCATCCAACAGGCATCTCTTTCTGCAAGAGCTGTCCATGTGCGTATGAGCTATTATATAAAACTCTTGGAATGTAGCACAGATATACACGCACATGAAGTTGCCAAATTTTAAAACCAGCTTAACCATCTTGAAAATGGGATTTGAGACATTTTAGTCCAGTGTTACTAATTCTACAGGCAACTATTGTTCCGGGGGTAAATCCGGTCATGTTGCATGGAAGATTTAGGAATAAGGCTCTTTCAGAAGTCAGGGATTCTAGCCACCAGCATATACCACACACCTGCCAGGTTACTTCAAATCAGCATGCAAGAAATTATCTATTTCAAACCAGCTGGGAGAAGTCACTACCACACACATCTGTAAACCTGCACGCCAACCAGAATGGACCTGTGCGCCTTGGCCACCATAAAGTTAATTAGGCTTTTCAAGCTTTGCGAACGGAATTTTTATGCTTACATACAGCTTTATCTGAAAACCCAGAATCTTATTCCGGGCTGGTGAGGTAGTAGACACAACTATCATCATGAAGATATCACACTTCTCCAAAATTGGTGTGCCCAGTCTCCTTGGCGTGGTCTCTGGCTTCTGCTTGTCCAGTTAACCCCTTCTGGCATACCATACACCTCAGGGTAAAGCGATTCACATCAGTAAACTGCCTCTTTCGCCTTGCTTCATCTGCTAGCTCCAATGCTTGTGCAAGAACAACATCATCAGTTGTTGAGAAAATTGTCAGAGGAGGCACGTCTGAGTTGGGCAACTTGCGCTCAAGCGGGTCATAGTGAATGCCATCGTAAATGAGAAGGACCCGCTTTGGGTACCCTGCGTCTTCCCCAAAACGGTCAATTCGGACTGTCTGCGTGTCCACTACACAGATTTCACATTGATAAAACTTAGACAAAATGGATATTTCAATGGCTCCCCCCCACGTGTCTTCTCTTTTGATCCACTCGCAATACTCATGGTTGGTTTTCCCTAGTACTGCCTCACAATAGGACTCTGGATCACTTGCTACTATCTGGGCTATAAGACTGCGCATCTCTGGGGCACAAGCTGGATCATAAATACCTCCCTCTACCACATAGTATACACTTGTAAACAGGCAGGAGTTATCTGCTGGAACGACCCTCCTTGCAAGCACAGGCAGCGTTTCCCTGACCGAATTAGGCACGCTCCTTTTCGCAATTACGGGCGACTCAGTCGTGGGTTTTGTGGTGTCCTCTTCGACTATTAGAGTGTCACCTGTAAAACAAAGCATCAAAAAAGCTGTAAGGAATACGCAGGTTATATCTAGTCTTTAGCTAGAAAAGAGAAAGCTCCAAACACAACAACGTTCAGTGCAGAGAAATTTATGGTCTGATGTAAGCTATTACTACATCCCCCTGCCCTTCAGTTTTTGCACAAATAAAACCGTTAAACAATCGCTTATAACCAAGACTCATTCGTTAAGCGGAACAAAACCTCTGAAGCTTTGGGACCAAACCAGATACAGTTCATTGAAGTTCACGCTCAGGGACGTGCGCTAATTTCATACTTCAAAGCACTGCATTGCGTGGCATTCAGCCCAACCGTCCCAACAGGGACCACAAGAGAAGGTTCATTTCTGAATCTTCCGAGACGTCTTTCCTGCCCAAAGCAGGGGGCCTGGATCGAATGACCGCACAAGATCCCTACCGTGAATCGGTTAGAACAGTGAAAGACTATCAGAGCGGTTCTCAATGAAGGGGGCTGTGATATCGCCTCCCAAGGGTGGCAGTAATGTTAGCACCACTCCGCATGCGAACATTATTCAGAAGATAAACCTGGAGATTTCAGGAATGGGGTCACAGATTTCGTAGGGCTGGAAGAGACCTTGCAGGATCATCACTGGATCCAGCCCCTGCCCCAGGGGCAGGAAGTTGACTGGGGTCAAAGGATCCCAGTGAGGTAAGCATCCAAGCATTTCCGGAAGCTGAAACTTGCACCTTGAAAAACTGTTCCCTATGAGGGTCGAGCAGAGACCTCCGCTACAGAAAAACTGCTTCTTGGTTTTTTGGGGGGTTTTTTGAGTCAAAAAGCAGCAGCAATAAAAGAGCCCGGGGGGGAGGGGGGATCCCTGCCAGTTTAAAAAGGGGGTGAACGAAGGGAGGAGCCCGGCCGGTTGCTGCATGGCTTGTTTACACCCAAGGGCCGGACCAACAGGTCTGGGAGTGGCCGGTCTGGAAGTGGCGTTAGTCACATCTTCACGGGCGATTTCAGGGGGTGCTTTTCCACCCTCCGTTTCCCTGTATCATGGGCGCTGAACCAGTGGCTGCCTGCCTCGTTTGACCCCCCTGAAAGACTAAAGGGAGAAGGGGGGGGGGGCGTCCCGCTGACCCACCCGAATGGATGCCGAGCTCGCCCAGCCGCCGCTCGCCGTCGCTAAGGTCCAGGCCGCGCGGGGGGAAGCCGAGCAGCAGACGCTGCGCCACGGCGGGCACGCCGGTGAGGGTGGCCAGCGCAGTCTGCAACTCCCGCAGGCGGGAGTGCACCGTGAGGCCGGGCAGCGGGTGGGTACCGCTCCGGGCCTTGCAGCGTAGCCGCAACATCCTCCTCCCGCCAGCCGGACCCCGCCAGCGCAAAATGGCGGCCGCCGCCGCCGTGCCCGGCCCGACTCCCTCCGCGCGTCTCGCGAGGCTTCCGCGCCGCTTCGCCATTGGCTGCGGCGCCCTCAGGCTCCGCCCCCCGAGGGAACACCGCCCCTCTCTGGCATAGAGGTGACGGAGCCAATCAGCGACGCCGTCGCACGCACGCACGTTAGGGGCGGGGCTGGGGTGACGCCAGACGGTTCCTGTCACCGCCTCTGCGCTCGTTGAGGGGGGCGTTCAGTATGGGTCGGGCCTCGCGTGTGGTCGTGTGCTTAAATGCATATAATGTATTGGCACACACAGGCATGCGTATATTGACACGCATGCATGCGTTGGCCTCCAGGCATGCCTGTCTTGGCATTCACGCGCACATTTGCGTACATGCGAGCATGCACTGATTTGCCTCACGCATACATTGGCCGTCATGCATTCATTTGCCTTCGTGCATACGTTGGCACGAGTGGCAAAAACCCAGAACTCTCGGCTCGGAGATGATACCTTTTATTAGACCGGCTGGGCGGCCTTCACTGGCACCCCTGCAGCTATCGACAGCCTGCCTTCACTTGCGTACATACAAGCATGCATTGCTTCACACGCATCCATGCATTGGCAGTCCCGCATACAGCAGAGGCGGGCGTTCATTTGCAGCCGTGCATAGGTGGGCAATCATGCGACCTTTGCATAAATAGAGGGGGCGTTCATCTGCCTTCGTCCACATATTGGCGGCCATGCGCGCATTTGCATAACGAGAGGCGGGCGTTCATTTGCAGTCATGTATATTGGCAGTCATGCATCCATGTGCGTTCGCACATACGCGCGTGCCTGCCCACCCGCATGTAGTGAGCGGCGGGCACCG
>NW_017728935.1:8660148-8690882 GCF_001723895.1 Crocodylus porosus | reverse complement strand
GGGCGCTGCTTGGTGCACTTTGGCCGGCGCTCTGGAACGGCTCCGGGGAGGGCGGGTGTCACGCAGCAGATGCTGCAATGGACGGGGGGAGGGGGGTTTTTTCTGCCTGGTCCTCTCTCCCTTGCAGCCTCCAGCATTTTAGGGCGCTCGGTCTGTGGTGCGGGTACGGCCGGGGGTCTGCAGACAGCCTCTCCGTGGTATGCCGTACCAGATGTATTATGATGCTTTTATAGGACCAAAATTGTGCCAGTGGTACTTAAGGTCGAACTGAAAAAATGTGCTGGTGGTACTGCTTTAAATCGGTGGTGCGCAATGTGGGAACCGCAGAGGCTGGATCCCTCCCTCCTGTGCTCAATAGTGACTGATGCCCCTTTCCTCGGAGCCTGTGTCCAGTCCCTCTGTGAATCTGGTCCAGTTTTTGGCTTCCCCCACGCATGACGCTATGGATGGACCCCACAAGGGTGCAGGGAAGACCTCGGTGCTGAACACTTCCCTGTTTCTGTGCAGAGGGAAAGGCTTACAAGAGTTTTTCCCCACCTGGCTCATCTTAATGGACTTACTAATGAGCTTCACCTTGTTTCTGCTGCTGTTTTTAGCTGACCCAAGTGAAGGACAAGCTGCCAGGCACCGTTGGGTGTGCAAACCTAGCACACCATACAACCCCAACCCCATTAAGATAGAAATCTGTAGTGTTACACATATTCTGCTGTGCTGTGGGCTGAGCTCTCTGCTGCAGAAGTGCTCTGTTATTCTCCCGTAGTCAAAAAAAAAATGAATGAAAATGCAGAGCTGGCATTTTCTGCAAGGGGGCTTGAGCTTAATGAGGTTGAGAACTACTGGCTTAGGGGTTCAGCTGTTGGAAAGGGAAATCCATTTTCATGCAGTTTGTGTTTTAATGAACATTATGCTCCGGAGAGTCACTCATGCAAACTGTATAGTGGGTAGCAGAGCCGGATAAAACACAGGGGCTTAAAATAGCCTCCCGTGAAATGTTCCATGTGTATGTCATGGGCTTCGTCACGCAGCGACCTGGGTATGTTGTCCCTGTGATGCCTTGAGTTCATGCCATGGCTGGCCTCTGAATTTTCCACTGAACTCTTTTAACCTGGGCCTTCCCAGACTTTGTTACTGTTCTCCTGAGCCTGGGACAGATTTCAGCAAAGAATCGCAAAGGTATTTCTTAACTGAATTAGAGAAGAGCTACATGAAAAGTAAGGATACTGTGCATGTACATATATACACACAGCATATTTCCATATAAATACACATGCAGGTGTTACCATGATTTTAGGATGCATATTTACCCCAGCTCTGTTTTGACATTGCTTTCCGAGCGCCTTGATCTCACTAAATGTCTGCACAGTGGTTTATTTTTTCTCCGGACGTCTGATGTTCTTGTGCAGGTCATGTTCCTTTTACTTATTTTTTTTTGTTCATATACCTGTTTTTTCTAAGTCCTTAAATCCTAGGCTTTTTATTGTGTCTCCCCCCACCCCCAACTTCTTAATCTAGGTCACTGGGAATTGAACTTGCTATTTGCTGCCTTTTTCATATCAACTGGAATGTTTAAATCAACAACCACCATTTATGCATGATGCTTGTAATAGAATAAGTTTTGCCTGCTGTCACAGTATGTACTACTTAAAATGACTGACCAAAAGAGGCTGGGGAGGAGAAACTTGTTTGAAAGGAGTTTATGTAGTTGGTTTCCCCATGGTCAGATATGTTGTTTTTTCCCCCCGCAGAGTAACAGATGAGCGCACCCGCAAACATTCCCAAGGGAATTTGGAGGCAGGGTGAACTTGCAGATCTGTGCCCCTAACTGGTTTTGAAATTGTTAAGCTTTTTCAGGGGACAGCCCCTTTAATGCAGTGGTAGGATTCACTTTTATTTTGTGCCAAAACCATTTTGTCAGGCTGATTGGAGATGGGAAAGCCTTTTTACAAACTCGTATCTTGTCCCTTCCCTGACATGCAGAATTGCTTCATGCAGTGTGTAAATTCAGCTGCTTTGACCCATTCAATTGGCAAGGTGCATGAGCTATCATATTCAACTGGTGTCCTTCATATAATTTTATGCAACTTGTTTGGTTTTTTTAATAAGTGGATTTTCTGACATTCAGGAAGTCACCTGGTTTATTTTTTGTAATGTACTAGAGTCCTGGGCAAAACCGCCTGAATGTTACAATATCCTGCTTTTCAGAAAAGCCTGAATGTTACAATATCCTGCTTTTCAGTGTTTCCAATTTGTTTTCTCAAGTGATTGCTCTATGTTTAAAAAAAAAATCACTTTCTCTCTAGTCCCAGTAGAGAATGCAGTCTTTTTGTAATAAAGACATTTTTCTTGTGCCCTTGATTGTTCCTGTGTAATTGGTAAATATTTTTAACTCTGACTGCTGTAGTGTATACCGGGTTGGCCAAAATGCTTTCTGCCTTTTGCTGTATCTGCTGAGTTGCTAACCTGCTCCATTAACGCACACCTGAGAAAGTAATGGCGTGGTGCACTGATAGCTAGGGACATTTAATCAGATGGAAAGATGTGATACTGAGTCCATTGTATAAAACACAGTGACCCTTTGTGAGACTGCTAGATAGGCAGAGGCAGTGGAGTTGCATTAGGGATGAATTTGGCTTCTACTTTGGTTTTGTTTTCTCAGCTGTTTTAGTTTACGGTTTTGTCCTTTGACTTGTTGCAGCATGGGCTTCTTATATGACCAACTCCCCTACTCTAATCGTTATGATTGGTCTCCCTGCACGGGGCAAGACTTATATGTCCAAGAAACTAACCCGCTACCTCAATTGGATTGGAGTGCCTACAAAAGGTACGTATGCAGAAACATACCACGGTGAAGTTTCAGGCTGCTGGTGCATCGGTTTTAATCCAGCCCAGAGATATAAGGACTGAAAATTGAGCATTACATTTAGGGTAGGGCCTTTTTTTTTCCAGTTTGTGGGGAAGTATCTATAGCACATATACTTCCATGCCATCTGTAGCCTTTTTGGCAGCGGCATCAAATCCCTCAAAGAGTCAATGGTCCACGGTGACTGAATTCATAGAGTCACAGAAAATGAGGCTGGAAGGGACCCCAGGAGGTCACGTCTAGTCCAAACCTCTGCTCAGAGCAGGACCAGCCCCAACTAAATGGTCCCAGCCAAGGCTTAGTCTCGCTGGGTCTTGAAAACCTCCAAGGATGGAGATTTCACCACCTCTCTGGCCAACCTGTTCCAGTGCTTTACTACCCTCCTAGTAAGAAAGATTTTCCTACTACCCAACCTAAACCTCCCTTGCTGCAACTTGAGGCCATTGCTCCTTGTTCTGTCATCTGCCACCACTGAGATCATAGCATCTAAATAGAAAGTTAGGGTTGGAAGGGACCTCAGGAGGTTGTCCTGTCTGGAAACTCCATGTGTACTTCCACAAGGGTCTCTGTAGGCAAATTGTCAGGGTTAGTCTGTAAGGGAAGCTCACAGTGGTGCTATTCAGTTTGCATCTATTCTGTGTTCAGAGGGTTCAAGTTGTCCATGTGTGGAAACCAGCTTATGGCTTCCATACCAGTTAAGACTTCAGAAGAGGTCTCGAGTGAGATTTTACACCCTTGTGGTACCCAGAGCACGGGGTGAATTTCATCATACAGAGGACTTTAGGGCTTTTATGGCTTTAGGGCTTGGCATCTTTTATAAGAGTGGAATTCTTCTGCAAATCCCTGTGTAAGATCTTAAAAGGCCCCTTTTGCTTTACTTGGGTCTCTTCTCCCATGTAGCACTGCACGTGCATACACTTAATAATGGGAACTGCGTGGGAATATGTTGCTAATCAAAAAGATAAATTCCTAAACGTGTTTGTTTTTGTGAAGTGTTTAATTTAGGAGTGTACCGTCGTGAAGCAGTGAAGTCGTACAAGTCCTATGATTTTTTCAGGCATGATAACAAAGAAGCCATGGAGATTCGGAAGTAAGTCTGCGCTGGGGGGTCCAACTCACTATGAAAATTGGATACACGAGTTCCTCTCGTTGTGAAGTTCATGTACCAATACTTCTGTTTTGGGGAGGTAACAGCTAACTGGCAAATACAGGATGAGACTCTGCCACTACTGTTTAGGTTGAGAGGAATGGACTGTGGGCTTTGCCTCCCTTATTTCAGTGGAGTCTGTTTGCACTCGGTATAAGGCATCAGTAGCACAGATATGCTTGGAATGGAGTTCCAGTTTGTTCTACCTCAGTAAATGCCAGATGAGCTTAGAGGCTTTAAAAGCCGGTTTGGGAACATCTGATGAAATCTCATTTTTGGGGGCCTAGTGCTCTACAGAAACAGTTTTCATTTGATTGACATTTTCCCATTTTAAATTCCCCTTGCTTGCTGATAGCTAGTTGGCCCCGCAGTTATCTTTCTGAAGGACTAGGGCTACTAGAAACTCAAAAAGCATCCTTCAGATGGATTTTTATGATAAGTAAGCAAAGCTACAAGCTGTGGTGTCTCTGACTGGAGTGGAAAGGCATCCTTTCTGTAAATGAACACACAGAGTGAGATCCTGGCTCTGCTGATGTCCCTGGCTGAACTCTGTTGGAGCCAGGATTTCATCTCGAGGTTACTGTAGTGACAATTTCAAGACCAGGGAGGTCCTAGAGATGCCCAATGGCACCAAAATAATAAACCCACCAAACAGGTTAGGCTTGCTCCAGTTGAAATCAGTGGGAATTTTGTCCTTTACTTCAGGGGAAGTAAAATGGGGCCCAGAGGACAGAATTCCTCTGGGGATTAATGAATGACTGCAGGGGAGGGCTGGAGTTATCTTCTGCTCCCAGAATCTCTCTGCTCTGGCTGCCAGTGCACTTGGCCCCAAGGACCAGGACTCAGCAATGATCTATTTGTCTATATAAGGAGAGATCAACAAACTCCTGGGTTGGAAAGGCAGTGCCCTCACAACTGGGGCGTGGAGGTGGAAACGAGGGATTAAATGGTGTTCACTGAACCTCCAGGTCTGTGGGATGCAGAGAATGCCTTTAACGAGAGAGAAACAAGACCTCTAAACCCCATCCCTTCCCCGTGTAAACTCTGGGGTCGTGATTTGCTGGGCTTGGAATCGGGATGCTTTATACCAGCTCTGATCATGCCAATTTTTCTCTTTACAGAAAATGTGCCTTGGTGGCCCTGGAAGATGTGAAAGCTTATCTCCTGGAGGAGTGCGGGCAGATTGCAGTAAGACAATGCTAGAATTAAACACAGTCCACATGAGATCAGTGTTTAAATTAATGACTGAGTTTTTCAAAGCTGCCTAAGAGACTTGGTCAAGCATACAAACCCTTCTGGCAGCTTTGATACAACCTTGGATAATGACATTTATTGAGGTTACTTGTTGTTTGGTTTGTTTTTTCTGTCCTGTTAGGTGTTCGATGCAACCAACACAACTCGGGAAAGGAGGGACCTGATTTTAAATTTTGCTAAAGAAAATGCTTTTAAGGTGACTTTTATTTAATGTGGAATAAGACTTCAGTAATGTAATTTACAGCCTGGGTATCTCCCATAGCCATGAGCCTCCCTGCCTTTGAAGGTGTGTTTTTTGCTCTTAATTTTGCACACAGCAGTTTTCTTTTCAATTTACTATGCTTTGATGGCAAAGGCTCCTTTACAATCTCATTCTGCAAAGGCAGGGTCTTAGAAGGCTAGTATGTATAATTTTGGAGCTTTGTTTTTATTGCCTCTGGAGATCTTGTGCTTTTTTTCCTGGTGGGATGTCCAGAACCAGACTTTCTGCCTCTTACCTTTTTGTCCTTATTTCACTGTATGGTCATAGAAGCACTAAGGTTCTGTTCTTGAGCTGCTTGCAGTTTCCTAATATGCAGTTTACAACTTGGATATGGACAGATCCCTGAAGGTAGAGGAATTCTGCATGTATCAGTCAATCCGTTGAATCTTACCTTTTCCTTTTGGTGCTGGCTTGCCTGCCGCTTCTCCTGTGTTGGCCAGGGGAGCAATGATTTGCTAGGATCATGCATTTGATTTCTTTCTTTGCTTTCTAAGCCGGAAAGAAATGTCACCTCCTCCTCAAGCACACTTCCACTGCATCTGAGGCAGCAGTAGGAGCACCATTTAGGACAAATCATAACCTGACAGACCTGCTTGTCCATTACTGAGCTCATAAAACTCGCCCTATCTCTGCAAGATAGCGTTCTGGGGCCTTGATTCTCCTTGACATAGCTTGTGTTGTCATATCAACCTGTGCAAAGTGCTGTCCTTTCATAAGTGTAAATGATAACGTGTAGTAAAAGGTCTGGGAAAGTCGGGCCCCTCGCTTCTATGTATGCATCTGGCTTGGGAAGTTTTAGTGAGCTGATGGCAGTGAAGGGGTCCAACAAAGCAGACTGCCTTGATCAGTCCATATTCGTTAGATGCTCAGACATCTGATGATGTGTAATGCACACTTCTAGACAGAGCGATAGCAGGAATCCATTGATTAAAACAAGGCGAAAGGTTGGTTTCACACAAGATATGCTGGGCAAGATCCCCCCCAGGTGATTCTGTTGACTTTGTATGTGATTAGACTAGGGATTTAATATGATTTACAAGCATTGTTCTAGAGCATCTGTATTCTGTTAAAAAGGCCATTGCTTTCTCCACAGGTGTTTTTTGTGGAGTCTGTCTGTGATGATCCTGATGTGATTGCTGCCAATATCCTGGTAGGTGCCATACATTTACGGATGCAGTGTGTAGGGGCTGTCTTTAGAAGATTTGATGTTTGCTGTGGAAGGTCACACAGCATTGAAATGGTTCATCGTAATTGCTGAGATATGTAGTTGTTAGAGATAAGAATGAGAAAATGTAAGCTAATAGCTGAGAAAAGCCATGTCAGTAGGACATAGCCTTTTTCCCTTTATACACGGTCTGTGTCATTAGTCTCAGTAGTATGTGCACTGTAAACAGCAGCAGCTCAAGGAATTAGGAGGGGCTTTTCCAAGCCAGGCACAGCAAGGAAACCATGTCAAGCAAGTATGATCCAGTTAAGTGTTCAGTAATGAAACTGAAACTCTTCTGGAGAATGCATTGGTGCTCTTTGAGGAAGTTCTAGGATCCTACATGCTAAGGTGTGTCTTAGACCTTGGCCCCATAGACATGTACTTTGTGTGTCAAAGTTTTGTGCAGTAAGGATTTCAGATTAAACTGATCTTGGAGGCTAATACTAATCTGAAAGGGTCCCAGATACTCCTGTCTGTAATACATGCAGATGAGCCTGTTTGCATATACGGGATCTTGACTCTCTGCTGCCCTGTATATAACACAATTGTTTTCCCACGGTGCAATATGAGTGCAGAGTGGTTGTAGGAGGCTACCAAAACCAAATGGTAGTAGCAACTTTTACCAGCTTCAGGGGTGGAAATGATGCCAGGCAGCAGTGTACCCAGGATGAAGCGTCTACTATGATTCCTGGGATGACTGGGAAATGTGAGTTGCTTCCATTTGAAACAAGAAAAACGAAGCTGCTAAGCCCTGCTGGAGAGTTGGGTCTGTTCTGCAAGAGTAGGGGATTCTAGTTTTGAAAGCCTTCGTTCTGTCTTCTTCCATTTTAACTAAGTGTTAGCAGGAGATTGTGCAAGGTCGTGCCGACGGTGCTGTAACAGGATCTTGTGCTTGGTTTGGTGTTGATCTCTGTTACGTAATTGTCGATCCAAAGTTATCCAGCTGGAGTCAGTTGAGGGGCTCTACTTGTACACTGGAATACAGAGTGCGAACTTTCATTCTGATCCCCTTTTATTTCCTTTCTTTCCCCTGCTGAGGGGCCTTCTGGGTTAAACCCACACTACTTCAGAGCACTTTTATGCTAAGATAACCAAGTCTAATTTATATGGCATCTTAATAGCCCAGCAAAGGTAGAAGCTAAACTGCTTGCAATACATATAATTTTGCAGCTCATAGCTTGACGCTATCGCAGCCTTGTATAAAGTACAGGGGGTGGAGTGGCTGTTTGCAGTGCCATGGGGCATTCTGATAGTCTCATTCTTGTTTCATCCCTGAGATAAGCACTTGCTATTTGTAGTCCTAGAGAAAGCAAAAGCAGATGGATTACTTCTGTTGGAACTTGGGAACCAAACCAAAGCCGTGAAGCGTTTGACCTTGGAGGATGATTTTATTTTCACGGGCAGATATGCACTAAATAGTTTGCCTGGAACGGCAAAAGGGACACCAGCTGTGTCTGTCCCCAGGCCAAATGCTACAACAGGTCATTGAGAATTGCCCTTTGTTTCCTTGCCAGGGGCAGGCTCTTCACGGGGCACATGGGGACGGAGAAGGAGAAATTCAAACACTCTGTTTCTTTGACTGTAAAAGAATCGTGTCGCTCGGTCATGTTTCCATTTTGAAGGAAAGTGAGCTTAACTTCTACAAAGTGTCTCTCTTGTTCAGGAAGTGAAGGTCTCAAGTCCTGACTACCCAGAGAGAAACAGAGAGAATGTGATGGATGACTTTCTGAAGAGGATAGAGTGCTATAAAGTCACATACCAGCTTCTTGATCCGGATGATTATGACAAGTAAGAGGCTGCATTTGAGACTGTATTGTCCTGCACGCTGTGGGGAGACTGATACGCTTGTTGGTGTCAGTTTTGTTGCCTGATTTAATCTCCTGTCGTTCAAAGGGTCTTCTCTCTACTCTGACATAACTCTCATTCCCAGTGATCTATATTATAAAGTCAGCCTTTTTTGTGCTAGGAGCGTACAATCGAGTCCCAAATGACGTGAAAGTATTTTCCTCTTACAAAGTAGAATGCAATACAGCTTCATACTGTAACATCACCTTGTGCTTTCTCCCTAAGCATTTTCTAAGGCATGGAGATATCGGAGCTTTAAGGGGGTAGCACAATATCAGTGCGGCAGAATGGATAGCTAGAGTACATACGTGTGTGTGTATACACCCCTCACCCTTAACATGTGTTTAGGTTTAAAGGTGCTGAGTTGTGTGTTCTTGTTCTGTGCTGGCTGTAGAGACCTTTCCTTCATTAAAGTGATCAACGTGGGGCAGCGATTCCTGGTAAACCGGGTCCAGGATTACATCCAGAGTAAAATTGTCTACTACCTTATGAACATTCACGTCCAGCCCCGTACCATCTACCTGTGCCGACATGGCGAGAGTGAGCATAACCTTGTTGGCAAGATTGGTGGGGATTCTGGCTTGTCATCTCGTGGCAAACAGGTATGTTCGTGGCAACGCCAGGATTGCCGTACTCTTATTAAAGTATCCATTTCGCATGATAGGACTCTGGTTTTGGCCAAGATTCTCTACCAATGTAACTGAATGCAGCTGTATGGACTTCAGGGCAGTTTTCCCCATGTAAGCCAATTAAAGACTTGTTTCTCTGAACCCTGAATCCTGGGTGTATCTGACTTCTTTTGGGGGTGGGTTGAAGTCCTCATGAACACTTTCAGCTGTCACTCCCCTGCTTTTTCTTAAGAAGGGCGGTTCATTCAGTGAACACTTTTTTCCCCCCCTCTACTGGGAACTCTATACCCAGTGTGACATTACTGCAGCTCTGTTTTGAAATGCGCACGTTCCTTCATAAAGAAGCAGTAAATTTTATCATCTTCCAACTTGCATTAATTTCTTCTAGTTTGCTCAAACCCTGAAAAAATTTATCAAGGAGCAGGAAATTGTGGATTTGAAGGTGTGGACAAGCCAGCTGAAGAGAACTATCCAGACAGCTGAGTCCTTGGGGGTCCCCTATGAACAGTGGAAGATTTTGAATGAGATTGATGCTGTGAGTAGGATGGGGGGGATGCCCTTCAACTATGTGCTGGCCCTTTGGAGGTTTGTAAATAAAAAAACATTTATAATGAATGTGAAACGATCAGCCGTGTCTCAGCTTGCAAAAATGTCTAAGCACTTCCTGAGCAGTAATTAAGCTTTGCAGCAGTGTCTAGGCAGACATATGCTGGACTTTTCACTCCTGCAAGGTGCAAAATTTGTTTGGTGTAGAATTAGCAACATCTACAGGTTTATTTCCCATACAGGGAAAACGTTACCGTTCAAGGTCCCGGGTGTCTGCAGCAACCCACAGTAGTGGCAGATGTTATCAAGTCAGTGGTAATTCTTTCATGAGCAGATAAGCTGTCAGGATAATATAATAGAAATGACTCCTTTTTCATTATCTGCATATATTTAAAAATAAGACTCAACCCACTCCAAGGAGCATAAATACATTGACCTAAAACTCACCACGACAAGAAGGTGCAATTGTTTGGAGGAGTTGTTACATCTGTCCAGCAAAGATGTTCATGCTGATCTACCTTGTAGGAGTGTGAGGAGGTGTAACCATGTGGAGGTTCTCGGATGAAAGTGCTCTGTGTTTTAAATGACAACAGCGTGAGTGGGTTTTGAATCTTGATACTACTGTCACATAAGCACAGAAACTTGCGCTCAGTCATTTACTTTGTGTTGCTGCTGCAATGTCTAAATCTTTTGCAACAAATTCTGTTTTAACAAGTTCCTCTTCCACCAGGGGGTATGTGAAGAAATGACTTACGAAGAAATTGAAAATAAGTACCCTGATGAGTTTGCTCTGAGAGATCAAGAGAAATATCTTTATCGCTATCCCGGAGGAGAGGTGAAGAAGATTTAAAATAATAATTGCTAATTAAGCAGCTGTAGCTGAGTGTGTGCATTTGGGAAAGAAGGAAGAACTGAAGCGAAATGTTTTGGGGAAACTGATGTACATGGTAGCATTCCAGACTCAGTTTAAGGCAATAGACTACTAACCTTTAAGCATCTGTATTGAACCTTTAAGCATCTGTATTGAAACCTGTCTTTGTTTTCTAGTCTTATCAAGACTTGGTACAGCGCCTGGAGCCTGTAATCATGGAGCTAGAACGTCAAGGCAATGTCTTAGTTATCGCTCACCAGGCTGTTATGAGGTGCCTGTTGGCTTACTTCCTTGACAAGAATGCAGGTATGAAAATGAATAGCTGAGTTGGGGTGCGAGCATGTGACTGGTTATATCACAGAGCTGGTCAATATTGCTTCTCTATCTAGTTAGTTTTTTCAGTGGCTTCTGAGAAAAGTTTGCAAGTAATCCTGCATTTTCTCTTTTTTGCTGAGAGCATCTTGAAGTGCTATGCAAGCTACTCCTTGCAGGGTCACTGAAATGCAGGCACTTCTCGTGGACAGTTAGGATAGGCAGTGTTTTGCATACGGCTTTCATCTGGCATTTCATAGACATTAGGACTGGAGGGGACCTCGGAAGATCATCAAGTCCAGCCCTCTGCCCCAGGGGCAGAAAGCTGCGGTCACAGGATCCCAGCAAGATAAGCATTCAGGTGACTCTTAAAGAAGTCCAGAGTAGGTGCTTGCACCACCTCTGGCAGCAGTCTGTTCCAGGTCTTCGGGGCTCGGACAGTAAAGAAGTTCTTCCTTATGTCCAGCTTGAAATGGTCTTGGAGGAGTTTGTGACCATTTGACCTTGTCATTCCTTGGGGTGCTCTGGTGAACAGGTGCTTCCCCCAAATCCTGATGTACACCCCTTATGTACTTGTAGGCAGCCACCAGGTCGGTCCTGAGCCTGCACTTTTCCAGGCTGAAGAGTCCCATGGCTCTCAGCCTCTCATCATAAGGCCCGTTCTCCTGCCCTCTGATCATTCAAGTGATTTAGGTTTGGTCTTCTGCCACAGACTCCTTCTGTGACATTAGGAAGTCATGTTATCATTTGCCAGCTGCGGATGATCCTTTCCCCACCTCCACCCAAAGGCATCGGTGGAAAGATTAAATCCATTAACGAGGGCAAGGTGATCAGACACCGCTGATGTCCCCACAGAAAGGGACAACGTTACCCAACTGACTTGATGGACAGCAGAGGGGTTATATGGCTTATGGAAGCGGAATTTGGGTTGAGGACCTTAGAGAGAAGCATTGTGGAAGGTGCCAAGCAGATGGCAAAACTCTTCTGAGACCCTCCACTTAGTCTCATGAATATGAGAAACTATTGGCATCAATTTTCAGCATTGTCTGTATTTCTGCTGTTTAGAGTTGTTACCACTGGGTGGCAGTTGAGAAAAAGGAAGAAAAGGCCTCCTTTAATTCAGAGTGCGTGGACTGAAGCAGGGCTGCTGGCCACAGCCAGAATCCTGCTGAAGTTCGTGAAACAAATATCCACTGACTTCAGCCCGGCCAGGATTTCAGCCTAGGGTTCTGCTGCTGTTCTCTGACTCCCAAAGCTGACGGGGGTTAAGGCAGGGGAAGGCAACAAAAATAGAGCCTCTGGTGGGAGGAACAAGGACCGCTCTCATTGACAGTCTCCTGGCAGACTGGGCAGAGGCAGCAACATGCCTTGATTGAACAGTTGGAGATGTAAGTGGATGGCTCAGGAATTGCAAAGAATTGGGGCAGGAGGGAAATACACAGGTGATTCTTCAGGTTCTGCCGAGTCTGCAGGAGTGGGCTGCATGGGCGTTCGGGGCATACCAGACACAATACTAAACCATTACACTGTGTATCTGTTTTTTCTGAAGACAAGCGTCATAACCCTGCACACTTCTTGAGCATGCAGCCCCTCCTTTTAAACACCACTGAATGAGTCGCCGTGCTTAGAATTAAGCCTGTATGTAAGTTATTGCAGTGTCTGGGCCAAAGTGGACTTACACCATCCCTGCGTGTCGCTTGCTGGGTGTTAATAGATCAATGTCCAGTTAACCAAGAGTCACCCTGTTGGGTTGACTTCCTGGCCAAATGGTATGGATCAAACGAAGGGACTCTTCAGATGTTGTTGGTGTACTAGTAATAATTCAGCACGTCAGCCGAAAGAGGCATATAAGGAAATATAATTTATAATCAGGGTTCGGATCCTAGCAGAGCTCAGAGGGGCTGAACCCCCACATTAGAGACAAGAGCCCCCCTCTTGGGGGTCTCCAATTTTATTAGGGCATCATGATGGGCAGCCCAACTTGTTTTTTACAGCCCTCCCCTCGAGATTCAAAGTGTAATTTGAACCCTGCTCGTAAGCCCTTGACAACAGTTCTTACCTGTCTTCCCACCTGTGGTCACAGCTCACTGGTGTCAGAGCTGAAATATATTTCTAGAGAGTCACTTCCCAAATGAGTTTGAGGATCTTTTATTGTGTAGTCAAAAGGCTGAAAGCTTCAATAGACTTCTTTGTTCTGGGAGCTCTGCAAACCGGTCCAAAGCAGTTCCTTGTGGGTCCCTGGTCAGTTAGACCTTGAGAAGGATTTAGTTCCTAGTTGGGGAATCCCCCATCTCCTTTTTTTTTCCCACTATGCACCTGGCTCCTCATTAACTGGGGCTTCTCTAGGCTGTCTGCCCACTGGTCCATAAATTAACTTCCCTCCCATCTGACACATTTAACATGTTTCCCACTAAGAAGGCTTCGCAGTATATTAGCAGCTTAGTTCTTAGTTCCTGCCTTGTAGGCTTCTCGGAAATTTAGTTAAAACCTTAACAGCATTATGCAGTTGCAACGCAGTGGTACGTAAATGTATGAGGTTACATAAGCCCTTGCATGTTGTTAATGTACTTAAATTGCATACTGGGTTTTAGCTTCTGTACAGTTTTGACTATCTCCAGTGTGTGTCAATACTCGGTCAACATGCAAAGCTCCAAGCAGCCCCCACATGTGCAGTGTTTAACTCTTTGTTTGGTCCTAGATGAGCTGCCGTACCTGAGATGCCCGCTTCATACTGTATTCAAACTCACGCCGGTTGCATATGGTGAATATTTTCCCATTTCTGACTTACAAAATTGCCTACCAAGTCCAGGTAACAAGGTGCAAATACAAAGTTACTTCCAGTTAGTCAGCCAAGTTAGACATCTTGTGGTACTAAACTAAGAGGCCCCAAACTGCAATCTTTTATTCACACGTGCGAAAACGGCTACTCCTGTGATTAAGAACTAGCGCCTTCTAGACAGAGGCACCTTGGATATGGATATTTCCATGGAAGTCGAGTTTGTCCTCCAAACATGAACAGAAATCATATCAATTTAGTATATTCCATGTAGTGCATGTCTTTTTGGAGGGAGCTGCTATTGTTTATTAGCCTCATTTTCGCAGCCCACACCACAAGGAATTATTTAGTACGATGTATATGTAGAATCCATGATTGATATTGAATTTGACAACTCCAGACAAATGCAAGAGTTCTTCACAAAAGAAGGAAATGAACTGTTCCCTGTCTGAAAACAATTTTGCAGTTCAGCAGAAGTTTAAAAATAATTTTATATTAAAAACAACTGTAGTTCCTCCTAACATGTTCTCTCTTTTCTTTGGGTGAAGGTTGCAAAGTAGAAATGATCAACCTGAATGTTGAAGCAGTCAACACCCACCGAGACAAACCTTCTATGAGTACAGTAAGTCTTGTCTGAAAATTTCTGCCTTTGACTTGTGTGCCAAGCTTTAAAAAACAAAACAAAAAAACCCCCAAACCTGCATTACAGGAAATATTACAAATCAAAAGCAGTCACGTATCAGGGAGCAGAAGATATTCTAAGCATGAGAGCTACATTTACTTCCATTGCAGTGTGAAGGCTTTGATGATAGTGACGGATGGACTGTGGACTTAGAGAGAGATGCAATGCTAGCTTTGTCAGATTTTGTCTCCGTAGTCCCTTACACCTAGATTCGTCAGGACATCCTGTTCAGCAAAGCGCTTAATCCCTTTGGCCTACGTAGCTTCAATTTTAAAATGGCTTTAGTTTTGGAGTTCTCTCTTGTACCTACATGCAGAACCTAGCTTTCTCAGAGGTGCCAATCATTTGAAGCTACCATGAGCTGCAGTAAAGACGGTTAGGTATTCACCATCAGTAACTATACAGAGACTGCTTTTAAAGCCCAGCACTCAAAAAGGGAAGACTCAGAATTGGAGGCCCCCTACCAAATTCTGCGTAGCTAGACCAGGGTCTCTGTAATGAATCCATTAAATATAGACCCATGTCTGAAAACTTGGGCTTTCGCCCCTCTGTTTAGTCAAGTCCTTTGAAGGTGAGTATAAAAGAGCTGTCTGTCATTCATATTTATTTTGAGTCTTGCTGAACTTATTATGTCATCTAAATTTCTTTTGTTTAGCTCCATTATGACCACTACTAAGCAGCTGTGTGTAGGGCAATCATTTGGAAGGTGACTTACAAGGCTAAAGCCTCATTGAACTGAGTAGAGATTATGAGAGTAGGCTGAGCAGCAAAACTTCCTGTGGCTAATGTAGTTTTGGTGTTTGTAATTCAGACTCGCGTGGCTAGTACTTTTACTCCATTGTTGCATGATACTCGGCTGTCTGCAGGGAAGAGTTAGCAGTTGTCTCTTCTCTGCTTCCTCTGGCAATATGGAGCTGCTCAAAGATAAATCTAAGTACTTGGGAAAATGTGATTATTTAATGCATGATTTCATCTGAATTGTATAACCAAAATCTTCACTGCAGAGGGGAAAGGGAAATAAATAAAACTTTTGCAACTGTACTTGTCACTGGTAGGTTTCAGCATTTTCTCGACTGCAGCAGTCTCTCAGCTGTTCCGTGTTCAATGGATTGAGGATAAAGGGAATGGCTAGAATGTGGCTTAGCACTTCTAACCGCTTTTGGGAAGGTGCTAGATAGATTTTTTTTTTTTTTTTTAACCATCAGTGGGCCCAATCCTGCCCTCACTCTGTAGTTTAAATTTTCCCAGAGACCCAATATGTCTGCTGTGTGTGAGTTCTTCAGGTGCAGCTTCTGGGGAACTTGCATGGTGCACAGGCCTTGTCCTGGTCCTTTGCAGAGGCACATCTTTCTGTGGACATCCCTGGAGCTTGGGTTGGGCTCCTACTGATTTGAATGGAAGGTCTGCACACAGACCTGAGGCAGGATTCGACTGGTGGCTACGGTAGTTCCAGGGTGTTGGCGGTGTCACAGAAATGTGTTGGCATGACTTTGATTTCAGATTGTAGTTTTGCTTTTCATTCCTTGTGATATCCTCCATTTTTAATCAGACCAACCCTTCAAAGAGCCAAACCCCCTTAAGGATGAGAAGAAACAGCTTTACACCTCTGGCCAGTGCGGACACAATAAAGCGCCCACGAAATTACAGTGTTGGGAGCAGGCCTCTCAGCCCGCTGGAGTCTCTCGTATTCCCAGAGGCTCAAGATGGGAGCGATCGTCGGAAGCTACAAGTCAGTGCTCAAGTGGTAATTCATCTATGCTATCCCTTCACACAGTCGTGCACACAACTAATGATCAAACAATCACTGATCATTTCCAGTGATTCCATTTGAAGTGCCTATGTAGCCACTTGGCATGTATACTTTCCATCACCATCCAATCTTGAGAATCACTTAAAATGATGAACCTATTAACACCATCTTGGAGTGGAACTGTCATCCAGAAGCATTACAATCGCATGCTGCCGCCAGGGTGACTCTCCTTGCATACTGCTGATTTGCTGGTTGGTTAATTTAAACTAGGGCACTCCTCAGCAGGATGGGTAGATTGGTAAGAGTAGTGGCCTGTTTACAAGTCCAAATGCTGTAAGGTATATGCAGCTGAATGGTCCTCTCATCCCAGTGCGATTTGATTAGCAGCATCTTTGCATGCTCAATCGTGGTGAGGAGTAGCCGTGCCTCTTCACCCTGCTGCTCCTGCCCTTTTTGTTCTGCAGGCTCTTGGTTGGAGCTGTGACCGGAGAGTGTTTCAAGGCACTTGATCCTTGATACTACTGTCCTCCTTTTACCATCTCTGTGCATGACAGCCAAAATTTGCAAAAGCAGCCATAGATTTTTGGGTGCCTTGATGTCTAGTTGTCCAACTTCTAAAGTGTCTCATGTTCAGACCCTACCATTTTATTTCCTGCTTGCTTTATTAAGATGTGGGCCTGACTCGCTCCTTGCTGTGTGTATGTGGAGCCCCATTTGCTTTTTTATTTCTTTGTCCCCAGTTCCTTGGGGAACGAGCTGGGGGAGAGAGGTGATGATTCTTCGTCCAGTTTCCCAGTGACACAGAGAAATCCAGTGCAGAAATGGCTATAATTGCTTCACTTGTTGGGAGCCCCAGGGGAGAGAGCAAGCATGGAAGAGGCTGGGAGTTGAACTGTCCTCTGACCGGTAAAGTCAAGCTTAGGACAGATTGGTGGGCCAGTGTGAGGGTCTTTTCAGAACCAGGCTTTTGCTGCAGCTGCACCCATGTTGCATTTTGCTCCTCTCTCCAGGGCCTGCCATCTTTAGTGAAGCAATTATTTCCAGTGTGCTGCTGGACTGATCTCTGGCACTGATTGCTGCAGTTCTCTTGGGAATGACACTGGCTTATGTAGGAAGGTGAGAGCGAGAGAAAGTGAAGTCTGATTCCTCCCAATTATTTGCTTCTTGTGTCTTGCATCAGATAAACAGGGCTCAGATCAGTGACAAGATTACACCTTTTCCTAGGACAGCAGGGCAAGTCACAATTACAGTTCTCAGTCTCTTACGTATTTAATAGACCTGCCTGGGAATCGCTTTTTCCCCCCCTGCTAGCGTATGAACTAGTCAAAAAAACAAAACAAAAGAATGGGGTATTTTTCAGTGTTAAAGACAGTTTTTTTTTTCTTTAAACATTCCCTCCCTCTTGTTTCCAGTGGTGGCTTTATAACCTGGTGCCGCTGTAGTACACAAGAGCCAACAAATACTTTTGGGAGTGGCCAAAAATGAAATATAACCTATTTTTGTTGTTCAAGTAGCATCCCCTGTGTTTGCACTTCAGCCGGCTTAAAGACTGGAGCGTGACAGTATTAAAAGCTTTGGTCCTGATTCACCAGTGCATTGCAGTTTTCAGGCTGGCCTTGCTCTGTTATCTGCCAAGCACTGAAGTGAAGTAATTTCTGATGAACCCCAAGTTCAACTTGGGTTCAGTAATTCTAAGGTGCTTGCAGTAAAACGCATCCCCAACTCTTTGGAAGTGACGGCTAATATTGGGCATCGAAGTTAAGACACTTCAGATGATGCCCTTTGAATACCAGGCTCCTTTTGAAAATCAGCCCCTTTATGTTGTATAAGTAGGGTGGCCCATAAACGGAGATGCTCAGGATCACTCCTCACTTGTGTGAGTTTGGGTTCTGTCCTAATGCAATCGTTTAAAACCTAAAATGGTCTTTTTTAAACTTAGCATTGTAAAAATTGCTTCTCTCTGCTCTGCCGGTAATAAGAATGCTGCTTATTATGAGGGATGATGCTGAATTGGACAGAGCCATATAAACGAGTGTACAGCCGGTGAGCTGAATGACTAGACTGAATCTTCAGGGTGCAGTTTGCCTGGCCTGTGTCATACCACCGGTTCTGATAACAAGTCTGCAATGGTGCCTTCCCAACACGAGGTTCTGGAGGTTGTTTTAGCTCTCTTCTTGTTTGTTGCAATGCTTTTGTTTGGGGGGTTTTCCAGTCTTTATTACAAGTGGTATATGCTATCTTGTGCTGTTTCTTTTTCCTTTGCAGCCTCAAGTGGGAAATGCTTGCGTGTGAGTACCGCTGAAAAGAGCTTGTATGCATTGTCTCTCTGGGTTTGTTTAGTAAGTAGGAATTATCTTGAATCTAGCTGCATGGAAATTGCTTTGGAAGTAAAATCAGTGCATGGGGCAGAAGGGGATCATTTTACCTTTTGTCCAGCAAATTAAAGCGAGGCCATTTTGGGGGAGGCATATGCGTGATGCAAATCATCTCTCTGCAGAGGCAAGCATGAGAGTCCAAAGAGGATTGACTAGCGTGTATACAGTGTGTAGGCCATCTGTGGGATGATGCCTTCTACCCCAGATCGGCAAGATCACTGGGCCCAAAAGCACAGTGTAGCTTGCACCAAATCCACCCTTGGGGTCACCCCACAGAGGTCATTCAGTGGGATTACACCAGAGGAGGATTTGGGCCCTGGTGCCGGTCTTCGGCATGAAATGCTGACAGCAGTAGTTAGCTGTGGATCGGAGCATGGAGTTTCTCTCCTGACACAAATGGAGGATCATGCACAGAGGTGACATCAGGACACAGCCCTAATGCGCATCACTCCAGAGCGACCTATATTAAGATATTAATTACCTGCTTGAGGAAATCCTGCAGTCCTTGAGCAGCTTGGTTCAGGAAATAGCCAACTTCTAATCCCAGCATGGACCTTGGCTTGCTCTGAGGCCTGGGGCAAGGCGTTTGCTGTCTTCCCCGCTCTCTTCCACGTTCACTGTGAGGGGTAATGCTGACCTGCCTCTCAGGGGCGTAGTGATTTAATTATGGCTTGCTCTTGGGTGGTGTTGAACACCCTGAGCTCCCAGTGGCTTCAACTGAGAGTTGAGTAAATTGAGCATGAGGCCTGAGATCCTTCAAACCTAACAGATTTTGGATCTGTGCTTCAGTGGTATGTTGTAATGACACTTGTCTCTATTGTATCCCATGACCCCGCTGGAGGGATGCATTGGATGGGGGCTGGAGGATACTGTAGCATCTGTTTGCTTGTTTGTTCTCACTTCCTCATTGGAGAGGACAGATAAATAGTGTGTTATCCCTTCTCTCCAGGGAGCGAGCAGACAAGAGCACCTGTGAGCCCTTGATTTCTGTCTCAGCCATCAAGTAAGGCAGTCCAGAGAGAGAGGCCTTTCCTGTCACTTGTACAGAATGGCCAGGAAATTATCTTCGCTCTACTTTACACCTGTGCTGCTCTGCTATGACCCTGCTGGTTATGAAACCCGTTTCTATCCCTGCTTTAATCACCTCCATGACTGTCACTGGCAAATCTTAATCCAAATAGTTGAATGCAATCTTAATGCAAATAGTACGTGTGTAATTGTCTTTTTGACTTTGATGTTGCAGCTTTGACGTTGCAGTTTATATATCTTATTGGTGAACCTGACTGTACAACATAGCAATTGGTTATACTCAGTTCTCTGGTGGCTGCTGGTAGGTGTCCTTGGTTTTCTTTGTGTGTTTATGCAGGTCTTGCAACACTTTTGCTCTTTCCCTGGTGGAGCAGTATTTTTGTTCCACATGCTTTTGTGGTAGCTTCATTGAAGTAGCTGCAGAAAGGCTGTTTGCCAGATAGTGAATACTCTTTTTTTCCTAGAAAGCTTTGCCTGTTGCAGCTCTCCGCTGCCATAGATGTTAGTCTGAGGTTAACTCTGGGATATGCAGTGGAAGGTGTGGTGTTTGTCCATTTGTAGCCATTTAACATGAAATGTCCAAAGCACTTCCAGTACTCAGCCCTGTTTCTTTTGCTACACTGAAGAAATGATTTTGCTTAAGGGTGTGGTGTCAAAGGAAACTGAAAAACTTTTGCCAGTAAAATGTATTAAGCAGTAAGGCGGGACCTTAAATGCTATGTCCATCCAGACAGCAAGAAGAATGTTTTGGAACTGGGAGTTTGGAGCCGGTCGCACTTCTTGCTCTGCTCCCATCCAGCCACCGAGAGCTTTGACCTTGGACACGTCTTGTAATCTCTCTGCACTTCAGTTTCCCATCTTGGGACAATACTTGCGTTTATAAAGTGCTTTGAAATTCTCCAACAAAAGGTGCTATATAAGGGCAATGTATTGCTGTCAACGAATGTAGCAAGAGTCAATTTACATTATTGAACTGATCGTGCAACAACTTTTTTAGAAGAAAACCTCTGTAGGTTCCCTTGCTTTCTGATGGAGAGCTTCTCTGTCTAGTTTTGCACCATTGAACTGTCACAGTGGCTGTGATCATCAGTTATTTTCTTTTAATGGGGAAAAACGATATTTTAAAACCATTTCATGGATCCACTTGCCCCGAATGTCTCCTGGTCCCCTCCAGTCCCATGAGGTATTCCAGCCATTGCATAAACCAAACGCACAGCCTATAACACCTCTGAGAGTACCCACCATGAATTCATATGTGCAGTGTATCACAGTTGCAAATACTTTCTGATGCGAGCTATATGATGCTCTGAGGAATGGAAATCCAATGACTGCCTGTATTTCAAAGGCGCAATGTGCTTGTCTTTCATTTCCCTTGATCATAAAATCATATCTTTGGAAGGGACTTCAGGCAGCAGCCCTCTAGACTGACCCTTTGCATAGATGCAGAATTTTACTATTCCTAAACTATCCCCGACGTAACAGAATGGAAGCGCTGAAGTGCCCTCCAGAACAGCAGCAGTTTCGCCCTTTTTCGAACAGTTAGCGTATGTTTGCCCATCCCTTGAGCTGCCTTTGCTTACAGCTTGCACTTCCGAACTGTATGCCAAGCCTTTCCCAATGGAGAGCTTAATTTGTGTGAGATATTAGGAAAATCTTTCTCACCAGGAGGGTAGTAAAGCACTGGAACAGGTTTCCCAGAGAGGTGATGGATTCTCCATCCTTGGAGGTTTTTAAGACCCAGGTAGACAAAGCCTTGGCTGGGATGATGTAGGTGAGGCTGGTCCTGCTTGGAGCAGGGGGTCGGACTAGATGCGACCTCCTGAGGTCCCTTCCAACCCTCCTTTTCTATGATTCAGTGCATAGAAATGAAAACGCTTGCTGGTTCAGTTACTTCTTTCCAGGCATCTAATGCACATATTCTGACTGGAAGATTAAGAGAACTCATTCATATCTGCCCTCACTTGCAGCACCAAAAAACCAGCACATTCAAGTCCAATTCAAGTCTTGCCCTTGTCATATGCCAGTCACACCTCTTCCCAAGCAGGGAGGGGTGTGCCGTCTAAGCTGAGACGAGTAACATTTCTGCGCTTTGGATCTGAATAACTTCTTTGGAATGGTTATAAACAGGCATGTGTTGGCAGGATTGGAATTTCCTTCGGAAGCTGTTAACGGCGCATCCTTCAATGATAGGATTTTAATTGCACTTTGTACCTAATGTGAAACTCTGTAACATTTTTAATTGCAATTCCACAGTTTCCCTCTTCGTATACATACATACGTCCCTTAGGATAAGGGTCTGCGTTAAGAATTTCAGGTTGATGTGCCTTGTTTTGTCTTCTACTCTTAACTTTAAGATATATATTTTAAATAATAGATTCATAGAAGTTCTATTTAAATGATAAAGCAATGTGACTATTTTACCAAAGCTGCAGTAGCGCACAAAATGTCCAGCCTGGCAGCTGCTCTGTTATATTTTGTATGCTAGAATGAACGTTTTAGCTGGTGCCAGGAGAGATGCCAAAAAAGGGCATCTCTTTATTGTACTTTGTAGCTCCCTGTGTGTCTTCAAGTACCATCTGTGGACTTTGACACAAGCATATTTGCAGCCCTGTGTGGGCAAGACAGATAGTTACATTATGCTCCAGGCCTCACCATGAGACTTATCCTGCTTTCTTTGCAATCTAAGGGAGCATTGCTATAATATCCCTAAGTGTGAGATCAAGCTGCAGGGAATCTCAGTCTAATCCCACGTTGCTGAATCTTAATTACTGGGGATTAAGTAAGAGAAGAGAACTGTGCTAGATAGGTCTCCAACTGGACAGATCCTCTTTTTCACTTGCAAAGTGAGCTAATGGGGGGGGGGGGTTGTTGTTTTTTTTATCAGCAAGGTTGAAACTGCTCCCTTGGCAGAGGGTTATCGCTTTTGTCTTTTTGCTCCTTTTCCCAGTGATGAACAAACAGCGAATTTCTTCAATGTTGTCTTTGCAAGATTGCTTTTCTAGCCCTATCTGTGCTTTGCTCAAGTCTCTAAAATGAAAAAACTCAAGGTCATCGTGGGGGGGGTGCAAACAAGCAGTTAGAACTTAGTAAAACACGTCTTGGAACTTGTTCCCAGCCCTTTTCTTCTCTAGGGATGTCACTTTGCTCCATACGAATGTGCTGCTCTAGGCCAGTTTGCTCTAGAACACCTACATTTTAAATTGTCGTTAGTCTGTCTTAAATCCCTTGCTATTTATTTGATTGGAACAGGGATTTATTTGCATTTTAACCAAATATTTATTTTGCTGGTAAATCACAGATTCAATTTATGCAGTGTCTATGGATTTCCTGACTGTTTGTATTTAAAAAAGAAAATGTGAATTGTTAATATTTGATACGGATTCAGTGACTGAGTTTTCTCTTGTCTGCAAAAGAATGATGGCTGTACCATAAAAAACATTTCAGAGGCTGATTTTTATACCATGGTGGCGCAGTCTTCGGATGGGCCCCTCGAACGGTTTTGGTGCAAGATGGGCTGATGCTCAGGGGTGTCTGCAGCTTAGCCCCTCTAGCTGGGCGCACACAATTAGTAGCCACTTTTGAACATTGTGGCCTTTGCATTTGAATGTATATAGCCGTGTGTCTGCAAAGGTGTACTCCATTTCTGCTCCCAGGAATGCACTCCCCTGATGCACGATCGAACCACCGCTAGGACATTTCTGTGTACAGAAGGTACATCTCATAAAACCAGCAAGATGTCTCCCGTGGTTAACTTTTCAAATACAGGCCTGCAAAATAGCCATTGTGGAAATGTTTTTTCTTAATGTTTTGTCTTGGAGCTGTAAATCTTCTTGTGGATCAGAGAAATAAAATGAAGTAACCCTGAACCACCAGATTGCTTTGTTTATTGCATTCCTTCCCAGCGTGTACGCTAGTCATCGTCTCGTCTTTTTTTTCCTATGCTTGGGCTCAAAGTGTAAGTGTAGGAGTGAAGTACCACCAGCCTGAGGGACACCTGCGTTTCGCAGGTCTGTGTGGACTGAGGCTGTCATTTCCCAAGTGAAATCATTGGCTTTTATCCTAATACTCACAGGTGATGCCAATGCTCAGAAAAGAAATGCATAGAGGCGGACCAAACTGGATGCATTCAGATATGTTATTATCTGATGCAGAGATGAAATCAAAGGAGAGAACTGTGTAGGAGTACATCAAATAATGAATGCGGCGGCATGGCCGGGGAGATGCTTGTTGCTAGAGCAGGTGAAAAAAAATGATCTCTCATTTTGGTGGGCAGCACAACTCCCCACTGAAATCTGTAGGAGTGGTTTGGGAGAGTATAGCTCTACTGTGTGTGTACAATTAACATATATTTGTAATTAGCAGTAAGTAGTTTGGGCTTCAGCGTCTGGGAAGGTTTCACTGGTTTGCCTCCTTTCCATTTTTGCTTGGTTATAATTTGTCCCTTTGATTTCTCATTTCTAGCAGATGGCTGGTTTAGTCATGTAAAGGGTTCTGATTTCATCTTGAACTTGGCTGGCCGTTTCATGGAAACTGTAAAGGACAATTCTTCTCCTGCATTTCAAGCCTACTGAAGTCAGCATGTTGGCTGGAGTGGCTGTCTCTGGATACGTGGAAGCACAGTGAGCCAGTTTGGCACTTCTGGGGCCGGTAATGTGTTTCCAGCTGCCCTTGACATTGTCTGCAATAAAGAGCTTTCCTTGTTGTGCACGCTAGAATG
Source organism: Crocodylus porosus (assembly GCF_001723895.1). Lineage (NCBI taxonomy): Eukaryota > Metazoa > Chordata > Crocodylia > Crocodylidae > Crocodylus > Crocodylus porosus. The sequence continues at coordinate 8,666,620 of NW_017728935.1, read as the reverse complement.
ACTCGCAACAGGGCCTGAAGGAACCCCCCAGGGGAACTTTGCATGCTTTTAAAATATTGCAAGTGTGTGTGTGTGTGTGTGTGTGTGTGTGTGTGTTGGAGCAAGGGGGCAGAGAGTGGGGGTTGAGTGCTAGTCTATATATGTATGTTGTGCATACCATGTTCTGGTGTTTCAGAAGAGCACGCAGTCCTAAAGACTTGATCCTACTGAGTTTGCTCCAGGTTTTCCTAATCATTTCCTACATCAACCTCTGTGCATAACCAAATATGGCCAAATTCATCCCTGTCGTACAAGTTTCTCAACGGGGTGGTGTTGGTTGTTGGACCTGATCCTGATATTTTTGTTCAATTCATACCTGGTGTCAGCATTCCCATGCTGAAAAATGGCAGCAGGGGCACTTTAAAGCTCATTCAACACCATTTTTCAGCATGGGGGTGCTGATACGTCATGCTCTGGGTACTTTAATTAGAGTGGCTCTAGGAGCTCATCTATAGATGCCCACTGATTCCAAGTAATTATAGTGAGAAATTTATTTTGGCCAGTGATCTCCAGCTCTTGGGGTTAGACAGACACCCTTATTGTCCAGCTACCAAGAAACCACATGCATCCCCTAATTTTAAGCCTTCTATGGGCCACAAAGTGGATCCTTGAGATTGTGCCCCTTTGTGTTTCTGGCGGGCTTGGATCTGAGTCCCCAAATTTGGATCATAGGTGAAATTTGTGGGATCAACTGATCTCGCCACACGTCTTGCACATGGAAGCGAGGTTGTGGGAGAACAGTCCAAGTCTTCAAGGCTGTTTGAAAGTGATTCCAGATGCTAAACCTGATTTAGATCTGAACTATAACCTAAACCCTATCCTCACTGGTGTCATTTCCTTTCCGCTTCCTTCCCATTTCTGAAGTGTGAGGTTGGGCTCTGTTTTGTTGAAACGGTTCTCTCAATATGACTGTAATTGTCCTCCTTCGTTCTTCATTCTGTCACATGAGCTCCTAGATGCTACCGAAAGCTCCTTCTCTTCCTTCCTTACTCAGCCCAGGTTTTTGTGCGTGTGCTTGTGCATGTCCACACACGAGCATGCACATTCAAAGTCATGCATTTACAGAGGCCAGGGCTTCGAGATTTGGGGTCTGTAGATAGATGCCGAATATTCTTGATTTGGATTTATTTTCTGGGTTTTTTTTCCAATTGCATTTTCTGTGTCTGAAGTTGACAGAAGTATACAGGAACTGCTGTACCCATGAGGTGAGGAGAGAGGGAACTTCTAGCAAGGGACTCAGTTTTTTTGGTGTATCCTGCTCTTCCTCTGACCCTTCTGTTCCTATTTTTCCTTTCTCACTGTTGTGATCATTGCTTGGTGCTGGAGTAGTCTCTGTGGTCCTTCCCCGTGTTCATACATTAACCAGCAATTCCTCCTTGCTGTACTTGTCTGTGTTTTAAAGTTCGGAGTCTCTGCGCAGCAGCAGTGTGCGCAATCTTAAAATAGAAACCTTGTTTTTATGACTCGTAAAGACACCAAGCTTTTAGGCCTGGAGCAAATTTTCAGTTGGGACATAAATGAACTGTGAAAGTAAATAGCTTATAATGCCTTAAATAGCTTATAATGTAGCTTTACACCGCACTGTCTGATGCACAGAGGCTGGCATTCTCTCCAAGCACACGGACAGCACAACGGCTATACATCACATGAAAGCTCATTTTAAGAAACGTGTAGGCTTTCTGCTGGTGGTTTTGTGTTGGCGGTGAACTTTAATCCAGACTTTTACATATAATTCTCCTGTGAATCTTCACCCTTTTTTGTTGTACTTCATGTTGTCGTACTCTGAAACTTTCTCCATGCGCTGAGGACAGAATTTTCTCCTTGACAACTTAAGGTTAAATACAAAGGTTCCTATTTAACCACTCAGCTGGAGCTTTTTTATGGGAGTATCGTGCACCTGTCCTTTTCAGTGATTTCAGGTGGGGTGTTATAGGAGTTCAGCACCTCTGTAAAGGAAATCCCTTATTTTTGGGGCATGAATCAGAATGATCTGTGCCCATGTTCAGTTGCAAGCTTGAAAACGTTGGATTGTATGTCTAATGGAGAAGAGCTGCTGCTTTGCCTTTGCTCTGAGGTAAGTCAGCACTTTGCAGGATCGAGCTCAAGTCTAGGGAGGCGGAGAGCTCAGATCCCTTTGCTCATAGATAGGTAATTGAACAGTTTTAATTGTGACCTCTCCCGTTGTTGGAATTTAGTAATGCAGCCTTGTAGCCTGTTTTCCTCCCCCCTGCCTAGAGCCACTACAAGGTCTTTGTGCTCCTGAGGGTGTAAGCATCTCATAGCTCAGGCCTTGGGCTGAGGAGTCTGAGTTCAGGTCATTTCTCTTGTATGAGCTGCTCCCATGACTCCTGTGGAAGCAGGGTCCCCTCTCCTTCAGCTGGCTCTGTGAAACTTGCACTGCATTAGAAACAAATGCACACAGCCTGCTGAAGGGGCAGTCCTGGGGGTGTTGCATCCTGGCATCCACAGTCATTCTCCTGCATGGTCCTGCCTCAGCTCATGAGCTCGCTGCCTAAGCCAGTTGCTTCTGTAGAAACAATGGCCCTGATTGCAGTAAGGGAAAATAACCATGCGCTGTAATCGGTCTGCGCACAACCTGCAGTAATCCCATTGCATGCTGTTACAGAGTTGGTTGTAGTTCTCTCCTTGAGTTATGCTTAATTGTTACAAGAGATAAGTAATATATTTTTTCCCTACCACAATGTAGGTGCTAATCACCTGAGTAGCTTGAATCTGTGTGCGCTGCTTATGGTCTCGGACACTATTGGCACTCCCTGGCTATCTAGACCAGAGAGGTCCTCCGATGCTTTTCAGAATGTGTTTCCACCTCCTCCTTTTTTTTTTCTCCTCTTAATAACTCGCATTAAGAGCTCTTGGGTCTTGCTTGATATTACTGTATCTCCCTCATCTGCTTGGTCATCCATGAAGCTGAATGCTGTAGGAACTCCCTTCCCAAATAGGGGTGGTCTGCATTTGTGCATCACATGCTAACTGTGATGGGGACGGGGGGTGGCCCAGCTGTATGGGAAAAGTTTCTGTCCTCAGTTATGGTGACATGCGCATTGCTGTTGCTTTGGAAAGATCCTGCTTCTTGTGGAGTCTGAATTTTGTCTGTGTAAGGCATGCAGGATCAAAACCACTACCTGGGAGCCGTGTTCGTGTTTGTTCCTTATCTTGTGAACGGTTGGGCTATTTCCCCCAGGAATACTTGGAATTTTGATGCTTTTATTGGTTTTTAATATTGTTTTCATGGTGAAGAGTACGGTATTTCCAACATGCCTGTGGCTTGGTTGTAGTTCTGCATAAACCTTCGTGAACGTTCATTTACAATAAAGAATCTCTGAAAATAAGTCTCTTTTTTTCCCCATTATTATCCATTGAGTTTTGTTGTAATGGGCAAGGTGTCTTAGGGACATTTTGCATCAATGATTGGGGTTTATAGAAAAAGCTTCAGTTATGTTTGGGAATCTGAGGAGTTTGTGGAAATCATTCAGAGCGGTAAAATTCAAATATCTAAAGGAGATCAGGCTGGTCTGGCCCTGGAAAATCAGCTAACGGTAAGGTTTCGGAATGACTTTTTAACGCTGGTCTTGAATCGTCGAGTTAGCCTCCCCGCTCCTAAATGTATGATGTTAATTTTAAAAATCATGATATTTTAAAAAATAATCAATTTTTGGGTGCTTTTTATTTGCCTTTAAGTTTCAGGATTTCTATTTGCCAGCTTTTCTCTGGGAACGGCTTCCACCTTTCCCTGTCCCGTCCACCCACCTCCACTCCCTCCTCCCTGCCCTTCCAGTGCCAGATGCAGAGCTGTGGGTTAAGGACACCTCTTGAAATTGTGGCACTGTATTGTAGCATATGGTTTTTCATCTAGACATTGATGGTGCCTGCTGCGATGCAATGCTGCAGCTACCAGAGCGTGCTCTCCTTCAGACGGACGTTAGGTACCAATGGATAAGGTAGTTGTTTTTCAGCGCAAACGTGTCTTCTGCTGTTCTGTGAAGCCATTTGAAAAATGAGACCTTGAGGGGAGGGCCTGTGTTTTGACATGAGCTGCATTGCTGTGCCAGAGAAGCAGCAAATATTGATTTGAGGTCAGTAACCCTGTCGGTGTCAGTAGGTTGCCTTCAGATTGCCCAAGCATGTGGCACAAAATAAGCCAATATGCAGCACAGAGTCTGACCAAAGCAAAAGCAGGAGCTGAATTGCTGCTTTTTGTCTTGGATTCAGGTATTTAGAAAAAAATCTCATTCAAAATATTTTTTCCCGATTTTTTTTACATTCGACCCTTTGCTGCTGGGTTAAAATACGAACCTCTTGGGTTGTCTTGTCCCTAGTTTTTGCTTTGTTATTAGCATGTCTTAAGTGCCCCCTTGCTCGCAAGCCTCTTTACCAGAATGTTTTCTCAGGAGGCAAGGGAGTATGAGAGGAGAAGGATACTTCTGCCTGTAGGAAGATCTATTTAAACATCACTGCTTTCCTTGGAAATGCTGTTTCTGGTCTTGTCTGTCTTGCATTTCTATCCCCTAATAAGATCGTTTTCATATCTCGTGTAATACTCTGGGACTCCAACCTTGGCTCAAGACGAGAATGCAAATGTGGCACTTAGTTCAGTTTACAGACGCGTGTAAGCTGGTTGTGTGTCGCCTAGTGATGGACCCTCTGCCAGGCCCCTCTCAGAAAGATCACAACCCTCACGACATCCGTGAAAGTGTGCGCCAGCTGGCAGGGTTCCTGTCATGCGAGATGACCAGGACTCCTGTTAGAAACAGGAAAGCTCGACTTGGAAAACCTAAAATGCCAGGTGATGAGCAGGCAAAAAGCCCAGCTGACCCAATCAAGGAAGACCTCAATAAACAACCTGTGCTGCAGTTTTGGGTGGTTCTTGTCTTTTCTGTTTTCAGATTCATTTCCACGTAGATTTAGTGCCAGTGAGAGTTGTTGGGTAACCCACGCTGTCCAGAGGAGCGGTAGAGGCTTCTGAAGATCAGACTCCCTCCACGCGGCCCCACTGGTGCCCCAGCCCTTCCCTGCAGGGACCATTGCTAGGGGACGGGGGATAGAGCCAGAGGTGGGGCTATCAGCCTTTGACCGCTCAGCCGAAATGGATACGCTGATAAAGGGAGACAAGTAGTGCCAATTCTGTGGGCGGTTTTTATGCTGGTTCACCTGTTTTCTAGAAAGAGTGACCTCCATAATGGTCTCCCATTCTGACGTGGTTCCAGTGCGGAGCCAGGTGGCTCAGAAATGAATCTTTGGTCTGTGCCTTGATGGTAGTTGTGCGCTCTCACCCTTTAAGTGGCTTGTAAAGGAATGAGAAGTCACTTGAGTGTGCGTTTTAACAGCCTCCGCGGGGCAGCTGCAGCAAAGAGCGTCGGGTAAACCCGGAGGAATTCTCTGCTGCAGTAGTCTGATATTGCACTCGGACAAGTTCAGTTCCTGGAGAACCTCACATTGGTTCAATAAACCGGTTCTGTGCAGAAAACAGCATTCAGGGGTATAAGGACCACTAGACAATTCCTGTATACTCCTAAGGTGCAAGGACTGGTGAGGTAAGAACATTCAAACACACCCAAAGTGAAACCGGTCTGAAGGGGAAGAAGCCAAGACTCAGAAAAGCCGAATCCCAAAGATGCAGGAACCATTGAAATTCCCGTTGGTGTTGAGGAGCATTTACCTGGAGCTTAGGGGACCCAAGCCAGGACTCCAGGATTTGACCCAGAAGAGGGACAGGCTGCATTTGACCACGTGGCTTATGGGTGGTAGGCACGCTGTTCCCTTTAGAGATCCCAAGGAACTGTGTGTGTTCAAAATACCCACCAAAAATGGATCAAAAAGCCTCCAGTCGTATATACCGCTGTTGTTGGGCTGTTATGGCAATGATCCCCTTCAGGCAGGGTGGAGTGACCCACCATGGTTTACCAGGTACCAGTGGGCTTAGCTTGCGCACCAGTCCTCTTTTGCTCTTGGAACAAACAATAAACCTGTTCATCCAAGTTCCAGGGAACTTCTCCTGCAGATCATTTTCGGTAACAAGCTGGCACATCAGCCCAGAAAATAAACAATGTCAACATCAGCTTGGGCTGAAGTGCATTCACTCTACTGCTTCCTTGTCGTTTTAAAGGAGGAGTTAATCATTGGTAGATAAGGTGGCACAGCCGCCGTTCTAAACTGTAACTCCATTTTGGTGCATCTCAGGCTTTCTGTATGTGTGGGCATGTTGGGCTAGCTCCTTTTTAAGCAGTGTGATGCCTGGGGCCAGGAGAAACTAGACTGGAGAAGTCGGAGGCATTGCTTCATCCAGGGGGAACTAGTTCGCCTGCCTTTGTCTCTTGCCAACGTACGGGTAAGTCAGCTAAGGCCCTGCAGTTTAAGCAGAGCTGCTCTAAAAAAGCCGGAGGAGGTGAATAGTCTTGGATTTCTTGCCCTCTTT
>NW_017728935.1:8631090-8660048 GCF_001723895.1 Crocodylus porosus | reverse complement strand
GTGAAAAATTGGTAGAATCTGTTATAACACATATTCCCAAAAAAGCACAAATGTTTGTAAATGAAGTCAAGCCAGATGTCGTTCCAAGGAGAGGCTGAGCAAAGAGAACTAAGAAGGATTAGGCTTTGGGTTACAGGGCTGCAGGGGAACGAAAGTTGAGAGAGACCAATGCAAAGGCTGCACTTTGGAAAGAACAATCTGATGCACAAGTGTGAATGGGAGGCAGAGAGCTGGCTAGGTGTCGCGTTGCAGAAAAGGGCCTGGGGATTATAAGGGATCGCAAAGGTGTGTGAAGAACTGGCAATGTAACACTGCAAAGAAGCTAACAGAATACACCAGTACCGGAGTGTATGTATGCCCCAGTGTATTCAGCGCTGGTGAGGCCTTGCCTGGGGTGGGGAGTCCAATTTCAGGCACCGCACTGCAAGAAAATGGACAAATTGGGAAGACTGCAGAGGAGAGCACAAAAATGAGAAGGTCCAGGGCACATGGCTTACAAGGAAAGGTTGGAAGAACTATTCCATCTGGAGAAAAAGCTGGCAGGGGGACTCGATAATAGTCTTCAAATACTAAAAAATGTTAAAAGGAGGATGGAGCCCCTCATTTTCACAGGGAAAAGGACAATAAGTAATGGGTTTAAATTTGCAGCCAGAATAATTTAGGGTGGCTATTATAAGGACCTGTGCAGGTAGTGAAGCCCTGGAAAGGGATTACCTGGAGAGGCTGTAAAGTCTCACTGTTGCTGGAAGTTGAAGTGAAGTTAGAGAAATAGTTATCTTGGTGATTAAAGCAACGGACGAGCGTGTCCTGAATGGGGACTGCCTCCTGAGGTCCCTTCCAGCCCTATTTTCCTTTCCTTTATGAATGTGCCAGGGAAATGTGACCTTTGAGGCAAGTGTTGTTAGATCCAGGAATTAAGTAATTCTGCTGTGTTGTTGTTCTTGGAGATTTTCGTTTTGAATGATAAGGAAAGACCACGCAGCCCTAAAGAATGCAATGGAATGAGACAGAATGCAACTTGTCGGAGTTATCAGAACCGCACTCAGAGGAGGAAGGAAAAAACTATCAGAAGGATCTGTTTTTACTTCACTTATGCTCTCAACCTTCCTCCCAATTCCAGGACCACCAGCAGATGTCAATCAGTGTGGCCTTGCTGGACCTATACCAGTTCATGCCAGCTTAGGAGCTGAACTCCCCTTTTCATTAATATTGCAGTAGTTAAGAGCCCCAGCCAGACTCCAGGACCCCATTGTGAAAATACAGTGCCAAAAGCTACCCTGAAAGCTTAAGTATGGGTTTACCTTAAATGTAACAAATTTTATTTTCTTTCTCCCACCAGCCACTTTTGCAGCTATTTAGTCTGGAAGGACCATGTGGTAAGTCCTGCTAGGTCTTGAAGAAGAGAGCCCAGCCAAAGGAAAGATGGCATTGTTGTGCCCTGGGGACCAGAGCTGTTATGTGGCTGCCCTTCGACTATTATGTGCTGCTGCTCTTGTTGTTGCCGTGCAGAGTAAGTCTATGCGAGAACCAAGCAGATCCGTCCGAGTCGACTCGAGACCTCAGTGGAACAAAACTGGTTCTTGAGGTTCATGCCACAAGAATGAAACCTCCCCTGTGAACACTTCCCATTTCTTTGCTGCCCCTGTGCTTCTGGGTCTTTGATAGTCTACGAATCCACATGGGAGCCTTTGTCATCCCAAGACGTAAGGGGCTCAGCTCTCCGGTGCTCCTCACCCCCAGTCATTTGTAGCAGTGCACACAGGGTGTGCAGTGCTTCCAGTTCAGGAGTGGAGGCATTCGCAGTCGCTCTTTGCTGGTACAAGTGACTGCCTGAGGTGAAAGGCAAGAGTTGATCTGAACCCCTAGACTGGCCTTGGAAAACCAAGGAGCATGGAGAAGCGTTTATACGTTAAGTCAAGCATGTACCTAACCTCCAGTTTTGGTCCGAGGCCCAGGGTTTTGTCAGGCTGCTCTGGAGACCGCAGAGCTTGTGTGGGCACTTGCAGGTGCTTACCCACTGGCAGATCATTGGTGATGAGAGAAGCGACAACATTTTCTTTCCTGTTGAAGAGGCTAAATAGATGGGATGAGCCTTTTCTCGCCCTAACTCTAGCGCTTTCCCTCTGAACACCCTGGGCCACTTCTTTCTGCGCAGCTGGAACAAAGGGAAGTTGTAACCTGCTGTATCCCCGTCGGCAGAGCCAGCTGGACAGACGTACTGTTAGCTTTAGCTCTGCCTAGCCTCAGCCGAGCTGCTTTCTTACAGCATTTGGAGGCTGGCCAAGGCCTGGAAACCATGGCCAGTGATGACTGAGAGAAAATACCGATGCGCTGTGGCCTCTCCAGGCAAGCTGCACAGACCATTGCTGCGCTCTGAACCCCCACCACAGGCTGTTCCACGAATATCTCCCTGACTTGAAGGGAAACTTAGACTTATTCGATGTAGGTCTGGCTTGTTTGAGATTTTTTTTTAACCCAGTGTGTATCAGAAACCAGCAGATTGAAGTAGCAGGGTTCAGTTAGGAAGCCGGGGTCGAGTGTTTTAAGACCTTCCTGACGTTTTAGTCAAGGGAGTCTCGGCTCCTGTCGTTTTTCACTTTACCGGTTTTTTCACTGTTTTTTGTTGTTGTTGTCACTAGGTACCTGTGGCCCACTACCACGTCTAACTTACGCTGCACCAAGAGAGGACTACAGTAACAGGACTTCTTTTCCTTGGGGGACCACAGTAGAGTACACGTGTCGCCCAGGTTATACCAAACGTTCAGCATCTTTTCTTCATTGCGATCGCCTTTCTAGGTGGACAGTCCCTTTTTATCCCTTCTGTGTTCGTGAGTATTTTATGTAATTTATTTCCTTTTTAAAAAAATCTAATTGATCCTCAGCCACCCATTTTAATTAAGGCGGCTAAGGGAGACCACACGATGGTGCAAAAGCAAAAGCCGTGATGAAATACGGAGTTTCTCAACAGTAAACTGTCAATTCCTACCTGAAACCAGGTCAAGGTAGACTGCAATCTTTTACTGGCTGCTCCCATCTTTTGCTTGCCATACCTGGAGATGTTTAAAAATTAATTCCTTTGGGCTAAATGTGGATTTTGAAGTATAACTAAAAAATACTTCTGCCAGAAGAAGGCTCCTAAATGCCACATAGGTAATATTCCCAAATAAAAATGTCAATAGAATGGAAATTAATTTAAACCAATGTGTACAAAAATGCCAAGTTACCAAGAAGGATGTCTGTCCCGATCTGACAGACCCTGGAGAAAATGGATGGGGTTTAATGATGCAGGATTTTTGCTTCTCCCTGGTATTATATTTTACCAACCCATCAACACACACAGATAAAGAGTAACTCCAATGCATTTGTCTTCTAGCAAGACAATGCCCTCATCCTGTGGCACCGGACAATGGCCAAGTGGTCATTCTTACGGATCTCCGGTTTGGTTCAACAATAAATTTCACCTGTGAAGATGGGTAAGTAACAAGCAGCTTGTACTGACTAATGCATAGGCTGTAAAGCCTAGACTAAGGATCGCTGGCCATTATAGACCTGGCTGTCACTGATTTAAAAAAAGAAAACCAAAACCCCCCAATTTTTGGATTTAAAAAAGTAACCCAAAAATCTACATTTCCCCATGATTAAAACGAAGCACCACTGATAAATAGATATAGATATAACAGTGTTTCATTTTAATCATGGAAAAAGGGGGATTTTGGGGTTACATTTTTAATCCAAAAATTGGGGATTTTTTTTTTTTAATCATCTAAAACCAGGTTCCCTGATGATGACCATCAGGGCTGACCTCTTGAATAACACAGGCCAGAGAAGCTCAACCCATGATTTCTGCATGAAAACACTGCTGCTCTTCAGTTGCAGCATATTCTTTAGGAAAGCTTCTCATCTTGCTTAAAGGGCTCTAAGTGAGGGAGACTCCAGCATATCTGCAAGTAAGCTGTTCCAGTAGTTTGTGACACTTGCTCTGAAATTCAGACTAGAGGTAACGAACAGATATGTATGCAGCCTCCAGGCTGTGGGTCATACTTGTGCCTTCTTCTGATCAATTAGAGCCATCTACTCTCACAACTCTTCTGCCAGTCTAGGAATTGAGAGATCAAGTCAGCTTAATCTTTCCAAGCCTTCCTTAATCTTTTCCTCTCAGGTTGTTTTTTCTAAACCTCAAATCTTGCTCATAGCACCTGCAATATTTCAGTATCTCTTTTGAAGCATATAGCTTGGGCATGGTACTTCAGCTGTGGTCTCGTTAGCATCACCTTCCTTCCTTAGCTGACTGGTCCTACGCTTATACTTCCGACTATCACTGTAGTCCTCTTAGCTATGGCGTCTCTGGGGGAGCCCATGCTTATTTGCTTCTCTTCTTTTTCGGAATCCCTGCACTTGAATGCATGCCTTCTTTCCCCATGCTGCAATCATAACTGGCTAGGAGCAAAAAAGACTAGATACATGGCCTTGTTTGGTATTTATATGAGCCTGCCTTGCCAGGCAATCCAGATAGTTCTTATTCACCAGGCTGTCAATATATCATCTGGATATTGTCAGCAATGATTTTATGTTTTCTGTCAAATCGTGAAAGTATTGAATTAATGGCGGGTCAGAAACAGATCCTGCAGCAATCCCACTGCAAGCACTCCCTAGGGATGTTGTTCCTGATTACAGTGACCTCCTAGAAATCCATCAGTTGGACAGTTTTTGTTTTATAAATTGTAGCAAGAAGTCCTGCATTAATGTTGTAAGGTGTTAGTTTCTAGAGTGCTAGTTTTTAATTGGGATGTGCTGACGTACCAAGTCCAATGTCTTTATAGAAAGCTAAATGCACAATGTCTAATATATAGTACCTTTGTCTGCCAAGTTCCTAGTCTCATCAGAAAACAGTATCATTTGATGATGATAGTCTGAGTTTGCATAGTAAGATTCCCACACCTCCTTTCCCCTGTTCCGTTCAGGTACAGATTAATTGGAAGTTCACAGTCCAGTTGTGTGATTGCACAAGGGGCTGTTGAGTGGGATCAAGGTGTGCCACTTTGTCAATGTAAGTAGAGACATTTAATAGTGTTCTGCTATAAGTCTAATGGGATTTGATCATGAAAAAGGCTTGTTCCTCTGCTAGGAATCAAATAGGAATCACATGTAGTGCTTCACTGCAGACTCCTCTCGTACTTTTTTACTTTTTGTACCACGCTACAGAGAAGTCTGTTACTTTACAAATATGTCTGGTAGGGAGAGAGAATCGCCTAACAGTCATGCTCTAGGTTAATAGAACTTAAACACTTTTACACCGAACCCTTTTTCTTCAGATACAGAGTACCGACATGCGTATGGTACGTTGCAGTCTTCAGGTGCTTTCCAGATCCTGTCCCTTTGCTTGTCATTCAAGTGCAGCTATCCCGGGGGTGGCATGTAGCAGGCCTCCTTCACACAAAAGAGCAGTAATTGCTGAAGACAAAAAATGAAGCGCATCGTAACGCACTGGTACTGCAGGTGGAGTTCGGGGGATAGGGTTCACTACCAAAGTGGGACTTCAGTCAGGTTAGTTAAGCTAACACCTTGCCATTGGAGAAAGCATCGCAGGAACCTCATTGTTCTCAAATAGTTAGCAGCTTCATTTTTACAAGCCCTTCATCCTTCAGCTTTTTGATGACCACACAGCCAGTCCACTGGGCTCTGGCTCCATAACTATATGTGGAAAGATGTCCCATTTTCTGGTGTTAACAATCCTGGTCTCCATAACTGGCATAGCCCTAAGGGCAGATCCCCAGCTGATAGAGTGAAGTCAACAGGATAAATGATTGCAGCTCCCTTGCATTCAGGGGAGCTACACTCGTTTTGCACAACCAAAGGGGTTCTGGCCTGTTGTATTTCAGCCTCTCTTTCCTGTGAGACACTGCATACAACATCAGTTAAATTCTCTCTCTCTCTCACTCACTTCCTCTCATTTCCCTGCCCCCTTTCTTTTTGTTAGTGATACCGTGTCTGCCGCCTCCGACAATAAACCATGGGACGCACAATGCATTGATTCTGGAGGAGTTCAGCTATGGGACATCAGTCACTTACAAGTGTGACAGCGTAAAGGCAGGAGAGATTCCTTTCTCGCTTGTTGGAGAAGCCTCCATCTACTGTACATCCCGGGATAAGCATAATGGAGTCTGGAGTGGGCCTCCCCCTGAATGCAAAGGTGACCCTGTACTGTTCCCATAAATTGGTGTGATGTCGGCACTGTGTAGCTATGCGTGGTAACTGGGGCACTGTAACGGTACGAGCAAGTTACCAGCTTAAACTGGGGAGGACAATGTACTGAGTGAGAAGGTGTTGGTATAGAGAAGAAAGGACAAAACAAGGCTTGAAGGGGGTAGGAGAGGAGAAGTGGGGTAGAAAGTAGTTATTCTTCATTTGGTTTCCTCCTGAGTAAATTATCACTCAAAGTGCAGCTGCTGAATTAGTGGCCATCAGCAATGCAAGGCAACCCGAGTAGCAGTTCTGCAGCAGAAGGCTCTAGGGCTACAGAGGGAAAGGGAGAGACATCATGATAACCTGATGGTCCGTGGGAGCTGTTGGAACAGCCCCGGCATCATCTTATGTGTTCACATAACGTGGGAATAATGAAGGGCTGTGCTGGTAACTGCTGTAAGCACTTGGGTTTGGACTTCTAAGCAGAACACATGTGAATGTTGTCCTGGCTGAACTGCAAAAGCCATATGCTGAGCTGGGCAAAAAAAATTGTTGCACCTAATTTGGAAGCTTGGTGTTCTGCCACACTGGCATCCTCTTGATGCTGGTTTGCCATACCTTACTGAAACATTAGCAATACGTAAATGGATAAATGCAAGTTGAGGGGAGGGTGGAGGAGTGGTTAGAAAATGTTCTCTCTCTGTCCAGGTGCTTTTTCAGGGCTTCCTGGTAAACCCTGTATTGTTTCCCAACCTGGCATCTAACAGTAGATCTCCCAAACTCATACTTTTTCTTCCCCAGCAATTCACTGCAAAACTCCGCACCTTGACAATGGGAGAATAGTGAACAGATACAGCAGTGTCCACACCTGGAACAGCATCCTTTTGCTTGAGTGTAATAAAGGTTTTACCCTCCGCGGCAACAGCAACATTCAGTGCAATGAGAATAATACCTGGAGCCCTCCAGTACCAGTTTGCGAACGAAGTAAGTATCATGTCCTGGCTAGCGCATCTTCTAGTGCACCCTGTCAGCATTGTTTGGGTGAGACTCCGGTGAGATAAGAGGGAGGAGTGGGGCTTGAATAGGCCCTGCAGGCTCAAGCCCCTTGACTTGCATCACCAGCCTGCGTAACACATGAACGCTCCTTTCCACGCTGCACTTTGCTGTGCTCCTAGAAACGATTCTTGGCTGCTCTGCGGAGGAAAATGATTCTAGGAAGCCAACACTTCAAGCAGGGTAGGCTTAAACCTGGTTCCGTTGCAGCCAGCAAGTCTTAGCATTCACTTCAAAGGGACTAACAACGTGCCCTATAGAGATGATGATGAGAAATCCGTGCAGTGATGCCAAATCCTCAGGTGGGGTAAATGCCAGCGGTGTAGCTACGCTGTTCCACAAGTGAGAAGCTGGCCTGTGATGATGGGGTCGTAGTGGCCGCGCAGCAAAGTCAACTATAGTAGAAAGCAGGAGTTGGGCCTGCAGAAGCAAAGGTTGAAATCCTGGTTCCAGTGAATTCACTGGAAGCTTTGTGCTGACTTCACTGGGGTAGGGGTAAGAAAGGATCTGAATCTTTTTTTTATTTTCCTGCCTTCCTTGCAGTATCACCAACCCTTCACCTAGTGCCTGACTGGGGTCATTGTGTCTGGAACAGGGCCGCTGAGGATGTAATTGCTCCTCATTAATTTTGTTTTTGAACTGTTTTTCCTCCCAGGCGGTTGCGACGACCCCCCTAATACTGATAGGATCATGCAACGTGACTTTTTTTTCTCAAGTGAAGAGCTGAGCGCCGAGTTTCCAGCTGGCTCTGTGTTTACATACACCTGTTGGTCAGGCTATGAGTTCAGGCCTGGAGAAAACAAGCTCACTATTACCTGTCAAAGTAACTTTCAGTGGTCTAAACGTCCAAGTCCGTGTGGGAGTGAGTATATGAATCTTTCATTTACTTAGCCTAGCTAGGGTGCAGTATTATTAGCAATGAAGGAGGCTGGGTTCATACTCAAAAGCAGAGTGGCTCAAAGTGTGAGGGTGGGTGGGTGAGAGAAAGGAAGAAAGAGTCACTCCAAGTCTGCTTGCTGTGTTGTGGTACAGAAATACCCACTTGTAGGGTGGGGCGTTGGATGGATGTGTCGGGTCTTGATGCATCATACAGCAGAGATCCAGGACACTTCTGAAGTCCTGAATGCACTGGGCACAAAGCCGTAGGACCATCCATCACTGGAAACTAATGACCGGTTCAGAACAGCCAGGGCAGAAAAGGTAGCTTAAAACCCCCCTAGAATCTGCCTTTGCTGGCATCACAAAGTCTGTGCGCACCTTTAGGAATCTCCCCCAGGAAGTTTACATGCTCGTGGCCTGATGGGTTGCCCCCAGCTTCCCTCTCCCTAGTCAACTGCAGCAGACAATAGCCGACGTAGGAGGTGCACAGGCAGCACAGTGCTCGCAAAAGGTGCCGCGCGGTCGTTCCGTGTTGAAGACCAAATGCACCCGGCCAGCTGGAATTGGACCAGGTGCCGGCTGCAGAAGGGATGCTGAACATCCCTGACCCACGTGACAAGCTTGCCTCACTTGTGGCAGGCAGAAAACATTTGCCTTTAAACGAACCTCCTCAGACCTGCCAGGAAAATGCCGGCTTCCTGGGAGGGTAAGCCTGCTGCCCCCTGGCCATCCGTGCTCTGATTTCTCACTCTTGCTTCCCAGGAATTTCGTGTCCAGCCCCTTCCGTTCACAATGGAGAGGTGGTGCGCAGTTTTCAGCTGCAGTGGCTCTATATAGCAAGAAATGAGGGGAGGAAATACTTCTATGGCGATACCATTAGCATCCAGTGCAATCGTGGGTATGGCCTCCATGGTGACAAAGAGATTCGCTGCAATGAAAATGGCGACTGGAGTCCTGCAATACCCCAGTGTGTCCGAGGTGTGTATGGAAGGCAGAGTTCTGGTATTTGGAGACCTGTTCCACAGGTGTACAGGAGTTTCTATCTGTGCGTGTCCCGTGTCTGTCCACGTGTGCGTGTCCTTAGTGTTGAGCTGGCCCCGTCTCCTGCATTCTCACTCCAATCCCCTGCTCAGGTCAGAACCGCAAGAGTGTGACCACAATGGTGGCGTGCAATCCACGCAGTGCGTGTAGTTTGATAGATGCTCGGGTCGGAAGGGACCTCAACAGATCGAGTCCGACCCCCTGCCAGAGGCAGGAAAGAGCGCTGGGGTCATATGAGCCCAGCCAGGTGCTTGTCCAGTCTCTTCTATTAAAGACCCCCAAGGTAAAGGAGAGCACCACCTCCCTCGGGAGCCTCTTCCAGATTCTGGCAACCCTTACTGTGAAGTTCTTCCCAAAGTCCAACCTAAATCTGCTCTTTGTCCATATGTAGTCATTGTTCCTGGTTATTCCCAGGGGTGCCCTGTAGGCCTGTGCGAGTAGGCAGCTATTTGATCCAGCTGTGGATCTGGCTGCTTCGGATGCCAGGGACCTGATCCGGGTTCCCGCTTTGATCCGGCCAAAGCGGCTCTGAAGCTTCAGAGCTGCCTCCGGAGAGCTGGCCATAGGGTATAACGGGGAATCAATGAAATATCTATAGCTTTGTTGTTTTTTTTCTGATTTGGATGAAGCTTGCAGGGGCGGTAGCCTCTGCTGAGAGCGTGAAGCCTGCTGAGTTTCAAGATCGGTGCAGGGGTTTGGGGGAAGCTGCACCCCAAATTCATGAAAGCAAAACTCATGTCACGTGTATGTGTTAAGCCACAGTGGGGTCAAAACTGCAGGGGTGGTGGCCCCTGCTGAGGCCACAAAGCCTGCCCAGTTTCAAAGTGGTAAGTGCAGGGGTTTGGGGGACACGGCAGCTCAAGCTGCTGACGGGCAAAACTCGCGTCACAGATGACCTTGTGTGTGTGTGAAGGCGCATCGGGCTGAAAGCTGCAGGGGTGGTGGCCCCTGCTCAGGCCACAAAGTCTGCCAGCTTCTGTCCAAGGGCTTGGCTTCTCCTGGCTAGCAGAAAGTGCCTGTACTGCTAAAACGAGACTAGTTTAAATTCTTGATTTGAAAACACTTTGTTTCCTTATCGTTCTCAGAGCCTGTGTGTCCATCCCCGCATATTGAACACGGGACACTGGTACCTAGCCATGGAATGGAGCATACACCTGGAAGCACTGTTGAGGTTGGGTGTAATGCTGGTTATGTCCTCAGTGGCCCCAGGTTTATTAAGTGCCAGTCTGACGAGACATGGAAACCGCCGGAACCCTTTTGTGATAAAGGTGAATATAAATGTGACTCATTCCCCCACCCCCAGAACTTGGAAAGACCAGCAAGAAGCCAAATCTGCTTCTGGCACTCGTACGAGGAGGTGGTGTTTCAGAGGAACTGCTCCACGTTGAAGTGCTGGACAAGTGGTGGGTGGTGGGTATCATCACCCGTGCCTTTTCTAGCTGAAGACGAAGCGTGTCAGAGGATGGAGCTCCCAAACCGTCTTCCATGCATCGCAGATCCCATTCCATGAGCTTTCCTCCTCGTTATCAGACTAACATTTCCTGTTCTTTATGTCCTCCTCTTAGTTCTAGCTCTACCCTGTTGTAGCGTTCTCCGTAATTCCCACACTGTTTCATCAGGCCGGGGTGGAGGGATAGGCCTGTGCATCAAGGAGTTGTATGGAGGCTCGGTGGCAGGTCAGGGGGTTTGACCCTGGAGGTTTGGTCACTGGCGCAGACGATTCTGGAAGCGGTCAGCAGCTCCGCTGGGCAGACTTGATCTTGCCAGAAGCTGAGTGTCATCCTGAAGAGGATCTGCCCCCCATATAAGCATCAAGTGCTGGATTCTCCTGTGACTGCTCTAGTTTCCCTGGAGCCTGTGCTGACTTTTGGTCACACCAGTATGGGGCCTCTCCAACCTGGCATCTTTGCTGTCTTCTCCATTTACAGCCTGTGGGCCACCTCCAGATATTAAGCAAGGGCAGCATTCTGGTGGCACCAAGGAACACTTCTTCTATGGCTCGGAGGTTAAGTACAGCTGTGCCGAGGGCTTGTCGCTGATTGGAGAGTCTTCCATCTACTGTACCTTGGATGATGAGTCCAATATGACCTGGAGTGGGCCTGCCCCGCGGTGTGAAAGTGAGTTTTCCTGTGTTGCTCTTGGGACTGGTGTCGCCTCGCGAGTGTTTTAGCAAATGGGGCTGAAAACGAGCAGAGCCCTCTGTCCATCTCAGCAGCTCCCCCGTGTCGTGTCGTGGGCTGTGCAAGGGGAGATGGGTTGGGCTGAGGTATTGCTGGGGACAGCCCCCATCTTCATAGCATGTGTTTCAGCATTGGCAGGACTTCACTGTCGTGCAGGGGATGGATGGTCTCCTTGAATGGCTGGACAGCTGTAAGCAAGGGACTTGATGGACTCGTATATGCTAATCTCAAGTGCAGCTAGAGAGCATCTAAGGAAGTGCCCCACCTAAAGTGTCCATTTAAAGCAGTGGTCCTCAACTTTTTTAGACACAGGACATCCCCAGATTGCCTCCAGGCCCGCCTTGGCAAATACCAGCTCATGGTTTTCACTCTGTCTTTGCTTATAGAAAAATACCAGAGCAGTTTTTTCTGTTGCAAAGAGCTCAGAATACCCACAGCTACAGGTTTCTGTTGGCAATCTCGGGGGTTATCATGTGGATCATGCTTGTAAACCTAATGGTGATAACATCACTTGGCGCACCCCACAGCACCCTTGAAAGGATCTCAAGGCACCCTAGGGCACTGCAGCGCCTTGGTTGAGAGTCGCTGCTCTGAAGTGTCCAGTGTCCCCTCCTGGGGATGTCTCTTTCCCACACACAGAAATGGTCACACCAGGTGCCCCCAGTGTCAGTTCTCTCTTCCTCAAGGCAACCTGCCTTCGAACCCAAGGCCTAGTTGATGCGAGAGCCTCATTCCCAACTGTTGCTTCCCTTGCCCAGCTGATGCAGCTCTCAATGCCTGGTTTCCAAAACGGTTGCCCTAATATTGTCCCTTTAGGCATGCAGGCCCCTTTGCAGACAATGTTGAGAGAGTTTATGGGAACAGCCTGTGACCTGACCTCTCACCAGGAGCTCAGGCTGGAGGTAATAGTGTTGAACCCACCGGCCTTACAGTCGTAATTCGGCCCTGCTCATCTTCCCAATGTCTTCCCAGCTCTGGTACAAGACAACACAGTCTTGTGTAATTGTCCAAGGAAGTGAAATCTTCCAGAAACCCACAAGAATTCAGATAACACGAACAATAAATTGGCAGCCTGAATGGTCTTGTCGTTCCCTGCTTTAGTCGTAAGCCTCATGTCTTGGTTGTGTATCCTCAGAGGTTCGCTGCCGCAGGCCAGTGATCAAAAATGGACGAATGACTACCACTAAGTATGTTTTCCTATATGGCACCACTGTGCAGTTTTCCTGCAGTGAAGGCTACATGATGGATGGCAGTAGAGAGAGCCAATGCCAGGAGGACAGTAACTGGAGTCCTCCTCTGCCGTCTTGTCATCTGGGTAAGTCTCGGTGGTCACCGACTGCTCCGTCACGTATGTGCAGACCCTGAAGAACTGTGCCTGCAAGGGACAGATCAGGGACATGGAGACGGGGGAGAAAGAGGGGCCTCTGAACACAACTCTGAGGCTAAGGACCCTCCCTTGTCTGTGTCCTGGACACCAAGTCACTTGGAGTTTGTTCATCAGCTAAACAGAGGCAGTAAATGACACCTCTCAAAATGGTGTCAGGAGGTTAATGAGCAAAGTGCTAATTATCGCTAAGCCTGCGTTCGCATAGCTGCCCCGGCTGCATGCTGCCAAAGAAAAGCACCCGAGAAGACGACGCATGATCAATCGTGCCTGCTTTTTCATCGCATGATCTGTCCGCATCATCCCCCTTTTACAGGGGAGGAAAGTAGAGTGTGTATAGCTGAATGGCTCGTTGAGGCCCTCCAGCAGTTTAGGCAGTGGTAGACTCGGGTGCTTTCACCACTCAGCCATTCACCCTCACGAGGGAAAAAAGCACGCAGCCCTGGCATCCAAGACGAGTGCTGTGCCTTACAGAAAGCTGGTGTTACTGACTGATATTCTTTCCTGTTTGTGGAAAGAGCCTATTGTTGATGCTGAGATGCCCATGCTTAAATCTGCAAAGCGAATGTGTATTTGCTCTGTAACTCAGCCCATACCAGCAAATAGAGTCATAAAAAATGAGGGGTCGGAAGGGACCTCGGGAGGTTGTGTCTAGTCCAAACCCCTGCTCAAAGCAGGACCAGCCCCAACTACATCATCCCAGCCAAGGCTCTGTGTAGCTGGGTCTTAAAAACCTCCACCACCTCTGTGGGTAACCTGTTCCAGTGCTTTACTGCCCTCCCCTTGAGAAAATTCTTCCTAAGATCCAACGTAAACGTCCCTTGCTGCAACTTGAGATCATTGCCACCAAGGAGAATAGCGAGGGCTCCTCAGGCGCTTGCAGTCTCGCACTGATGTCTAACAGAGGTGTTGAAAGAGAAGCAGGCATCGCATTACAGACAAGGAAGGGCTTGGTGAGCTCTGCCTGGGAAGCGCACAGCAGGGGACGGGGTTGCGTTCGGCCCCTCGCTGAACTCGTTTCTCCCCTGTGCCTATTTCCAAGCTAAGTCAAAGCTGCTGTAGGAAAAACAACTGTTTCAGGCATCCTGCCTTTGCATCCTCTCGTCCTCTCGCTGATCTGCCACCTGTCGCACATTTTCCTTTCAGTTCGGTGTCCAAAGCCAGACCTGCCACATGGAAGAGTGATGGGCAACCAGGATGAAAAAGCATGGTACCACATGAATGAAACCATTACTTTCAGCTGCCCTGAGGGGCACCGATTCTTAGGCTGCTGGCATCTGTTTAGGACTGACATGTGGACGATTACTTGTCGTGCTGACGGCAAGTGGACAGACTTCCCCAAATGTGTAAGTGCCCTGGCGTGGTTGGGTTTTTCCCCCGGTTCTGGTATGGCAGTCCCCAGCTTCAGGGCTTCTGATGGGCGTTCACTGATGGTCAGGAAAGCGGCCTTCCTCTTGTGAATGCTTTACTGGTTTCTGAAGGGATTTTCCCACCCTCTTCAGCAGTGGACATTGGGCACAGCTAGGGCTGAAGGTTTCGATTGGGGTGTGATTGCGGTTCTGCTGGGTCTGAGAAACCTCACAGGTGCCTGCCTCGAGGGTCTCGCTCTTCTGCTCGGCATCAGACCGGTTGCCCAGTCTGGGGTCGGGAGGGATGTTTCCCTCTGACCAGACTGGTGCAGCCCGTGGAGGTGGTTGCCCCTCTCTGTAGCATGGTGCACGGTCCTTCTCCTGGGATCCTCAGAACTTAATTAAGCAATTGCTTCTCTGTCACTGCCGTGAACAGGGCAACAGCAGTAGCTTTGTTCCCACTGCTGTCACCTGTGGCATACTGTCATATCGTCCTGGCATTGTGCACTGCAGCTGCATATGAGGGTTTAAAATAGAGGCTTTCAGTTAACCGTTGCCTGTCTCCATGTCTCCAGTTCCCGTCCAGTTCTCCTGCGTTCCTAATTGCCGTTACTTCTTACCTGCTCACTTCACTCAGAGATGAGCCTGGAGGGAGCAGTGCATGATGTAACGGAAAGGAGGCAGACAGTGTTTTCTTCCTATATAATAACAGCTCCATTCAAGACATAAAAGACGTAAAATGTGGTGGATAAGTTAGCAGCCAGGCAGGAGAGCTTGTGTGTTCATATAGTCTGTTCTCCCGGGGCACCGGATGTAGCCAGTATTATGACTATTTAGTAAGCAACGTCCAGTGTATTCAATGCAGCATAAACGTGTGGGAAGACCATGGCTGCTGTGTAAGGAGCTCAGTCCAAGTGTTTGATCCTGAAGGTTGCTCTGAACCTCTCCCAAAGGTGCTTAGTACCGTCACCTTCCAGTTAGCCGTAGGACTTGACAGCACTCGCTGGAACGAGGCCCTGTCGCGCACAGCCGGCGAGAGGCAGGCGCGCGTTCAGTGCAGGACCGTGGCTGGGACAAAGGAAGCAAGTGTACTGGAGGAGGAGCCCTTGCATCCTGCAGCAGCATCACATGTCCTCTGTTTCTTTTTTTCTTCAAAAAAGGTGAAAGAGGATGAGGTGTATAAGACGGCGTACGATGTCAAAGAGTTTTGTCAGTGTGATATTTGTCTGTTGCAAGTGAGGATCCTGAAGGAAATAGAAAACCTGAAGCTGGAAATCAAGAACCAGACCTGTGACCCACATCCAGCCACTCACAGCTTCTTTGGATCCAGTTCACAAGATGGGAGCGTGCAAAGCAGAACTCTTTCCTGATTTCACAGCCTGTGCTAATACTCCTGGTAGGCCTGAGTGCAGTGCCTGCTGTATTCGGGATTAGGTTTTCTCACGCCAGCTGTTTAGGATTTTCTCGCTCCTTCCCTTCGCTCACAAGTCTGAGCCTCCCAACCGTACGATAGGTATTTTAGGTCGTGCTCTCTTGTTTAGGGGGACGGGCAGGTGGTTTAATTGAGATTTGACAGAATTGTATGCAAGTAAACATTTAACTGAGAAACGGTTCTGATCCTTTGCAAGTGGAAACTCACACTAGCAACCTTCCCTCTTGCAGACCTCACACAACCGCTGCTCACATTTAATTGCAGTGAATTTGAACCGATACAATCAGTGCATTTTAATGTGAGGAGCTGCAAAGCCCAGCCCCTCTCCTAGTCTCTGGCTTTCAAAATCTCTGCAGGTTTCCTGCCTGCTTTTCATGAGGCTACATTTGATTGGCACCTGCTTGGACGTCTCTCAACACCGTGCGCGCAATAAGAGTACGTGATGAAACTTTGCCTGCAGAGGAGGAATGAGATGAGCTGTATTGTCTCATTGCCCTAGAAATGAGAGGGCTTTTTTCTTGCCTGCACCTTTGTGATTAAGTTGGTTTTTGGTCACTCTAGCATTCCAATAAAATGCCATTGCATTAACAGCTGCTTGTCTTGGTGTTTGTAACTCTTGTTCCATTTGCAAGGGGAGCTGGGCGGCACACAGTCCCCCGCCCCTTGCCTGTCCAGTCCCAGGGCTCCCGCAGCTGCGCGTGTTCCTGCTTCTCCTTTCTGCTTGTGCCCACCCCCAGCGAGGGAGAGGCAGGCTCCCCGTGGCACTGTGCTCAGTGTGAGGAGTGGCTAGTGCCCTGCCAGGCAGCACCCTCGCTGTCAGCCCTGCTCTCCAGCCTTGGCTCTCACCCAGCACCATGAAGGCATCTCTTTGCGGGTCCTGGCAGCTCCTGGGGACTTTCGTGCTTGCATTGCTGCCAACGGGGGCTCTTGGTGAGTTGGGGGTGAACCTCGCTCCTTTATTTTTTTTCTCCACCTACCTCTCCTGTCGCCCTCCCCGCTTGACTGGCTCTTCACCCATCTGCTGAGAGAGCACTGGAGCGCCTGTCCAGATCCTGTCGTCTTGGCTAACTGTCTCCTGCAGTTCCTAGGGTTCGTGGGAATTTTTGTCCTCTAGACCCTTATTCCACCCAGTTCTCATGCATGTTTTGTAATTGCTTTGGCCTCCATGGGTCGCTGGCAGGTTTGTTGCATTTATGTGCTTATCCTGAATGACGGGCAATTTGTCTACCCACTGGCTTAGTCTGAACATCAGCTTAAGCATACTGTAAAAATGCACCAAATTGAATGGGTCAACCAAATAAAGGCACTTTGCGGAGAGTCTTTTTTGGTCTCTTTCCCCATGCGCATCCTCCTACCACAAGGAGCTGCACTGGAGCTGCATTGTCATTTTTTGTTTGGTAGCTGGCAGTGTGTGAGATTAATCATGGGGTTTGGGTTTTTTTAGTAAATTATGTGGATACTTTATACTTGGCTCTGTGCAGAGGAACTGGGAGACTTGCCTCTCACAGGGACTGCAGCTGCATAGCTGAGGGTATGGGTGGGAGACGGGAACTAGTCGAAGTTGTGGTCTGCAGTGAGGAAGCCGAGATCCTTCTAAAGAGATCTGCAAGGAGATGTCTGGACCCTGGGAGACCTGAGATCGTATATGGTCCCTGTAAACACACTGTGGACGACAAGATGCCTGTTCGTGTTGCTACATCGGTTTGGTGATGCCCGATTCCTTCCCATTCCAACAGCTGGGATTTGGACGTGGGGGGGCCTCATATTTTTCTCCTGCCCAATTTAAAGCGCTGCCCTACGTTTCTCTGATTTTGTGCGCGTCCTTGCCCGTGATGTCCATCCATGACCTCTTTTTGAATGTGCTTAGTTCTTCAAATGAATCGGATTCAATCAGTCACACACTACTGTGGAGGCTACCTGTACACCTTGCTGGGGTCGTTTGACCCCAGTACCCTTTCCTGCTGTGGCAGGGGGTCGGACTCGATGATCTACTCGGGTCCCTTCCGACCCTAGAAACTATGAAACTATATCATCATCTGCCTTCTTTAAGGGGATACTAAGATACCAAGCGAGCAAACAAACCCTGATGTGTTCTATCTGATTTAATTATGAAAAATGAAAGCAAAACTTTCACTTGTCCTGGACAGCTAGCTGATCTTTAGCAGAAATCTTGATTTTTAGCATATTCCTTCTTTTTATGATTGCAAGTAGAATTCATTCTGGAGCAGCATACAGGTAGGACCACTATTGCTGACTTTTTTGTTATGCTGTCTAGAAACAACAGCTTGAATTTTGTGATGTTGGTACTTAGCCTTTTTAAATCAATGCCAACCAAGATGCCATCTATCTTCCAGATTTCCTTCATGTTAGTACCTTGGTATAACTAGAATCAAGGAGCTACATGTATTTATAACAGCTGAGAAGCTGATCTAAGATTGAAGCCACCATGGTTTTGCATTGAAGCCCATTTTACCATTGACTTAAGGAGAAGGCAGGGATTGGAGCTACAAAGATGAAAAGGCAAAATCCTGTCTGCAGTGCATTCAGCAGGAGTTTTGTCACCTGTTTCAGCAGCCCTGTAATTTTGCTACAGCTATGTCTCTTGGACATGCTCACAGAGGAGGTATAGGCCTCTGAGTCCTCATGCTGTTTTTTCTTCTTTTTTTTTAAATTGTTTTTGAACTCTTTAGAGAGCTGTAAGGAGCCACCTAACATCCCTCATGCGTTCCAAAAGAATTATGTTGGCCAACTGATTCCCCCTGGGACTGTGGTGATGTATGGCTGCAACAGGGGTTACGAGTTCATCTCGGGAATCACCCAGGGGCGCGTTACTTGTCTGCAAAATCTGACCTGGTCTGACGTACCAAACTTTTGTCAGAGTAAGTATGTCAGTCTTTTCCCTAATTATCTACAATAAGCAAAGTTATTGGCTATTATGAGGCTATACATCTCATCAGCAGTTGGATGCTGGTGAGGTAAGAAAGGAGGATTGGGCAGTCGCTGCTTTTTTCTAGCTACTTTTAATTGAACATGAAAAATCAGGACTGTGGTTATCCATTGGAGGAGATGCTTGTTGCTCCCATCCTGTCAGCCTGGGTACAGCATGGTACTCGCAGGGTGGGTGGTGCACAATCGTTCTGACCGGTGAGGACCAAATGTCCTCAGCCAGCAGCATTGGACCTGGTGCCTGCTACAGAAGAGGCACTGAGAGTCCCTGACCCCCAGGACAGGCCTGCCCCATTCATGGCAGCAAAAAGAATTGACTTAAAAAATGAACCTCAGACCTTCCAGGGAAATGCCACCTCCCTGCGCTCCGGCTCTTCTTCCTCACTCTCGTTCTTGGCGCTGCTTCCCAGGAGTTCAGTGTCCGCCTCCACAAATTGCAAATGGCACATATACGCCACTGCCGAAAACTGGAGAAGAGAAATACGCGTATGAAGATGCTGTTACCATTGAATGCAATGCTGGGTATGGCGTCAATGGCTCTACTCAGATTCGCTGCAGACATGACGGCTCTTGGGATCCCAGAGTACCGCACTGTGTTCCAGGTACGTATAAAAGGGGGAGCTGTGTCGCTGGGAGAGCTCCTCTTTCAGGAGCAGACAGACAGCTTCCCACGCTATAACTCTTGCACTGTGCTCAGATCTTTCCAAACACAGAGAAAGAATAGGGTCTCTGCTTTAAAATCCTGAGAAGCCTTGGGTGATTTCAGGTCACCAAAGCCAAACACTAGGAAACAATTCTTCACCTCCACGGAGCAGGTGAGTACAGAGATCTTTTCATCCTTTTCTCCCCAGTGCAGCAGAGGCCCTGCAGAGATGAACCCCGAGGCCTGCCAGATTGCACAGATCTAGTGCACAGGGGCACGTGCTCTGGGAGGACCACGGGCCTTGCAAATGTGCCATCAGGAACCCCCAAGTTCCCTAAAGTGCCTTGTTCCCTTTTCGGAGCATGCTTAGCATCTGTAAATGTGGTATTTTTCTCTGTCATGTTCCAGGTTGTGGGTCACCCCCACGTGTTGAAAACGGGCAACACAGCCACCCAGGCAGGGGATATTTCTCTACTGGATCCTCGGTGACATACAGATGTCTCAAAGGTTACACGCTGCAGGGAGAGGCCTCCATTCGCTGTGAGACTGGTGATGATGAAACCGCTGCATGGAGCGGCCCTCTCCCGCAGTGTGAAGGTGATTCGTTCTGCCTTGCTCTACAAGCCCCTGTGGCACAGAAAGGTGGAAGAGACTGGTGCGTGGTCAGCTGCGATGAAACCTCCTAGGGCACCCACAGTCTGCTGTGCCACTTGTGATCCTAATGAGCCCTAAACCACTCCAACAACCTCCCCCCTGCGATGCATGCTCATCTCTCTTCTCGTGCCTTCCTGCGAGCGCCACATCCCAGCTGATTTATCCCATAGATTTCCTTCCCACCTGCACTTGACCTGCCTGTTGGTTCCTGGTCCCCAGTCTACCCATCCTGACAGTATCCTTTGCAGCATGCGGTATCGATACGTTTGTGGGAGCAGTCTGAGCCCCGAAAGTGGGGGAGACCCTCTTGTCCCGACTGAGCGGGGACAAGAGGGAACAAAGGCTGTCTGGTCCGTGGCATTTAAAACACTGCCAGGATCATTGTATGTGGACTTCTCCTATGCCCTTCTGTGTGCAGCTCAGCTCTGGTGTGATCCATTCTCTGGCACATCAGCTCTTACTCTGAGCAGTAACAAGATACGAGGAGGACACGTGCCGCTAGGAGAAGGCTGAGAAATGGGACTTTAACACTTGTTCTGCCCTGATCTTTTTCTGTGGTCTTGGACCAGTAGCTCTACCTTTCTGCCAACCGTTTCTCCATTCCCCTCGTAATGTTATTCCTTCTTGCCTGACCCGGGTGTGGGTGGGGAGGCTGATTGTTGTTAGATGTGCCCAGCAACCAAAACCCATGGAAAATCTTTCTGGCTTGGTGTCCTGCAGCGGTTCAGTGTCCAGCCCCAAGTATTCAGAATGGAAGACTGAAACCTCCACTCAGCCAGAATTATAGCTATAAGAGCAACATCTCGTTTGAATGTGATCCCGGGTATGTCATTAGGGGGAGCGAAATCATCTGGTGCCAAGCTGACACTAAGTGGAGTCCTCGGCCACCAGTTTGCAACCTGGGTAAGTATAAAGGATGGGGTCACTTTTGTTACTTCTATACTAGAAATGCATTTTTGTCACTGATTTTATCAGTAGTTAAATGCAGTGATGCTCCCTTCTGTTTCTGTCTGCTTGGATATGGCCATATCGGTTATCTGTCTTCAAAAGAGACCCATACACATTAATTTTGACATTATCCTGTTGGGTGCTGAGTTTGGGTTCCGTCAATTAGTTTTATTATTGATTATTAGTTTTGCCTCTGATTTAAATGAGAGGTCTTGTGAGGCTCTGATGCCCGCAGAGCGCAAGGAGCCTTCAAGAAGTTCAGTAAAACTAGAATTTTATAATAAAACCATTGTGGGACCGTGTCCCTTCATAAAGGGACAAATCTTATGGTTAAATTCATCGTGTGATTTGCAAACAACATCACATTTTGCCACTTGATTTCAAGCGTGGGCTCACCCCACAGGCCAGCTGCCAGGCTTACTGCTGGCCCAGCCTGTCGCTGCTTGCTATTTGTTTCTTGCACACATTTTGTGCTCAGAGTAGTAAGTAGATTTAGGCATGTCTTGATGAGGGCAGACTTTAAGCCGCTGATTTTTTTTTTTTTTTTTTTAATGGCTGTCTCTCCCTGGCCACCTTCCCGCAATAGAGGCTTCTTCCTCAAAATGTTTCCCGTTACCTGTGGGTTTAATCGATACCTATGTTTTTCTCCATTGCCAGGTAGCTGCTCCTACCCCCCAGCCCTTGACAGTGCTAACCAGGTTCCTCGAAAAGATTTCCCAGTAGGGTCTGTAGTCACCTACTCCTGCAGACCCGGTTACACCTTGATCCCTGGAGTAATTCCCAGGATTACTTGTCTTAACAATTTCACATGGTCCAAAGTCCCGGAGTTTTGTGAGAGTGAGTAACCCCTCTTTTGTTTTAAACTTAATTGTCTTTGTTTTGACTGATCTGTGATCTCGGCAGTGGTTTG
Organism: Crocodylus porosus; assembly: GCF_001723895.1. Taxonomy (NCBI): domain Eukaryota; kingdom Metazoa; phylum Chordata; order Crocodylia; family Crocodylidae; genus Crocodylus; species Crocodylus porosus. Next base: position 8,638,446 of record NW_017728935.1, on the reverse strand, counting down.
GGGAGCTATTTCTTCTAAGGCCCTTGGGGCTGGATTTCCAGAGGTGCCGAGCACTGGCAGACCTCATGGACTTCGAAGTGGAGTCTGGGTGTTCAGCACGTCTGATGATGAAACTGTGTGTGCAGGAGTTGATATGCACTGGGTACATGGTGGTAACAGGGCCATGTGATGATACCCAGGTGACAAACTGAATTCACTGTGCAACTCTTCTCCTCGCCACAGATTTTAACGGGACATGATGATCTTGTGGGGGTGCTTCCAGCCCCAGAGAGTCATCACAGCCTGTTTCATTTTGATTAAACGCCAAGCTCTTTTAGTCGCCTCTTGAGGCCTCTTCCATCCCTCTGTGCATCCTAGCAGCCCTTCTCTGCACCTATTGACCTGTGGCAATACCAGGATCTGTCCAAGGTTTCAGATCCTCCTGGCAAAAAAAAGTCTCAGTCATAGAAATCGTCTCTACTGCAAACCTTCCCCCAACACCATCGTAAAATATTTCTCTCCTGGTGTTTCTCAGGGCTGTACTGTCCAAACCCAGCTATTGAAAATGGAGCCCTGATCTCGGTCAGTAGGAAGGAGCACGTGTTTGGAAACCGTGTCGAGTTTCACTGCCATTTCGGCTACGTCCTCAGAGGCAGTTCCTCGGTTCACTGCGGGGGCGATGGGATGTGGCATCCTCCACTGCCCTTCTGTGATAAAGGTAAATAAAAATGAGTGCGCTGGGTGGGAGAGGGAGGTCAGCTGGGGGGTTTCCCTTCTTGTCTCATCTCCAGGGCTTTTTCTAGCTCAGGAATGAACGTGCGAGTTGCTGCAGGGCGCAGCCCTTTTCCAGGGGATGATTCTTGTATCCCTTTAGATGTTGTTTTCAGGAGAATTTACCGCTTCCCCCCCAATTTTCAGTCCAGTATTTCCTTTACTTGGTATCTTCCCCTTAGTCTTGCTTCCACCACGCTGCAGAATTCGCCGCAAACTTTGCACTTGGTTGCACTTGGGTGGAGAGCGGCAGGGGAGACGGCCCTTCGTATGGAAGAGGAGGAGCTGTGGGGAGGCTTGGTAGCAGGTCAGGGGCTAAGCCACTGGTTGGGGGACTTGGTGGCAGGGTTCATAAGTGACAGGAGGGCCAGGTGCTTGTTCAAATGATCCTGGGAGGTGAAGGGCCAATTTGCAGACAGGGGGCCTGATTCTGTAAAGAGCTGAACTTGAAGCGAATCTTCCCACAACATAAATGCTGGGTGTTGGATTCTCCTGCAACCTCCCTGGTTTCCCTGGAGCCAGCCCTGACTCTCACCCGGGTCAGCAAGAGGGCTCTCCAGCCTTATCTCTTTGCTTTTCTCGTCTCCGTGTAGTCTGTGGCCCACCTCCAAGTATCACCAAAGGCAAGCACTCCGGCACCGGCCAGGGGCATTACCCTTATGGATCAAAAGTCACGTACAGCTGTGCTGAGGGCTTATCCCTGATTGGAGAGTCTTCCATCTACTGTACATCAGGCAACGGGGTAAATCTGACCTGGAGTGGCCCTGCCCCACGGTGCAAATGTGAGTCTTTCTGCATCATGCTACATTAGACAAAGGTAGTGACTACAGACCGTGCTGTGCGGGAAGATCGGGTGGTTGTCGCATTTGCAGGAAGCAATGATCTAATGCATTCCTGCGCAGAATTGCATGGATGCGTTCACCGATATGGGAGGTGTGATGCGCAGGAGGAAAAAGAGCCCTTGTGGGTTAAAGCTCAGGCGGAGAATCCAAGCAGAGTGTCTTTTTCAGCAACCCCGGTCATGGAAAAAAAGTTGCAAGTAAAGCAGAACTGGAAAAAGCATGGGAATGTCCCAGGCAACTTGACTTAGCAGTGGGGAGAAGAGCACGGAGCACTGTTCTCAGTCGTGCCCGGTGACCGTATCACTTTTTTTATAGTCCAAAATGAATCCAATGCAGGAAGAAACAGTCTGCAAGTTTCTGTAGACATAAAATACCTTCTTTAAATGCAAAGGTCTATTTAAAAAAAAAAGGTAATAAACTGTGATGTTCTCGTGTCCCCTAAGTCTGGCTTACCTTAACATTGACATCTCTGTTGACCACCCTCAGTTGTTCGCTGCCCCATGCCAGTGGTTCACAATGGAAGGACAATCAGTGACATAACTGCTTTTCTGTATGGAGCCACCGTGCAGTTTTCTTGCAACAAAGGCTACAGGATAGATGGCAATGGAGAAAGCTGGTGCCAGGAAGACAGTACATGGAGTTCTCCTGAGCCAACTTGTCAGCCGGGTTAGTATCGATGCTGATCAGAGATGTGAGCAGGGGTGACTTCCCAAGCTGCAGGGAGCCTCCAGACTGCCCTTGAGTTGCTTTGACAAGGATCAGCCCTTCTCCAGCTGGACTCCCTCGCAAGCTTACCATATGCCTGGATGCATAGGTTTGAAGCCCACTGGTGCTGACCTGGCCTTTCCTCCAGCCAAGGTCAATACACATGGTCCCAGGGAGATTGCTGTGCCTGCAGGGAGGGAAGGAGCCGATTCCCGGAGATCTCCTAGATTTCAGGCCTAACTTTCATTGGCAGCGAGAAGGGAGCTTCATGCCGAAGCCCATTGTATAAACGAGAGTTTGGGCCCAGGTCCTGCCTGCCTTGTATGGCAGCAGAGGGTATCCTAAGTGTCTGTTTGAGGTATTTCTAGAGAACCATGGACTGTAGCATACAACAGACCCTGATGATGCTGCCCCAAAATACCTGATCTACAAAGAACTAGATGGGATTTCAGTCCAGCCCTTCCTGGGCTGCTTTCTGGCGGGTACTGTGCAGGTGCAGCTCCAGTTCACGTCAGCATGTATTCCTCGCTGAAGTGTAGACCCTCTTCTCTCTTGAGCGAGAGGCTCGTTGCGGATCTGGTGATGTTACGTGGGGCTTATTTCTCCTCAAAATCAAAACAGCCGCAGTGACATCAGCCATAAGGTGGGAGGGGGGGATGGCTTTGTGCTACAGGCAGCAAGCACCATTCGTGGGGTATCTCCCCCTTCTCTTCCTGATTCCCCTTCTGTCGTGCCTCTTCCTTTCAGTCCAGTGTCCAAAGCCAAAAGTGGAAAATGGAAGAATGGTCAACCCCACGAGTGAAAAACCGTGGTACAAAGTGAATGAAACGGTCTCTTTCAAGTGCTCTCCGGGATACCAGTTTTCAGGCCATTGGTACCTGCCTGTAACTGAGACTTGGAAAATTACCTGTTCCGCGGATGGCAACTGGACGACGTTCCCCACGTGTGTAAGTGGCTTCGTGCGGTGGGATTTCTTGATGCGGTCTGCCCAGGGTCTAGCACGGGACAGAAGAACGGTCTGAACTGTCCTTAACTTATGTTTGCTGTGTTCAAAAAATGAGCTGCATGACGAGGCAGGAAGAAGTGTCATGGGTAAGATGGGAAGGGGAAAAAATACATTGATCTGAAAGCAAAGAAATCCCTGATCCCCTCTCTTGATTTGAGAGGTTTTCTTCATTTTGTAGTGACAGCTCCAAGCAAAATACAAAAGTATCAAATTTGGTTGATAAAACATCACGTCAGTATAGGATGTGTGAGCATGGGTGTGTTCTGATTTATTTGAAACCCAGTACAAAGCCAGTATTACGACCCTTTGAGCAATTTCCAATGTGCTCAGTGCAGCACAGATGCATGAGAAGGCAAGCTTTCTGTCTACAGCTTAGAGGCCAAATGTCCGATCCTAAATGTGGCTGAGACCCTCCCCGGAGGTGCTTAGCACTGCTGACTTCCATGGATGTGAGGCCCCATGTCAGCCACAGATGGTACGAGACAGCAGTAGCAGCCGTAGGGGAGGGGAATCAGGTCTACTGCCTGGGGCCCCACACTTTATAAAAATAAAAATTAATTGCACTGAATATCTGCATTATCACTATTGTATTAAGATACTTTTGTTGCCGTTTCATGGATAGGGCAAAGTGAAATTGAAAATGTCCGACTTGCTCATAGGTCATCACAGTTTAAGCCTCGAAGGGCCCCAAATGAGGCTCTTGCCCAGGGCCCCAGCAACCCTAAAGCCACCACTGGTGTAGAATCGTATTTGGATGCAGAAAGAAGCAAATGCACTTGAGACGGTAAGCCCTCATCTTCTGCAGCATAGTCACTACCGTCTTCTTCCTTTCTTTTTAGACAAAGCAAGGCAGTTCTGCCATGTGTGACGTGGTAGTTGAGAGCCGACGTGCCCTGCAGTGCGGTGTGCCCCTGGTGCAACTGAAGTCCCTGCTGGAAGTCCAGAAACTGTACCTGGAGATCGAGAAGCTGAAGCGGGAGATTAAAAAATTAGGATAAATACCTGAAACTTCACCCAAGTCATAACATACTTCTTGGGATATAGTTTGTATAACTGCAGTGTCCATAGGAGGATGGGAACTGATTTCATAGTACATGTTAGTGCACCCAGTAGGCTGAGGACGATTAGCCAGTAGTTGAGGGATTAGATTATATTGAGCCGAACACCTGTAGTTTAGAGTTTTCTGCCTCTCCTGCTAGTGAAGTGAAGCAAGGGTATGAGTCCATACTTATGAACTAGGTATTTCAGGTTGTGCAGCGAGTTTTTTGTGTGGAACAGTAAACAGAGTCAAACTCTGATTATTTGTTCACCTAGGAAAACGTGCCAAGTAAGGAGAACCTGGATTGAATTGCAGGAAAGTAAACATCCAAGTGAGATGAGTTTTGGAGCCTCTTTAGATGGAGACTTATACTGGCCAACCTCAGTCCTGTGGATGGCCCAGAATTCCTGTATGCTCAGTGTAACCATATATATTCAATGCTTTTTGACATGCATATGGGGAATAATGGGGAGTGAGTGTTTGACTGTCTGATTTCTGCTAGCCTTCAATAAAGTTTTGGGCACCACCTCTGTGATCAAGCAAATATTCATTTGCCAGCAGCAAATACAATTTTTAAATGCAGCAATGGGAAAAAATCCCATTCCCCCTTGTGTTGTTACTGGCGCTGATATGATCGATGGAATAATAGGGGAACCTCCGATTCTAATACTTTTAATCTCACATCTTTTGCCACTGTTTAAAGAATCTGGGAGCGTGGAGCAGCATGTACAATCAGTGGAGGCTGCTGGTGTGACTACAAGGACATTTTTGGCCCGTAGCACAAGTAGGAAGGACCTTTTGGTAGCAGCCGCCTCGGTTTTAGAAGTCATTCCTGTTTGGAGATCATCAAAAGGGGGTCAGGGCTTCCGTATTGGATTAATTTTCCTTGCTATTTGTCCATGCCAGAAAAATAACTATTTGGTATTCCCTTCCAGGACTAAATCTTAGCTCTATTGAGATTTTCCATTTCTAACTACAGCTGTGTATATCTCCTGTCCGCTGTCCTGCTGCTATCTGAGCACTGCTAGCTAATGAGCTAATGTTTCCTATTCCATTTGTTCAGAAATACTGAGTATGAAATCCTTCTATTATTTTCTGAGCCAGCTGGCTTCCTTGATGCACAAACAGACATGAAGTACTGAAGTCATTTTCCCTCCTTCAGAAAAATAGCAGTGCTGACTTTCTTTCCAGAATAAACCCTGGGCTACAGAAAGCAGGAGGAGCGGACCAGAAGAAAATAGCAGCCATTAAATAACAAACGATCCCAGAAGTAGACCCAGAAATGTTCCCCGCATGCAACTAGCAGGTTGCTGGATCACTTAAGGCCTACTGAATTCTGCTGGGGAATAGGGTTTATTCTCCAGACGGTGCAAGTGGGGATGGAGGCATTTGAAATCTCCATGAGTTCATGCCAGAAACTGCAGCTGGATGTGTGAAATGTGCCTATGCACCCGCTCCTGGGATGATGAGGAGGGCGTGTGTCTTTCCCAAAAGCTGAAAAAGGAAGCGCCGGCTGCAGCAACACGCGTCCGTGCCCTTTCCCAAGGGCAGACTGCGGTTACAGGGAGGCTCAGAATTGAACTTGACCGGTGGTTTGCTGCTTTGGAAGATATGCAAGACTGCTAACTCCAGGTGGAGATCACCACGCAGCATGGGAAACGTACGGTTTCTTTGCAGACGAGTGCCACTAGATGCTGCTCACTCACAAGCCATTAATCCAAGTCTCTGCTTGCTGCTCCTGATGCTGAGCACCATGTGCCTGTGCCAGTTGCTCTAGGTACTGATCGTCTGCACCATTTCAGATGAAAAGAGGAGCTGCAGGAGTTTCTCGTCGCCAGCCCGGTTTAGTTTGTTTACTAAGATACCTTCCCTTTCAAGATCCTGCTTTTACCACTGTCAACAGTGAAAGGTCAGTGAGCAAAGGCAGGAGTAACAGTTCTCCCTGACAACACCACATATTGCATGCAGGTGTGTGTGCTTTTGTAAAATGGTTTAAGGATGGTATTTATGAACATCCCTAATTAAATCCACAGCCTAACCTCTGATTAAAGCGAGCTCTTGCTCACAATATCTTCTGCATCTCTGACTCAGCTAGTCTAGGTGGCATCTCCCCACTTGGCCTCCTGTCTAATTAAACCCAGAGCCTCAGTACCAACAGGGCAGGTTTGCAAAAGAAAGGAGTGGCAGCTGCGCGCTCACCCTGGAGCAGCGCGTACGGTCTTAACCCGAACTCGCTTGTCTGCCCTCCGGCTTGGGTATCGCTGCACTACCGACCTGCCCCTGGACTCGCTCGCTTGGGCAAGGCCTCGGGCTGCCACTTCACACCTCCCCTGCAGCTACAACGAATGATACCCCAGCCATCCTTGGTGAACGCAGGGGCAGGCACTGCACTGCCGCTGCAATGGTGGGCACCACCTCGGGGTCGCAATGAGCTCGTACATGCCCTTCCAGCCTGAGCATCGAGGAAGCTTTTTTTTTTTTTTTTTTTTTTCTGTTTTTTTGCACCGGTCCTGGAAGCACTGCAATACCAGGCCAATGCATGGAGTGGATGGAGCACGCTCCGGTTCCACCACCCAATATAGACCTCCGATGGAGGACATACCAGAGACAATTAGCATGGGGAGCTCGCCTACGTGGTCACGCTGCTTCCCCTGCCAGGAGCCAGGCAAGGACCAGTGCACGCCCCGGGTAGGGACACAAGTCCTCCCTGAGCCCCAGGCCGGAGCAGAACGGCCTCCCGACAGGGTGGGTGGGGTGTCTCAGTCCCGGCAGAAGCATCGAGGCACCGCGGGGACAACCTCTGGCCTCAGCTGCTGAAAAAGAAAAAACCAGTCGCCCGGTGCAGGAGCAAAAAGCCGGGGCCGCCCCCAGGCGGGGCCGAGCCGCCGCCGCGGCCCAAGGGCTGGCCTCGCTCCGCACGAGCCAGAAGAATTTCCCAAAACCGCGCCAGTTTCTCCCAAGAAGCAGCGAGGGAAACCCGAGCCCCCGCCCGCCCGGCTCTGGCGCCGGGAGCG
>NW_017728935.1:8628713-8630636 GCF_001723895.1 Crocodylus porosus | reverse complement strand
CTGCCCTGCCCGGCCCGGGCCCGCTGTCCCGCTGTCTCGCCTCGAGAAGAAAAGCCGCCCCTTCCTGCAGCCCGCCGCGCGGCAGGAGCCGGGGCGCCTGGGGAGTTTCTCCCCAAAAACTCCGCTCGGTGACAACATGGTTAGGTAACCCGAGCTGGACACACCCCTGAGGGAGGGGGGCACCTGCCCCCTCTGCCCACATGACGGGCATCACATCCCTGGGTGAGGGGCTTGGGCTCCCTGCAGAGCTAGGACCTGCCAGTCTGCCCAGCAACCAGGGATGCATTTCCAGTTGGTTGGCTGACAGCCAGCAGGCGCTGGCCTCCATTGGACCAGGTGAAGGAGGACACAGGGCTATCTATGTAAGTTAAGGACTGCACAGGAGGAGGGGGCAGCAGCCATGAGGAAGACTCAGAGAGAGAGAGAAGAGCTGGACCATCTGAAACTTGCTCTCTCTCTGAAAACTCACCATCAAGCAGCAGCCTGCCTCCAGAGGGACTCTCCACCTGCCTCTGGATGATACTTGTGAGTGAGCTACCCGAGATCTAACCAGATATGTAGCTGGCAGTAACTCAGATGCGTGATCACAGGATACCCAGCCATGCCAATTTGCTCTATGGGATTTCCTTGATACTGCTCTACCCTGTACCCTATTCCAACCCTACCCCTTGCAACCACTGAAGTTCTCCTTTGTACCTAGCGTGGGAGACTTATTGGGAGTGGGTCTAGATTATGCCTCAGGGTCCCCTTGGTTCGGCTGACTAAGGGAAACCACTACTTGTCCTTCTGACTGCAGGAAGCATCCCAAGTGCTTGAAGTGAATCAAGCACCCTCAAGGGCTACTAGGCCTGTGTTTCCCAGGGGGCACAAAGCCAGAATCAAGCCCAGCCCTGGCTGGTGGCAGAGGAAGCCCAGGCTAGTGGGTGTGCTCCAGGAAGGGGGTCATCCAGATGTGAGGCGCCCCCAGGGGGGCACTCGGAGCCTGGAAGGTCTGGCGCAGTGAGGTGCATGGCTCATCCAAGGAGCACCCCCAACTGGCCTGCCACAGTGCCATTGCCTGATGGACCGTGGTGTGACATTCCCTGATGATCCCGCCATCTCTTCTTACCAGACTTGTCCCTGAACCCTTGCAGCTAGCAGCGTGGTTCTTCATCAACCCCGTTTTCGGTGTTATGTAGTTGTGGGTCACGCAAGGCAGGACGTGGGCTCCTGCGGTGCCCCCGCTGTCCCTGTGGCAGGTCGGGGCGTGAGGTCGGTGCGGATTCTGGATGGCAAAGGATGGTTCATCTAGTCACCAGGAGGTGGAACGAGGTGACTTCGGCGGTCCCTCTGTCACTTCGGGTCCATGGTAGAAGGCTAAAAAATGGAGCTTGTGTTTAATCCCTGGCTCTGTTGCTATTTCTCTGCCTGTCATCTTTGTTCCTAGGAAGCTGCAGTGACCCAGTGAGGTCCAGGTTTGCTCAGCTGTCACACGAGGACGCGACAAAGAGTTTCTACCCTGTTGGGAGCACCGTGCGTTACGTCTGTCGCTCCGCGTACGAGAATGTCAGTGAAACGCACCCAACCAGCACTTGTCTTGAAAACCTAGCCTGGTCAGATATCCCCGAGTTGTGTAAAAGTGAGTGGTGTCTTTCCTGCTTCTTCCTATGGATGCAGTAACCAACCTGGAGCAGACAGGAGAGTGTTGGGGAGGTGGCTGCGGCCGATCTGTCAGCATTAACTTCTGTGACTTTCAGGTTGAAACATCTTTTGGTCCGTTGATTTCAAATTCCTTCTGAGCTGAAATGAGGCAGTGAACAGCGGACTCCCTCACGGTTGGGCAGTGGTCCCTGCTGTGCATCAGTGGTTCAGTGTGGGTGGTATTTCCAGTGCTTCTTCTATACTTGGAACAGAAATCACAAGCAATGCAGTAACTATTAGGTC
>NW_017728935.1:8608033-8624078 GCF_001723895.1 Crocodylus porosus | reverse complement strand
TCTCAAGCGGTCATGGCAACACCACCGACTACTCCCAAGAGCGACCCCCCAGGACGAGCAGACACGGCTGTTAATTCCACAGGTAAAAAAAGAATCGCCTGTTGCTTAAAGTTTGGAGGTCAGGGGTTGTTGGTATGTCACCAGACGGCAAGACAATGGGACGGACAAGTTATGCTTTTATAGCGCAGAGAGAAGTGGCCGTCACTGTATTTTCATATATCGATATGTGTTTTTGAATTTTCTGGATTTCATAAGCACACCATCCCCAGGGTAAGATGCTGCAATTTAGTATGCACTGCCCTTATGTAACATCAGCCTTCACATAGTTATTGACTCAGAATATAATGGAAAACTGAGGTTGTGAATGATTTTACAGTTACGCTGGCATTATGTGTTCCAACATTTTTGGGCCTCTCTGTCTGCTCCTATCCTGGGATAAGTGGAGCTAACTGCTGTAAGTCTAAACCAATGTCAGTTTGAAAGTTGTAGTAGTTTAGCTCCCTTAAACACAGGGGCAGACAGATGTAACAGTTTAGTTGAAATAGCTGCTGCATGTTTCTGAGCTACAAGTACTGTGTCGGAGACAAAGCACTGGACTCAAAGACCCTTGATCTGCTTATTTCTAACACGCATTAATGCTAATATTACCTGTAGCAGGATGGGACCCTAGGGTCGCTGTGCTCTCCCCTTGGGTGCCCTCCGTACCATGCCAAGCGTTCTCTAAGCAGCCCTCGGAATCTCGCCTGCCACGTCTTTGGTGTTAGGTATTTATTGTAGGGAGGCTGCCCTTCGTTCCCTCGGCTACGGTTTCCTGCTATGCGCCTGACCCACCTCGGTCTCCCTGGCACTCGGGCGCTCTACAGCCCTGCCTTGCTCCGCGTCCTGTTGACGCTCTGTCCTTTCACAGTCTCATCTTGCTTGGGCTCTCTGGAGTCCCACCTCACGGCATTCAAACGGTTGCTGCCCCTCTCTCTCTCTCTGCGGCCTCTCGCTGCCCTCTCACTGGGGCTTCTTGCTCACCCTGAGCCTCACTGGCACTCAGGTTCTCCACGACCTTGTTCTGCCTTCTGGGGTACTCAGGGTCAGCCCTCTCCCAATACTGTGCCTTTGCCTTGGCTCTCAGGGATGACACCTCCCCCTCTGCCGCGCCCTTACGGATACTCTGGGTCAGTGCCCTCCTGCCCTGTCTTTTCTGGCAGTCTGGGAGGCGCACTCCCTCTGCTGCGCCCTTTTTGGCTTCACGGGCACTGCCCGCTCTCTCTCGGGGCCTCACACTGCACCTCACAGTGCTCAAATGGTCGCTGCCCCTCTCTCTCTGGGGCTTCTTGCACTGCCCACTCTCTGGGGCTGGGGCTCCCACACTGTTGTGGTTCCCCTATGAAGCTTCTTCCATCCTCTTATAGCCTCACCCGGTCCTCCAGTGTAACAACAACTAAAACACAAGCCAATCAGTTATAACACAAATCTATGCCTCGTGGCTAAAATGTCCTCCAAACCACACCGCAGGTGATCCATCTCTCACCTGTGTCACTAGCTGCTTGCACATCCAGGCCTTTTCCCTTTCACACATTCAGGGCCGAGCTGCTTCATCCTTGGCCGCAGGCTGCCCACTCCCTGGGCTTTGGCCTGTGATTTATGTCTGAGCCAGGCCCTGCCCGCTTCCATTCAGCTGACCAAACAGGTGTGTGTCCACTACTCCGGCTTTCCCAGTAGCAGGTATCTTACCCTTACCCTGCTACGTTACCCTTATTCTCTGCAAGGGAAATCATGTGGTCCTCCAAGGGAACTACCCAATGGCAGAGCTGTTGTTAAAACAGATTATTTGTTCGGTGCAAAAGTAAACCTCTTCTGCAAGGATGGGTAAGTGTTGGACTTTGGCTTTAAATAGCAGAGTTCTGGTCTACAAACTGCTGGCAGTCTCTGGATAATAAGGCCTGGCCTGACTTCAGAAATATAGCGCCCTGGAATCAACAGGAATAGGCTGGGTCCTTGCTTGGAAGCAGACTCTTTAAGCCAAGGTTAGCAGAGTGTAATGTATGATTCCACCGTCTCATCTGGATGTTAAATTGGGGTGGGAAGGAAGAAAGCCCAGCTGTGGGAGTGGATGGGTAATAAGGATGTAGTGATGTAATAAAGACCTGCCCAAGCCTGAATGTCCCATGATTTATACAGCATAACAGTTTCTATAGCAGCAGCACAAAACAGAATGATTTTGTATGAATAGTATTTCATTTGTCTGCTCTAAATGTAAATGATCCATTTGTAGCTGCGTCGAGTAGGATTGGCCTGTGGCATGAATCCAGAGTGAGGTGTGAACTCGGGCTTCTTTCATTTTGCATCCACCATAGTTTGGGATAGTTCCAAGTCACTATTTAATCGCATCTTGTAGCCTTCCTTGTTACAAGTATGACGCCCAGTTCAGCTGCAGCTGGGGTACAGCTATAGGAAGGTGTGGTCACAGCCCCTATTCCCCTGGCCTTCAGTGGGAGGAACCTGTTCTTGTGGAAATCTTTATGGGATGCTTTAAAGCTTGCAGTGTCATCCTCGAGTGCAGTTCAGTTGCAGATGCCGTGTTATCTGAAACCACAATTGGCACAAATATTTTAAAACTTTTATACATCATGATGTCATCTGGCTTGGCTTATTTTTTTGTCCTCTTGTAAAGTAAACCTAGACAAATCCATCATGAAAAAATGAGTGTACTCCTTCCTGGGATTTCTGCAGGGAAGGAGTATTGCTTGAAGATCTACTCACATTTACTGGCAGCTTTTTTTAAAAATAGAAAATTAAAGCTACAAAAACTCTTCTATGAACCACATATTCCATCTGTTTGTAACTTGGCTCTCGCATTGTGTGCATGGTTTTAATCAGGGCATAGGCCTTCCTTAAGGATCCTGAGCTGCCCAATTAATATTCTAGTTTTTTGATTCAATGTAAAATGATTTCTTTATCTTTGGAATCCATCTCTTTCCCATTATACATTGTGCCGCACCACGCCTCCCCCCGCCCCACTGTAAGGAGTGTGTTTTGGCTGCTGTCCTTCGAGTCCCATCAGAAAAAGCCATTTTCCAAATAATTCCCTTGGTCCACTGTTGGGGAAGTAGCACCATGTCTCACCCCTGTTGCATCAAGCACGTACATCAGGGGAAAAACACTCGGCGGGTCCAAGGATCCCAAGCCGAGAAGAAGATGGAGCTGCTAATATTGTCAACAAAAGCAACGTTGGACGTCTCAGTGGGTGGCTAGAAGGCAAAGCAGGCCTTCGTCCAGACCAAACAATGGCAGTTTTCAGGAGGTGCTTTTGGTCAGTTTTGGTGCCTTTTCAGGTGCCATTGGATTGCCTGACAGTTTGCTGCCCTTGCAAAAGCACTGCCCCAAGTGAAAGCCGACTTGTGTCTGTTCTTTGCTGACTTGTGTCTGTTCTCAAATATTTGTCCCTTCCTCAGTAACTAGTTACTCAGAATTGTGTCAAGCAACCATTGGCTTTGTTCACCTTGGATAACAGAGTGGGATGCACTTTCATTGAGCTGCACGCGAGTTTCTGGAGTCCGCAGTCACATGAATAGCGTTGCCTGGGCCTGGGAAACAACAACAGGCTATTGTTCTGGTTAGGCTTTGTATGGGCCAAAAGATGCCGTGTAATTTTTTCAGACAAGTATATGTGTGACCAAAAAAAACTAGTTAAGAAACGTGATCATCTCTCTCCTTTTTCTTCTCCCCCCACCCAATCTAGGTATGAATATTAGTTGGGCAGTCATTTATCGACTGCACGTTAAAGGGAGACAAAGTTGAGTGGAGCAAACTTCCAGTTTGCCAATGTCAGACTAAGCAAGACATTAGTTTTATGTTAAAATTATGCAGAATGCAATAAGAAATCTCTCTTCCCTGTTTATTTGCCTCTTTCTCTTTGTTCCTCTGACAGTCTGTGGAAGGTTTGTCTGTCAGGCTGTAGCTGTAAGATATGCTCTAACTTAAGTATCTGGCTGCTGGGCTGTTTCCAGCAGCTCTGACCATTGTCCCCAGAGTGCCCAGATCAAGAAGCTTTCCCTCCCTCTACCTGGCCGTAGGGAGGTTTTTGCTGTGATGACACATCTCAGGATTCATAGATCACGGGGCTAAAACCTGCCTGTCCATTGATAATTGGGAGGGGGTGACACAGCACTTCTAATGAAGCCTTCAAAAACTGAAGGAGCTAATCTTGTTCCAGATTGTGCTAAAATAGTGTTAGCTAAAACATGTTGTCTTTTCTGAGTATCTCAGAGAAGGTTTTACTACTTCACCCTTTTTTACTTCACTGTTAACTGACACTTTTATTCATGTTAATGCTGACCTTCTTTCCTTTCATAATTACTTCTTCTTCCATCCATTTTGTTGCCCAAGGGACCCAGGATAGCATGGGCTTAGAGCGCTTTACTTACAACTCCCCAGCAACTTACAGCCGCAACCCTGGTTTCAGTCTTATTGGAGTTGGCTTCACTCCTTGTAAAATTTAAAGATAAAACAAGCGGAGTCTAGAGTGGGACCCCTCCTGCATGTAGATGTGACTAATGTTACTTTTTAGTACTGTACCAGGTCTTTTTGTTCTGTACCAGATAAAAAAAATTCTAATTGATTCTAACTGACAGTTGAAGTGTAGGTTGTATAGCAAATTTTAGAAAAAAGACACTAACGAATCTTAATACGCACCAATATCTGGCTCAGTCAGGAGTTTCCTTTCCTATCAGGCACGAATACTTTTAGCAGCTCTTTGTTCTCTTTATTCTCTTTGTCTAGTGAAAAGTGCACCTGTTGGAAATGGGTCAAAGGCAAAACTAAATTCAGGTAACTTGTATTCCTTAAAGTTCTGGTTTGCAGAATCTCGTTTCTACAACATCGCACTATTTGTTGTTCCCAGGATCTAATTTCTGTAATAAAGCCACTTGTATTTGCTCACGTGGCAGTACTGTAGCATAATTTCAGGGGAGAACTTGTTTGACCATCTGCCTCTTAGTCCCAAGCGCTAGCGAGCATTGCACTAGCTTCCCTCTGCTAGCACGATAGCTTTGTGAGCAGCATGTTCTGAGATGAATGTTGGATGAAGAGTTGAGGATGGGGTTAACTGCTCCTAGCCAGGGTCTGTAAGATGTTGAGAGCTTAAGTAAATGGGTTCAGACCTGTGAAAGCTCTGGAAGGGTACAGACAGGAGACGCAAGAACAGAGAAGGACTTCACTGATGGACACGTCCTGGACTGGAGACAGTTGGATCCAGTGAAGCCAATACAGCTCGGATAGTTTCACATATGCTGAGAACATGTCTCTGCTGTGGAAAGCATTAGAGAAGAATGGCATACAAGACATTTTGACGTGCCTTCCGCTTTTTATAGGCACTCAAAAATGAGTTGTCATAGGAAGATTCCTTTACACAAAGATCGTGAATTCCCTCTTGAAGATGTATCAGGCCTGTAAGCGTTGTACGGGTACTGCGGATGTCGTGGTTGCTAACTGGAGCTTAGCCTCGGTGTTCTTCCTTACTCGCTTGCCGTGCCGTGATGGAAAAATAGGTATATTGAGGAAAAACCCAGAGCTTGGGAGGTCTTCTCCCTAACATGCCTGGGGTACTGACCAGGCTTTCTTTGCAGAGCTCCCACCTCCCCTTGACCCTGTCCTGACCACACCTGTGATGTCCCGGATTTGATGTTGGGCCGGGCACTCCTTCACTCTCTCTTCTTCTGATGGCTCTTGCCAGGGTTACGAGTGCTCCCCTGTCCTTTTTCTGTCCTGTCTTGATTTGTTTCCAGTGGGATGGCATTCCTCTGCCCTCCCCTGGGCTTGAGCTGTTCCTTTCACAGCCCTCTGTATGAGTTAAGCAAGAGTCAGCCAGCAGCCACCCCTTCCTGGCTGGCCCTTAGTTAGAGAGGCTGGGACCCCGAGGAGATTTCTCGCAGCTTAGGCAGTGGCCTGCTGCCTTGCAGTTTGTTGCAGAGTCTCCCTTCCTGGGTTCACACGGATGGAGGTGGAGGGAATTTATCTTCCTTCCCATTGCTCCTCGCTATGGCTTCTCCTGCCCTCTGTCATGCAGGTCAAGCCCTTCCCCAGCTCCGCGGTCCCTCTGGCCATCACTCACCTGTTACTCCTGGATGTCGCCAGTTCTCCTCAATTCCCAAGAAGTACCTGCATCTTCGGAGTTGCTCTGCTTGCCAATCCGGTCTCGCCTTTCACTGCAGCTCCATTCTCTCCAGCTGGTCCCTGCCCCGGCGGCAACCTGTCTCCTCTCCCCACGTCCCTTTGACCTTCTGGCTCCTCTGCCTGGAGTAAACCTGCCCTGGCCCTACTCCCACATGGGCCCTGCCAGAGTCTGAGCAGGACTTCCTTGGGATCAGCTGAGTTCCCAGTGCTTCACATGGTCCTGCTTTTCCTGATGTGGTCCAGCTGTGGGCAACTTTTCTTTACTCCAGGTGGCATGTCCCTTTTCCCCCTGTAACAGGCACCATATCAGGTGCCCTGTTACAATACCTATTTTGGTTTAACCTTGGTTAAAGTCTAATCAACAGTAAAAGTGTATGTCATTTGAAATAATGAAAAGGTTAAGCGAGGTGGGAAAAAGCATACAGTATAACAATGTGTACCTTTGCAGCTTTCTGTAAAATATGCAACAGGTGGGTACTTATTTTTTGGCCTGCTCAGGAACAGATGGTTTCTTCTACTCTCTTAGAAGCATCCTATGAAAGATATGAACAAAAATGCCTCTTATCCATACCTAGCACTCCTCTTCTCTTTTCTCTCATCCAAGAAGCTGTCCAGGCTTCCTTTGTCCATTTTTGACCATACATGCGGTTTCATGCTGCTCCATATGCTAGGAAGACTCCAGCTAAAGCTTACCAAGTTTCTTCCTTCCCTCCCTTCACAAAAATGTGAACGATGGATGAAATCTAATTGAAAACATACATAAATCTCTGGGCTGCTGCTGCTGCATTGGGCTTGCTTGTACCGCTAGACTTCTACATAAGCTGCTCACCCAGCTCTGTGGGCAAAGACATTCATTCGAAGGATCTAACAAGAGTTAGCAAACAAAGGGTGACTTGGTAATAGCTCCTGTTTGCCCAATGCAAAAAGAAACGAATTTGTGTTTTTTAGACTACTTTTGGTTACAGCCACTATTTCATTTCAGGAACAACTGAAAATGAAGCTATCAAAAATCTGCCTGAGGAAGCGCATCCAAACGTCTTTAGACATTCTT
Source organism: Crocodylus porosus (assembly GCF_001723895.1). Taxonomy (NCBI): domain Eukaryota; kingdom Metazoa; phylum Chordata; order Crocodylia; family Crocodylidae; genus Crocodylus; species Crocodylus porosus. The sequence continues at coordinate 8,616,862 of NW_017728935.1, read as the reverse complement.
TTTCTATATCTACCCATCGTGGGTCTAAGAAGTATGCTGGAAGTAGTATAAAACCCAGGTATTATCATAAGCCATTCCACATCCCATGGAAGTCATCCTACCCTGCTTTCTTAGGCCCCAGAAACAACCTGAAGAACAGAGGTGAGTCTTTCAATGTTGAAATTCAAGATTATCAAGTTAGGGTTCTGGCACCTAAAGGGCAGACCTGAACTTTGATATCAAACCTTATATTTTTCTCAAGTTTTTGTTTGTCGTGTGTGTTTCTTTAGTGCTAGGTAGCTGTGTTAGCCCATCGCCACGTCGGTTTGTTGCGCCATTGTACACGAATCGGATCGACTATCCTGCCGGGAGCAGTCGTACCTCTCACTGCCACCACGGTTACATGGGCATTTCTGGAATGTTGCCCAGTGCCACTTGCTTTCAAAATACAAGATGGTCAGAAGTCCCAATGCTTTGTGGAAGTGAGTGACCATTTTTTGCTTTGCTGTTCCAATTGCTCTGCAAGTCATCTTTGTGCGGTTAGGATCTTCCATTGTATGGCAGCTGGTCCAGAGTTCAGTCTTGGTTGCACTGATTTTCTGTGTTGCGCTTTAAGCAGATTGCTTTGTGGTTCATTGGATGTCTTTTTGCTCTTCTGAGAGAGAGGATAAATGGGAGCCTGAGAAACCCTTTGTAAACCCTGTCCAAACACCAGAGAATATCGTACTGTACCTTTCTAAATGCTAATGGGTTTCTTTTTCCATGGCAGCAACGTAAGGTTATCATTTAATGCTGATTTTATTCTATGTTAGAGAGATCATGGTCATCCAGGGGAACCAAAGCATGGCAGAGCTGCTGTTATAACCGCTTTCCGATTCGGTGCAAGAGTACGTATTACCCATGAAGAGGGATGAATGCTATACTCTGCTGAGAGGCTTCAAGCGACTGCTGACTCTGGAAATTGTAAGCATCAAAGCTGATTCATTAAAAAACTGGAGGCCTGACGAGGAATGCCCCTTAAACCGAACTTTCAAACTGAATTTGATCAAAGATGTGCCATGATCTTAACCTTCCACATTTCAGAAGACAGCAACCAGTTGCATCTCCTAAGTTTCAACAGGTTTCTGGATTTTGTACCCAGAGAAGCCCTGGTTCACTTAAATCTTGGCTGGATTGTGCCTAGAACTTCGGCTGTATAAAGAAGCCTTAAAATGGATGTAAGGAAGCATGTATTTTGCATGAAATGCCAAGCAAACAGAACAAATATTTACCCAACACAACGTTTGTGATTTCACTTGACTAGTAAATGTTTGTTCATCTCCATATTGACATTTCCTGTCCCTCTGGCTTCTGATCTGGCTCGTGGGATGCAGCAGACCTATGGAGAGCTTGTGCCTGTAGCTTTGCAACAACTTAGCTGAGACCGTGGCTTCTCTGTCACTGGAAGGCAGCAGCATACAGTACAACCAAAGAGAAAACAGATGAAGTTAGAAGTCACCCTGGAAAACCCTGCCTGGCTCCAATGAGAAATGATTTGGGAGTCAGATCCCAGTTGGTTCATCCATTCTGTCATTTTCCTTTCGATTCCTCCTGAACTGCTTGTGTATGTAAGGCATCAAGCGGTGTTCCTATAGGCATAGGTCATCCATGAAGTCCATTAGTTAACAGATATCCATGAAGTTTTTATATAACAGCTTTTTTTTTCTTTTATAGCTGCCTAGAATAGCTATTATCATTATAGTCAGCAATAAAACTATTTATTAAAATGTTTAGGGGCTTTTTAATAATAGGAAAAGTGAAACGGAAAAACGGCAAGGCATTTAGGTCAAATGTTTGTCTCTAACCAGCTGTAGAAACCCAGTGTAGAATAAATGCTGCAATTTCTTAGATGGTCTAATAAAAGGTATCATCTCTGAACCAAGAGTGCTAGAGTTTTGCATTTCTTTCAGTGTAGAATAAATTAATTTCTCTGACCAAAATATTTATTTGGCCAGCACTGCCACCTGCAGGTTTGTCTGTTCAGAGAGACAGATTCTTACTTGATCTGTCAACTGGGTTTCGATTTTTTTTTTTTTTCCTTGGGTGGGGTGGAGCGCAGATTTATTTCTTATTAAAGGGATATAATCAACTAGAAATCTGATCTCTGTGTATATAAAAAGTAAAATAGTCTTAGCTGCAGCAAATGTTCTAGCACTGAACTCTGAGTTTTTCCCCCTTAAGTGTAAGTGTTTCTCCCTCTCTCTTCCTTCTGTAAGGTGAAAACCATACAAAGAGGAGACTAAATATATTTAGAGTAAATGGATAAGGTCGCAAATTGTGTACTTTTTCACCTTTTTGTAAAATATCTTTAAGGGTCACATAGAAAAGAAATGACATTTTAAAAATGTTGCTGCTGCTTTTAATCTTAATAAAGTCCCTTTAGATTTTTTTCCAGTTGTTTTCTGTTTCATGCTTTGCTTTAGATAGTCCGTCATAGTCAGCTACTTGTCCTATGCAAACAATGCTGTTTTGACTTCTTTGTCTTATTTTTGTCTTCCTCCCCACTGCGACCTCTGGTTGTAATCAATGTTCTTGTCCATTCGAGACAATAGTTGTCCTTAAGATGAAAACACTCAGGCTAGAAACAGATCTTGCATGTATTCCTGGAAAAGTTGGGCCTGTGTTTATCTTGGAACAAAAATATCCTGGGATCGGTATGTACATACATTATTATTTATTACCCTTCTAATCACCCTTTAGTGAGAACCTGAAAGCAATGCTGCTTTTATGCCATTGATTCAATGAAGCTATCCCTTGAAAACTGTACAGACACACTTTGCTATAACTGAAGAAAAGCTGTTACTACCTTCTTATTTGGGAAACTTTTTTAGGCTTTATGCTAGGATAAAAGTCATGGACATCTGTATGCTTGTACTCGGCCCTGGGATAAAATGGCATATCCTGGGATAAAGGTTGTGTCTGGTTACAGCCTCAAAGCACAGGACATGACTAATGCAAATAGAAAACAGATCTTTTTCAGTAACTGGTCTGTGGCTGTGAACCTTCATGCTGGGAGTACTGAGAATAGCAGTCACAGAATTGCTTCAGAATTGCTGTCTTTAAGAGCTGCCTTCAAGAAATGGGCTAGAGATAAAACCAAGCATGCTCTATTGTTGGTTGATTTTTATAATCTTAATCAGTAAATAAGACAAGGATTAAGATGTTACCAGCTGCAAAAGGAATGATGTGGCAACTGCAGTTACAGGACAGAACAGCTTCAGCATGTGCTTTAATACATCAGTTATACTCTAGTGTTTAAAACAAGACTCATGGATTTTTTTCCATACACTGGTCAAAGCCTTAGGGACTGTTTCCTTAACTTGTTCTAAACAAAACATCTCACTCAGCTTAAAGACGCGTGCTAACTAACCCTGGTGGGGGTGTATGTGGGCTGGGCATGGATACAGTCGGCCTTTCTGAAATGTATATACCAGTGCAACCAGTGCTTATTGTTTCAGTGCTGCTTTAGGTAACTATGGTGGTTTCTGTCCATGTAGTAGCTGCAAGCAGGTTTCTTTCCCTATAGAGAGGGCTGTGGGGACAGAACAACTTCACTGTGTGCTTTAACACAGCACATGGGACTGACCTCATCTCCTATTACAGAAGGACACTGGAAGAGAAGGCACGTGTGGAGGGGAGTTAGCAAAGTACAGAAATGACATCAGCCTTGACACCTCTGGCTATTTGCTATGCTCTATGTAATCTAAAAAGCCCATGTAACTTATGAGCTAGGAGTCACTGAAGTCCTCGATATATTTTTAACCAGCTGCTTGGAAATGCACTTGAATGGACACAAAAATGGGAAACTGGTCTTTCTATTCAGCCAGTTCTGCCACAATAAGCAAAATTGCCATTGACACAAGGTAGGCAGAGAACCCCCACAGCTCAGTTAGTAAGACCTGCTCTGGAAGCCCATCATCCCACAGGCCTGACAGTACTCCTTATGGCTACCTGTATGCCCTCTTCTATTTAACAGAGATGCGTTAATTCAGCTCACCAGCTGAGAGAAAAGGGGTGAGTATCTGTAGTGCTCTTCAGTTTGCAGCTGCTTCTACGCAGAAACTGCTAATCCAGATGAGTTCTGCAGTTACTTTCACTACTAACAGGGACTGGGAAAGGGAACTAAAGCCATTTTAAAGTCACTTCTGTTTCAGATCTTTGACCTTGATGTGCAAAAGTACAAGAAATCTGCTCACACCTACTTCCCGTCTGAATTTTTAGTCATTTATATAAATATTAATTTGGAAATGAAGTGGCTTGGTCTTTTGTTGACAGGGCTAGAGCCAAGCAAAGAACAGCAGAAAGTCTCATTTGTCATGTAGACCAAAGCTGAAACTCTTAATAGCAGGCTTTCCCTGAAGATGGAAAACACCTGGTGATTTAAGAGGAAGCCTTTCAGGATTGTTTAGGGTCCAAAAATCTCCACAGCATTGCTGGGAAACACTAATGCGTCTTTCCCTGCTTGTGTTAGTAATACAGATCTGCTGCCAGGATAGTCAGCCACATGAAAGACAACAGGTATATGCTGCTCGTAGTTTTGGCTATTTATATTGCATGGAACCAATTTAGAATTTGGGGAATTAAGTGACACGCAACTTTGTTAGGATGTTGCAAATGTACTTTGTATGTAGAAGAGATGTCCTCGGTATAATACAGTTTCTAAGGCAAGTTATCTGGGTGGGCAAATGCAGTAAGTCAAGGACTGGGGAGTAGGCAGTTGAAATGTAATGTTGTTTATGTCTTCTCTAGCTTTTTAAGCAGCACTCGAGCTCAATCTTAGAATGGGCTGATTACTAGAAAAATGTATGCACCGATAATTACTTGCTGGAAGCCCTTCAGAAATTAGTGACATGCACTGTTTATAATTATTTGGCAGTCCTCAGCGTCTGTACCAAGCTGTAACACGGTCAGTGCTCATGGACTGCACACGTTAAAGCTTGGGGAAGAAACCACCGAGCAAGCCAGTTGCTGCAGTAAATGATCAGGATGCTTCACGAGATGGCACTTTTCCCTCTGGTTTTACTAAACCAGTTCTCTAATGCAATGCTGGCAGCAGCAGTATTTCAGATGAGAGAGTAAACTCAGTCTGTGCCAAATAATGGCCATTAAGAGCTGAACTCCATTGTCTTTACGTTCTGTTCTGTGCTAAACATGTGTTCACTGTTACCTTAGACTATTAAATAGCTGCCACTTAAATTCCCAAGAAGGAGCTGGGAGGCAAAATTATTTTTGCAAGTTTTGGATTATTACCACTTCACCAGATGAGATTAGAGAGGTTATTTAATCAGGCCTGGTAGCTGGCAATCCAAAGCTCTCTGTTCTATGGAGTAATACTTAGCTCTCCTGGCCACTTAAGACTTGCTCTGCTAACACCATGCCAAGCCGTCTCCTTTTCCCTTCTATTTGTCATGCACTACTCTTTTCCCTACAAGAGATTCACGCAGATTAAATACTAGTTTATTCTGTGTTTACATAGCAACTGGCTGTCTTGTTTTCTACTGAACCTGGGCACAGTCCAGGTGAAGGTGGTTACCCCACCTTAATCACCTGTGACCTTCTGTCTAGGAACTCAAGGCTGTAGTTGAGGAGCAGAGCACAAGAAATCTTCTCTGCCAGGCTGAGGTAGTGCAATTGCTTCCTTGCGCACAGGGAGTCCTGGATACCACTGTATTAGCCCCATCAACAACAGAGCCCTGCCAAATGCCTCTTCTTCAGTGAACTGATTCTGCTGAAGTCAGCTGAAGCTTAGCTTCTGGCTTCAGTAGCTGCAATGCCAGGATCTTATTTCTTTGTGGAAACAAACCATGCAAGGTGCCAACTGAGCTGGATTTTCAGCAAGCTGAATAGGCTGCTACAAGGTCTCTTCTTGTTTTTAGGGGAATTGTATCTAAGCCCAGCTGGACTATGCTACAACTGTTTCCTCATTTTTAACTCTGCCATTTCAATTCCCTTTAGGGGTTAATCCAGTTGGTTACCTAGTTGTTTGCTTTTCTGTTTTTCCACTGAACGGAAAACAGACTCCTATAGGGACGGACTCCCGGTAATCTGGAGCTGGACTGTGTTGCAGACAATGATTTATTTCTTGAGATCATTATTCACTCTGACTATGCCACCTTTGTTTTATTATGTTCTTGTCAGGAGTGAGCCAAAGAGATCTTGATAACGTGCCATTTTAAAACAAACCCACTTAACCATTACTTCTCCATTGCATAAAGGGTGCTATTACATGTGCAGAAGTTTTCTGAGCTTTTAAAAACAGGGCTAAGCTGGTAAATGCCTATGCGCTTAATTAGAAACGGGAGGGGTTGGGGGAAATTAGGGGAGCTTTGTAGAAGACAGGTGAGAGACCTGGACTGGCAATAAGGGTTAATCTAGGCTGGAAATCGGGAGCAATTTTTAACATTCATAAGGGTAATTAAGCATTGGAGCAATTTACCAGGGGATGTGGAGGATTCTTTCTCAGAAGAGATCCCATAACTTAAAATGAAGCCACGGATTTGGTGAAGAAATTGTTGAATGACATGCCACGGTCTGTGCTACACAGGTGGGTCATAATGTCCCCTCTGGCTTCTATGACCTATCTTTCCCTGATGGACGGTAACAAAAGCTTAAGGAAAGGGTTAGCCAGGGATGAAAAACAGGCTCTGAGCAATGTTTTCCTCTAAGTAATAGAGGGTTCCTTTCACAGGTCATTAAACAGAGAATACGTGCCTGGGGAGGTGCTGCAAGAATAAGATCACTGATGTCTCATTCACTTCAATGACACAAGCGATGTGCCTAACCCCATTGCTGGCTGCACTTGAAAGCGCGTCAATACCTTGATCTGTTTTCCTCAGAATTGGTCCGTATCAGCTGGCAGGGCCACCTCCCCGCTGGCAAGGCCACCTCCTCTCTAGGCCAAGTTTCGTTCCAGAGGTTCTAGTCTGAACTCAGGGGGATTCTTCTGGCTTGCACGAGGTGTGAAATAGCAATTCATCCTTGCTTAGGGATGGACACAATCTGACCCTAAGCAAGCCCCTGTTCACTCTCCCATAACCAAGAGCAGAACTGAGAGCTTCCAATAGTAGAACATGACCCAGGTCCTTGCTTGTTAGCATCTGAGCAGACCCTAGGACGTGGCAGACGAGGGGAGGGGCAAGTGGGCTGCTCAGGAAGGGATTCGGTTTTCATGTGAACTTAGTTTAATTGTTGTTAGTCCTGATCAGCCAGTTACTTTGGTTCCTTTTACTTGGCTCATCTCTTGAAGAATATGTTGGCTCGGCAAGATAAACAGGCTGTCCTAGCCTCTAGCACCTGAGCAGGATGCAGCGGCCCATCTCCTGGCTGCACCTGGGTGAGAACTCAATAGAGCCCCTCGACCTCCGAGCTTTATGGAAGTTTCTGACATTTTCCAGTGGATCCAATGCTGGGAAAGCAACAGAGGAGGAGCTTTCATAGCCATAAGGGATAGGAACAGTGGAGGAGTGGTCACCAGGGGGCTGGGTGAGAAGTTAAAGATGTGCAGGGAAATGCCTGGTGTGAAGCTGGGGTCAACCAGGATGTCCTTAGTGAGTGTGCTTCTCTGGCAAAGTTATGTGGGGGGGTGGTAATTCTGAAAATAACTTCCTCATAGTTGTAACTCTTATCATAGGGAGAATATGGGCAGTGCATGTGATACGTGCCTCTCACCTTGGCTGGGTGATCAGCTTAATCTCAGCGTGGAGTTCCTCAGAAGGGCGAAGTCAACAACAAGGGCCATCTGTATTAAAGGGAAATCATCCTGCGGGGACTCTGCGGTTGCCACCTGCCACAGTCTTGTCACCTTCCTCCTCGCCCCTGCTGCTTGACCTGTGGCCCCCAGGTGCCTGCTGTCTGTGTGGCTGTGTCTTGCAGTCAGTGATGCACCTAAGTGGAGAGTACAGGTGAGGGAGGTCAGGGAGAGAGCCCAGCCCTGGGCTAGGAGAGCCCTTGTTGTGTTTGTCGATCAGGCGCCATGTGCGAACATGCAGCTTGGTGTGCTTTGTCCAGAGGGACAACCGGAAGGCAGCGTAAAATTGCACAGTATAGGCTACCTAAAGTACATAGGTACCTACATATACCTACATATTGATATACAGTGCAAATCGACTCTGTCTTCCAAACTATATTTTTCCCTGGAGAAGTGTATGTGTGTACACTAACCAAAGTACGTACATACTGGTACACAAACTCATGCACTGCCCACAAGCTATGGGTTTCCCTAAATTTGGAGAGCGAGGCTGCTCTGCTCTTTCCCTATAGTGACTAGTTCATATAGACGCAGAGATCAAGCACAACCTGTCCATGTTGCATACTCTGTGGGTATGTGTGTGTAGCCTCTCTCTCACATACACAGTGTTTATAAAAGCCTTGTGCCACTTTAAACTTAAATAACTTTGGATGTACACATAAGAGAAGCAAACTGCAGCCGGTGACTGACAGCATGATTCATTCAGTTTTTTAGCACGGTAGAAGTTATGCATAGGGTAAAGATCACAATTCATGGGATCATCCAGCAACACCTGGAAAATGTTTGCTAGGATTTGGAAAACCAGCCTGAGCGATGCATCCCGCAGGACAGCAGTGATGTGGAAGTCTAGAAATGCGAGCTGCCTTGTGTTAAAAATCAATGAAGGATGCTTTCCGTGGCGGCAGGCAGTTTGCTTCTCTCGTGGGCACGTCCACTGTTATTCAAGTTGGTTTTATGAGCCCCGTGCGTGTGTCAGTGGCGGTGCTTATAAACCCCGGTTGAAGGCGCAGCCCTCAGTGACGCGGCCGCAGCCGGCTCCGGCTCCGGCTCCGGCTCCAGCTCCC
>NW_017728935.1:8584684-8586545 GCF_001723895.1 Crocodylus porosus | reverse complement strand
TGGGGGCTTTTGTGCCCTCCTGCTCCCTTTGGGCTTGGAGGATTGTCTCCTTAAGGAGCAACCGCTCTTCTTGGACACCTGGCTCGGCTCCCCTTCCCTCCGGGACCTCAGTGCTTCCCCGACTATTCTCCATGATTGCACCATGGAAATAACTACAGCTTTAAAAAGAGCCACACCTCTGTGAAGGTAGTCTTTGCAAACATATAACAGTTCCAGAGCTGGTTTCTGTCTTTAGTTTGAATGTGTAGCTGAGCCCAGAGAGTCATTTTTGTTGCCTGGTAGTGATTTGGTCCATGTGGTCTGTCTAAACATATGTGGTTCACCAGTAAACTGTGTGGCGTTTATAAGGTGGAGCATGGGTAAGAAATAGCTCTTTGCCCTGTGGGTTGTTCCGCCAGTGACTCTTGCCCAGCCTGTTGCATGGCCTTGCTGTGCGTTTGTATGAAAGCTGCATGGAAACCAGCTCTAGAGTTGGTACACTGTTTTCAAGCACTATCTAGCAGGTTGGTTCTTTTAATAACATACCAAATCTCTTGATTTTGGACATGGTAGGGGTGGCAATACTCTCATGACACGATAAAAAAAAGGGCTTCCCAGGTATTTCGTTATATGTGTGAATACCTGGAGAGTCCTTTTTTTTTTTTAAATCTTGTCATGAGAGTATTGCCACCCCTACCGTGTCCAAAATCAAGAGATTTGGTATGTTAATCATGAGATACTTCGTTCTAGCCCCCCCACCCCCCCGGCTTCTCGCATGTGTGCCCTGAGCAGCACCCCTGCCCATTGCGGCCCCAGGCTCGGTGCTGATCTCTCCACGGCTGGGCCCTGCCCGGGCTTCCGGGGACTTTGTGGCTGGTGCCGGCCCAGTTGAGCGCTAGGCGTGCCAAAAGAAAAAAAATCCCAAGATCTGAGTTATATCATGAGATCAGGAGTCTGTGATTTCTAAGTAAAATTAAATCTAAGCGCCAGGAAAAAGAAGGGGAGAGGAAAAAACAGAAGTCATGGGCTAACCTTTAAATAGATGGGTTTTTTATACCTTTTGTGTTGAGCAGAAGCTTCTTGTTTCTCATGGAAAAATAGCAACCAGCAGTTAGATGCATAATTGAATTAAGGGGGCAGTTATTGCTAAAAATTGTGCGCCAGGGTAATGTACATTTTCTTGGTAGGGATATCTGGAATATAACTCAGTCATTTTGTTTCAGGTTTTTGTCAAACCTTTGCTCCTCATCAGTTAGACAAATATAATGTGTATGTGTGGTCTGTTTGCTGCATTTCGCTAGTTTTATGCTGTGTTCTATGTGTGGGTAGATTTTGTGGGGACCGTGGAAAGCTTGGATGTTGGCACTGTAGAGTCTTGCTCTGCTGGTCCGCGTCTTCCGCTAAGTTATGTGTTGAAGTGCCTTGCTTAATCAGGGCTAGTTCTGCCCAAGGCGCGTGCCTGACTGCATCTCTGATTTCCAAGTAATTAATTTATAATCTAGTTCTGATGGGTGTTTTTTTTCTCTCCCCTCTGTTGGGATGACAACTTACAGCTTGGTACCCTTCAGCAATGACTTAATAGTTAGGTTTTTATTTTCTACCATATGCAGCCAAATCAAGTCATGTGACTGTATTTAATGACAAGATTTCGAGTTCAGAAATCAAAGACTGTGTCAATAACATTTCTTAGTAGAACAGGAGTGGAAACCTTGGGTACCAGTCAGTGACAGCTGAGCATAACGTGCATGTTAGGATGTCACTGTGCAACTGATATAGTAAGCAATATTTAAGTTGAAATTATTAAAATAACATTAGGAGTTGAGGCGGTGTGTGAGGGGCAGCTCCTGCTGCTGTATGCACCCCTGAGGGAGGCACAAAGGGC
>NW_017728935.1:8582162-8584584 GCF_001723895.1 Crocodylus porosus | reverse complement strand
GCTCAAGGCTGGGGCTCCTCCAGCTTCTTGGCGGCTCTGCTCAGGACAGACAGCAGTGCCGCTGGGACGGGAGCTACAGGGGGTGGGAGGTGGGGGGCTACGCTACACCAAAATTCACCATAGCCCCTCCCTTCCAACACTGCTACCTGCCCCGCCTGGTCTGAGCACGGTGGCCAGGAAGAGGCTGGAGTATCTCCGGCCCCACTCGCTCAACGGCAGCCTGTCCTTGCCCCATGCACAGATCCAGGGGACACATGCCCCCATGCCTTCTCCGGTGGTGCACGCAGTAGCAAGAGCTGCCACCCCTGGATGAGCTGCAGCTCCGTTTTGTGCCCCTCCCCTGCCCATTTCTCTAGCCCCAGCCCCAGCCCCACTCCCTCCGTCACTGCCGGGGCCTTGATCTGCTCCCACCTATGACCCTTTGCCGCACCCCCCCCACCCGCAACGGACTTACCAGTGGTACACTGCTCTCCAGGCTCCTGAGCTGCACCCCTGGCCGTGTGTGTGGCAGGTGCATGTGGCATTTGTTGGTGACATTGGCTACACCAGCCAAAAAAGGCTGATTGCCGGTCTGATATGCAGCCAAGATGTCCAACCTCTGTTGTCCAGCGTTCCTTTGGCTGTTTTTCCTAGTTCCCCTTTGTGTGTTTTGTTGAAGGCTTCAGGCCATGATAAGGATGTTAGACGGCCCGATCCCACTGAAGCTCTGAGGTCCTTTTAACAACTCCAGCCTCCACACCAGTCAAGATCTCATTTGTTTCCTTGCTTCCCACTAAGGTTATTGTTCTTTTCTTTGATAGGTGATTGCGGCCCTCCTGACAGGTTACCCTATGCAGAGCTACGGGAGGAGTTTAGAGATAAGACCACCTTCCCTGTTAACAGCTCTGTGCGATACGTTTGTCGCCCAGGGTACAGGAGAGACCCTTTCTTGGAGGACACTCTAACTTGTCGTGCAGGTTCATCATGGTCACGTCCTGAAAAGTTTTGTATAGGTAAGTTCCTGTTCCCCTCACTCCCTTGTATCAGAGAGAATGACTCAAGTGGTTGCTTTTAGAGTGGATTGAGCATTTTGTAAGCATTTAATTTGGGAATTAAAAGGGATGCTGATTTGTTTCTTTTCCACCAGAGTTGTGCACATGTGAGCTGTTTTTTGTTTTCTGTCTGTCTTTAACAATCATCCTAAAAACACTCTTGATGTTTTCCATCCAATATAAACTGGGGACACATGTGAAATGCGGATCTCATTGAAGTCAGTGGTAAGCTTATTGTCTTAAATAGCACAAGAGTATCACTTGGTAAATAGTGAGACTCTGGGAGTTAAATGAGAGATGCAAAGAAAGACAGTGCCTTGGTGATATATCTGTACTGCTATAATGGAAATGTTGGTTTGTTTCTCTTGCTTTCCCTTCCTGTGCAGACTGAGGGGTACTATACTTTCTGGAGGGTGGGACTATTTTGACTTGAGTATAACTCAGTAGCTAACACATCCTTCCAGAAGGCAGAAATGCTCCATGTATAGTTACTGCATTTTGGGGTAGAGCAGGAAAATAAAATACAAAGCACTGAATTTGTGAAGCTGCTCAAGCGCCCCAGGGTGGTGGTAATGGACCTGGAAAAAGGAAATGAACGTCAGAATTCAGTGCTGGTCGTGCGGCAGCGTGTTGACGTTGATCAGGAGGCAGGAGTGAAGCAGGGAGTGGAGGTGGTCCTGAGTAAGCATGCAGAGCTGTTAAAGTTCAAATGTTACGTAGTTGATGTGACTGGAGACCCTAGTTTGAGAACCGTTTACTTTCTTATGCCTGCGTTTCTCTGAACACTAAAACTTGCACAATTGCCCAGGTTGCAGTGTCTTATAAGGATCAGGATAAGCTTAGTGATCCATATTTGAGATTCCCCCCTCCCCTTCCCTCTTTCCAAAATGTAGATATATTCCCCCAGTATCTTTTTCTGTGTGCCTGGATATCAGGCTGTTCTGGTGATAAGCCACATGATCTTAGCTGCCCAGTTACTGCACTAACCCGTTTGGGGGGAAAAGCAGTTTAGACCACTACCACTTGGGTGAACACCAAACGCACAGTATAACCAGTTGGTGTGGCAGCAGGATACCTGGACTGTAGCTGAACAGGTGGCATTCTCATGACCAAAGTGGCTCAGTCTAGGGCAGTGCTTCTCAAAGCGGTGGTCTGTGGAACGGTGCCGGTCCACAGCGAGTTGCCAGGAAAGAAAGAACTATATTTTTAGAAGCATAACATTGATAAGTCATAGCGCCTGCCCCCCGCCCCCTCCCCAGGGGGAGTTGGGATCTGGGGATTCCTACAGGAAACTGAGATTCAGATCTTGGAAAACTAGGAAGTACAAAGTTTAAGGTACCTTATGGACACTTAATTCCCATCTTTGTTCCCTTTCAGCAAAGCTCTGTGGT
>NW_017728935.1:8575082-8580552 GCF_001723895.1 Crocodylus porosus | reverse complement strand
CAGTAAAACAGATCAGTTTTTCTGTTGCAAAGAACTCAGAAACACAACACCTGTGGCTTTTTGTTTGAAGTCTCTGGGTTTATCTTGTAACTCATGTTTGCGTGCCTAACCGTGCTAATGTTGTATGGCACTCTCTGGGTGGCACTCATAAAAAGGACCTCAAGAGAGTTGCAGCTTAAAACTTGCTGCTGCTGTATTTTGTTGGTGGAACAGAAGTATATCTGTGTGTGTCAGGTGCTGGGTGGGAGCTTCCAGTAACTTATTTGTGAAAGGGTTTCCTTTTTTTCTCCTACTTAGGTACAGATTAATTGGAAGATCATCAATTCTTTGTGTGATTGATGGCAGTGGTGTTGGTTGGAGTCATAGAATTCCAGACTGTGCACGTAAGTGAACTATATCATAGATTTCCTGGGTCCGAAGGGACCTATTAGATCATTGAGTCCAACCCCCTGCTCTGGGCAGGAAAGAGCACTGGGGTCAAGTAACCCCAGCCAGGTGCTTGTTTAATCTCCTTTTGGACACCTCCAAGGTAGGGGAAAGCACCACCTCCCTTGGAAGCCCATTCCATATTTTGACAACCATCACCATAAAGAATTTTTTCCTGATGCCCAACCAAAATTACTCTCCGTCAGTTTACAGCCATTGTTTCTAGTAACCCCAACAGGCATCCTGGTAAACAGAGTATCCCCTGTTCCCGGCTGACACTCCCCGCCCTTTCCCCCCAGTGAGTTTGTAGACAGTCACAAGATCACCTCTTAGCCTTCTGTCACGGAGACTGAAGAGATTCAGGTCCCTCAATCTGTCTTCATAGGATCTTACCTGCCGGCCCTCAACTGTACAAGCAGCCCTCCTCTGAACCCTTTTCAGCTTATCCCCATCCCTCTTGAAGTGCGGCGCCCAAAACTAGACGCAGTACTCCAGCTGTGGCCTCACCAGTGCCGCGTAGAGGGGAAGTATCACCTCCCTAGACCTGCTCATGATGCACCTACTAATGCAAGAAAGAGTGCAGTTAGCCTTACTTATTACCTTGTCTTAATGGCAACTTGTGTTCATTTTTGCATCGACTATGACTCTGAGATCCCTTTCCACTGATGTGCTACTTAGAATGGTTCTTCCTAGTCTATAGATGTACTGGTGATTCTTTCTCTTCAGGTGCAGCACTTTGCACTTATCTTGGTTAAATTGCGTTCTATTCAGATCTGCCCACTTCCCCAGTCTGTCTTAATCTGCCTGAATTCGCTCCCTACCCTCTAGTGTGTCTACTATACCCCATAACTAGTTTCATTTGCAAATCATGTTAACGTGACGCTGAAGCTTTTTTTGGTTTGTTTTTTATGTTCTCGCTGTTGATGTGTTAGGGAGTTAAACTTAATCTTGTACAGTAGTATTTTAGGAAAACATTTATCCAGTCCTTTAAGGGTGTAAGTATTTCACATTCTCAGAGATTACTTTATCTGTTTTGCTTTTTTATGGAAACTGTTATCGCAGAAATGTTAATATAATACTGTTTGCTTTCAGTCCTGTAATGAAATAGCAAAGTGTGTGTTGGTGTTCAACATGGTTTCCACATTTCCTATTGTTGACCATAACAGCATTACATTTATTATCGAATTATAATAGAAAAATCTACATTATGAAAAGCTGATGCCCTTTCAGTTTTTTTCTAACAGCTCATGAATGGGTTACACATGTCTGCAGTGAAGTTAAGTTTTTCTAAGCTAGCAACTGCTAATACAGATTCAGTGTTTTGAGGTTTTTTAAAGTTTTGTTGCCAGAGAGAGCTGCTATTCAGCCCCATTTTTTACCTGTCTGGCATCTCCTTTCTTTACCATGCCATTACTGTAAGGATTATACATTTACATTTTTTCTCTATTCTTTTGGATATTTTTAGTAGTGTCCTTGCTTTTTCTTCATTTTCTTTTTTTTTTTTTTTCCCTAAGCTAAGACAACTTATCAAAGGTGTCAGTGGATCTAGGGGAGCTGCTGTGTGTAACAGGTATTCTTAAAATGATGTCAGTTCATATATAGCTGATATCTTGGCAGTTCATTCACTTCAAAAAATATTGCAGGAAAAATTGTTAAACCTGTTTAATTGTTTGAACTTGCCTGAATGACTGTACTGTTGCTTATAGATACTGTACCTTGTAAATTTTGCTGTGGCTTCTTACACAACAGTTTTTCTTTTTTCTTTAAATATCTTGCAGCGATTCCATGTTTACCACCTCCAGACATAGAAAACGGGAAGCACTCTGGTGAACAGGAAGATTATACCTATGGGGCATCAGTAACTTACCGGTGCAATGATGTGCCGAGAGGTTCAGTCCCTTTCTCACTTATTGGGGCAGAAACTATTCACTGTCATTCTGATGCAGAAAAAAATGGAATTTGGAGTGCGCCTGCTCCTCAATGCAAAGGTGGTTAATTTTATTTTTTATGTTGTTTATTCTTTGTATTAAACATCCTAGAATGAGAAGCTTTTGAGTTTAGTGATAAACGGGGATCCTGGTTTTCCCTGGTGGAAAAAAAAATCACAAATTCTCTGATATAACCCCCCAAATCTGTTATTAAAATGAAAGGTCCCCCACAGCCTCCCTGGCCCTGCTGGTGCCCCTCACCCCCTACTCACAGCTCCTGCTCCCCCAGCTGCCAGGGCTGTGAGGCCAGGCATCCGGGTCCACAGCCTCCTGCCCCTGACATAATTGAAAATGAGATGTAGCAGAATGTTGTTGAAATGAGAGAGAGGAAAAAATGAAGAAAGGAAAGGTCTTGTTCATTTAGAACCCGTGTGCGTTATCTTTTTCAGAAACTTAAAAGGAATGGAAAAGCTCTGTTAACTCACAGTCCTATTTTATTCATACTTTGAAAGTGGTCGTCCAACTGTAGCCAACATCTCTATATGTTCCCTGAATTTAAACAGAAGTGTGGTGACATAGGAAGCATAACCAAACGATTCTAAGTTGCTTAGGATTCCTTCTCTTTTCCTATCGTGGTTTTGCTGGACTAGCCAAAAACAATCTGGTCCCCATTCAGGGTGAATGGACACCTGTCCAGTATACTTCAGAACAGTTGCTCATTGCCACTGAAATGAGTTGAATTGCATGAGACACACCTTCTGAAGGACAAGGAATCAGTCTGTCTATCTGACTTCATCCTAAGAGAGCAAACTAACTGCCATTGTGTGAAGTGCATGGAAATGGGCTAAAACAGGGCATGCTGTTCACCCCCCTCCCCACTGACATGCTACAGGTAATCCTATCCCCCCCCTAAAGTTGCACTGTGGGCACACCACGTCCTTGTGCACTGGGCCCCTGGCATACCTGAGTGCTGGTTCTCATGGGCTGTACTTACACCCCTCCCCAGGGGCCTGAGGAGAAAGGAGCCTGGAAACCCTGACAGCTACAGGCAGAACAGTGTTTGGGGGAAGGGGGTTGCAAACGAACCCCTTGTTGGCTCAGGTCTCTGGGGGCTGGAAATTGAACAGCCGTAGGTTAAAAGAAAGGTGGAGCAGGGGGACTAAAAGACTGGGATGCAGCTGGATTATAGGAGAAAAAAAGCTAGAAACAAAAGAAGTGAGAATAGCCTAAGGTTTGGATCTTGCGTAGTGTGATGGGAGGAAGGAAGGGGTGGGTACAGGGCAACAAAGACAATAAATACAGGACTAAGTAGGCTATAAAAAAGTGCACTAGGCATGAGCAGGGAGAACTGACAGAAGGTGGACATTGCCATTTGGATATAAGGAAGTAAGTATTACATTTCTCTTCTGGAACAAAATGACATGCTGTTGGCTACGTGGAATGTTTTCCTGTGCTGTTGGGCTTATTTCGATCATATTTCCTAAATAATGTATTTTCCACGTGGACACCTTTTTCCAAATTCAGATGCGGCAAATGGGAATGCGTATTATAAACAAGGAAATATGGCAATAGTAGGTGCTGTCTACTGGGGGAAAGCAAAAGCAACGCTGCAAGCACTGAGTTGGGCTCCCTACCTGCTGCCTGTGGACACTTGCTCTTTCCCCTTAGCCCGGAGGGCAGGAAGGAAGGGCGCATGCTGCAGAAGCTGCTACTCGGTTACCGCTAATTACCAGTATTTTCAGGCAAAGATCCTTTTTCCTTCCTTCTGCCTTTCAGAAATGAAGCATTTCTTATTTGGGGGCACATTTTATGTGAGAATATGGTTGCCTATAGTGTTATGATCTTCATCGTAATACACTTCATGAAGGCTCATTTAAAACCTCTGTTGCTTTCCTTGTCTAAGTCCTAGGAAATGTGTTCGAGGAGTACATTTTAAATTTGGTTCACTGAAAATAAAAACCCTGTTCGTGGTGGCTGTAAAGTAAAGGTGCTGTCTACAAATGTTTCAGAGCTTCCTGTTCTTTTATACTTTCTTTCAGTGGTCAAGTGTCCAGAGCCAGCAGTTCCAAATGGGAAAAGAGAAACTGGATATTTACCTAACTATATTTATGGAAACAGAGTTATTATGAAATGCCTTCCTGGCTTCGTCATGAGTGGACGTGATGTGATTGTATGCCAAGAGGATAATACCTGGCATCCTGAATTGCCAGTTTGTCAACGTAAGTATGAACAGGAATTGAACTTCTTATCAGTGATGCAGTGAATCATGCAGAGATTGTTTGAATCACAAAGTCAATGCCTTGTGTTATCTGAAACCAGCAACTAGATGACCTGAGGCATGAATTGGTTGACTGGTGAATCTGTGTGACTGTTAGAGCTGCACTGTGACACTGATGTGAACTGTACTTTTTTGGGGAGGATATATTTCTGGCCAGTTGAAAAATACCTTTCTGTGTCAACCCTTTTGGGTTTGGAAATGGAATTTTGCCGGTTGTGTCCTGTAAGATGACATAGGCATATTAAACCTGCACAATGTCAATGAAAATTCTTATCAGTTGTTAAAAGAGTGTTGGGAGAGTACTCCTGGTGTATTTGTAAAAGTGCCTGTAAAGTACCTCAGAGTGTAAGTTAAAGGCCAGTGATCCTCTCGGGGGACAAATGCCATTGCAAAGTCACTAAGTAAATGGAGATGATAATAGTTTGGCATTTAGTGTCAGTTGATGCCCTGCCTGCTTTTGGGAGGTTGCCCATGGCATGCATGGCTGTCTGTTTCTGGGGTTGTTTTGTACAAGCTTGCAACTGTAAGTTCAGGTAAGGTTACTTGAGTTTTCTTTGTGTGGTAGGCTGAAAAAGAAGTGGCTTTTTTGGTTTTCAGTTCCAGGCACCGTCTCAGTTAGCACAGCCTCAACTCCTACTGGAACTGCCCCGGTCATTCCTCATGGAAGAATAATTCATGGACCAAAGCCACCATATGCTGTTGGACATAGCATTACAATTGAATGTGATGCAGGCTACACATTACACGGGGAAGCTAATATTCAGTATGTTGGTGGAAATCAGTGGAAGCCTGGAATTCCCTCGTGCGAGTTAAAGCGGGGGTTAAGTACAGGTAAGTC
>NW_017728935.1:8561620-8574252 GCF_001723895.1 Crocodylus porosus | reverse complement strand
TGGCAGGATATGGGGCCTATAAGAAATGGGGTGCACAGAAAAGGTGAGTAAACCGTGATCGTCTCTTAGTGTCTTTGCTCTGCCCCAGTATATTGAGCTTTACCAGCTTCCGTTTTTAAACACCCGAACACATCAGAGGAGTTCTAGTTTTGTACCTGCTGTCTATGTAAAGTTTCAGAACATATTCAGTCCTTCGTTGCTGGCTTCTGATCGTTACCCCGTTGTTAGCTAATTTATATGGGTTTACTGCAGTGCAAAGTGTTAAGTGCAAATAGTCAAATTATACTGGAGAGTGGACTACCCTTTTGTCTCTGCATTGGCTTCGGCTCTGTTCTGAGGGGTATAGTGTTAATATGCTGTACTGATTCTGCTGTGAAAGGAGTTCAGTCCACACTTCTATCGGTCTGGCTTCTTTCAAAACCACAACATTAGCACTTGGGTTTCCTAAATTAAATCCCCAGAATGATTTTGATTCCAAACACTGGCTAGAAAGTGACCTCTTCCCGGACATCTGATACTGTGTCCAAAGTCTGGACAGATAGACCGGGTGGTCATTCATGATTTGCTTTGTTATTTTCCCTCCTGGCTTTTCGCAAAGGGTGTATTAGAAAACATCTGATACTGCTTTTCTGGGGGGGTGGGGGAGGGCGGGGTGGTAAGATCATGTACAGTTTAAGTATTATGTAGATAGTTTTCTGTCTTTTATGCATTTTGCAGTTTTGTTCAGCCTAGAGCTTAAAAAGTTTCCCTCTCAAGTCAGTGTACCACTTGGAAAGGTTCACAGCTGCTTAGTAGGATGTTTCTAATTGAGTCTGAAGATGAGTTTTGCTGCTGCTGAAGGGGGTTACTGGCCCTTGTGTGTTTGTGAGGAAGAATCCATGTCTCCAGTCTTAGATGCGACACCTACATTGCTAACTTCTTCTTAATTATAACTTGTAGTTCTCAGTATGCAGCTGCAAGAATGCCTCCTGGTCAGCAGTTTAGAGCAGTAACACATACTTGGCCCTTTCGGGAGGGGGGTGGGAAAGGAGACATTTTCTATCTTTCAGTTCTCACGATTTTTTTCTGGAAACATAATTAAAAAATGCAAGTCAACTGTTGTTTCTTGAACAGTCTGAAAGCCTGCTGTACTCTTTGGAATGCATGAAAACAACTGTTAGTCAGTTGGAGGAATACCTAAAATGTCAGTCCTCGGGCGCTAACCTGAACCACACTTGACTACACAGTTGAAAAGGAAATTTTCTCAGTTCCATTATGACAGATTGTGGTTCTTCGTCTGTGCGGTGTTCATGTGCCTGCAACAGTCTTTCAGAGTAAGGGAGTGGCTCACTTCTTAGCTAATCAGAGTTGAGAGCAGAGTTTATTTTATGCCGTTTTGCCATCTCTAATACTATTATGACACAGTTTATTCAGTAACTGAATTAATCTATGCTGCCTAATGTGCTTCTAGTATTCAAGTGCTTGCTAATTAATCAGTTCCCCAACTATTAAACAGATCAGCATGAACCTATTTACTGATGGTGCACTTTAGAGAGAGCTACGGTGTAAATACTTACTATAGCTAAAATAACAGGAACGTAACTCATTTTGCACTACTTCCTTTTTTGTATAGCAAAACTAGGGCACCTTTTTTCCAAGTCATTCATGTACATGTTGAAATGGATGGGATTTTGTGAAAAATAGATTTTTGATTCTTAACTGTACTTATTTTTGTTTGTAGGGAAACTGCCTGCCCTCCAGTCACCGCTGAATACGTTGCTTGTAAAGCATGATTGATCTTTGTGGGGGGGTGAAGTTAAATGAGCCTTTCAGAGATGGAAAAAGGACTGCGCTTGCCCTGAATTTGTCTGAGAATTGTTAATCCCTCCTTTCACCAGAGTCGAAGATGTCATGGCAGAATCTTTACTTTTCATTATCCTTTCCTGTTTGGATTGATGAATTTTAAGGAAGGCAGAAACCTATGTCGCCCCTTTCAGCTCCATCTGTTGTCTTTCTCTCGTAGTAATTTTGTCTGTAGCTTTCTCTAGTCAGCAAGGAAGTTTGTGTTAGTACTAGACAGCTGCTGCCTTTTCTGTCTTGCTGTCCTTACGGAAGAGTCTGTTAAAGGAAAGGTGACTTGGTAGGGCCTTAATATGGCTCCTGAGCCACTACAAAGATTTTGGCATTTAGATGTTGTTCTTTTAAAGCATTTCAATTCTGTTAATTATTCTTTCTGAAGAAAGCAGCACTTATTTGTGTATATGAATATTTTTGCACACTTGCTGTCTTAAGTTTGCCAATGGTAAATGTATATTTTGCTTGAAAACTAAATTATTTATTTTCTTGCTTTTGAAGATATTGTGGATTGACTTTGGAGTTGTTTTACCATTCTCACTCCTTCTCTGTTGCGGAAGTTTTCTTGTAGGCTGCCAAGAACCAGATAGAGGTCCCTGTCGGGAATATCCTTGCTCAGGTTTTAGTTTATGGTAAACCGATAAAAAGCACTTAAGTGGTGTGCTGGTATGTAGATGCTAGTAACTGCACCATAAACCAGGATTATTAGACAGGCGGGATTATGAAATAATCCAGTGTTCTAACTAACTTCTAAAATTCTGTCGCTTGGACCTACTGCGTTTTTGTATGCAGACTGCCATGTCTCCAGGGTAGACTTACCATGTTGTTAAATGGGTATGTTAATGGGGAAATGCTAAACAGCTGTGCAGAGAAACACTCATTTCATGTTTAAAAAAAAGTTAAATAAAAGATCAACCAAAGGTACTCGGCTGACGGAGGTCAAGGAATTATTGGATTGGGCTTTCTTGCATTGGAAATTGGTCCTTGATGTGTATAGTTCAATGTGAGGTCCCCACAGCCTCACAGACAAGTTGTTTGTAGACTTGGGCTTGAAAGGAAGCTAGTGTCTTGACTAGCTTGAAATGTTTAAAATTTCATTACCAGTGTTGTATGTAAATTATGGCAGTCTACATAGACAGTTCAGCCAGGGACTGACCTTTTTTTGGCACAGAAGGTGGTCATTTCAACTTAGGTGGTTGAAGCCTTGTTTATCAATGTAAATGCTGGTTGTGCTTTTGATACGGATGTATATAGTGTCTTAGCACTCGCTGTATAGTTGTGCAGTATGATTTAACGTCATTTAAAATGTGCTGTGTGCAAAATTATGCAAGGCTTTGGGCTATTCTTAAAGTGAATACCTAAAGTCCTAATTTGTCCTATTTCTTCTGCGCCATACTGAGGCGCTGACCCTGCAGAGACGTCCACAGTGAGTCTGTCCAGATTCTTTGCAGGGTCAAGGTTTAATTTCCAGGAATTTTGCTTTGATTGAGTCTCTGGATACCTTAGTGAGGAGTATATTGTAAATGCCTGTATCATCACCGGATAGCTTAATTCTACCTTCAGTGCCTTTTACCGTCTTGTTTTTGAAATGCGCATGCAAAACATCCAGGCTTATTAAATGTTCTGTCTGATGTAAAGTCCAGTAATGATTTCTAATAAAGAGAAGTACATTTCATTAGTGACAAGTGTTTTGCCTTTTATTTGTCCCTTGACCGGTAGACATTCTGTTCAAAAAAGTAGGTTCTGAAATTGTGTGGTATTCTTGATATAACTGATAGGTTCGAAATTTGAAAGCCCAACTGGGCAGATATAGTCCCATTGATATTTGGGCACTGAAGCAGAGTTATGGTGTCTTTAAAGGTGCTTGACCACTGTCCCATTGACTTCAGTGAGAGTTGAGGGTTTGGCAGTCCTTCTGAAAATTGCATCACTTGCATTTAGGTCCTCCTCGCTCGAATATTTGGCAAATGATTTTGAAAGAAGAAAGTGAACAAGAGAATAATGACATTGGTATTGTATTAGTTGATCATGCTTACTCTAACCAGCTAGCTAGGATGCCTGCACGTTGGCCTGTTTGTAAGCTCCTGGGGACCCTCAAAGGGCCTTTTTGAAACTTGTATAAGAAGAAATCCTGATCTCATTAGAACATAATACGGTTATTATTGTCTTTGTCACTTTAATTGCAAATTACAGTTAGCTCAGCTCCCCCCCCCCCCCCCCTTTTTTTTTTTTTACGAAGAGCTGTTTGGTTTGGTTATACTGTCTTAAATTGTAAGCCACCCTAAGCCCTTTTTTTTGGGTGGGTGGCATATAAATTTAATAAATAAAATATTGGCTGCAAACTCAAAGTTCAAAAGTGAGCTGGGCTGATGCTATTAATTATGATCTCTTGGGAAAAATGGCAAGGTAGATGCATCTAGCGCGTGCTAACACAGCATGGACTGACTGATGGAGGAGGTTTATCGTTTGCTTTCTAATCTGCTTGAAGGATGATTGTAAATTCAAATTGGTTGATCTACCCTGAAGTGATAACATTGAAGTACTAAATTGACATACTGAAGCTCAGACTATTTGGTAATCCTAATTTGGCCCAACCAGTGCTGTTAGCACATTGGCCTATAGTTTGTGTAAACTTGCGCTGGGTTGAAAGCAGTATGTGTGGAGAGGATGAACTAAGAGTCTGCAAGAAAAAAGTTCCCTGCCTAAATTTTGAAAAGCTTTAGTGAAGGTAAGTGATGCTGCAGATAAATGATTCTAGAGTTGTAGCAGCAGAAACACCCCCTTGCATGCACCCGTTTATTCAGTGGAGCTTGTTTCGTGTCAAACTTCCAGGTCACAAGACCTAATCCTGCCATATTAACAATATTTGCCAAAGCACCATGGATGGTGGGCAGGAGCAGTGGCTGCTGCTATTTTAGTGGTAGCTATGGCTCACAAAATTATGGTTAAAACTTTCTAATTCTAGTGGAACATAATTGTCCTGCCTTTGCTCTTCGGATGGCCCCATTTAGGTTGCCTGGCCTTTTGCTTTGGGGAGTATATAATCACCTTGTTAACGCAACAAAATGAACCCTGTTTAAATCACCCTGTTAACACACCAATTCGTGCACAGAAGACTCCAGTGTCGTTTCATTCCTGAATTTGCCATTCAGCTAGAAAGCGTAATGAATATTCATCTACTTTCTTTCTCTTTATACAGGCATGGTTTAATTAGACAGTGATATAAATGAGTTGCCCAGCAGTAGCATTTATGAGTATGTATATGCCGTGTTTAAGAGGAGAGTCATAAAGGTCTCCTCCAACTCTTGAGAATCCTGTGTAATCTAGAAAACCTTAGCATTTCATGATGGTTTAAAAGTGGTAAAGAAATGTTAAATTACTCACCACAGTCAGTCTACTGTGAATAATACATCATCTCCACCTAGCGGCAAGTTTTAGCAGGAAGTAATATTTGGTTTTGTAACTAATCTGGATCAGGGGTGTCAGGAACCCAGCCTGCATCCAGCACAGAGGGCTTTTGGGTACTAAATTCTGGTGCACGGACCCCCATGGAGGATGTGTGCTTGTGGCAGAGGGGTGAGCGACAGCTGCATTGACCCTGCTGTTCCCTAATGCTGCTGGTCCAGCTGCCAGAAGTGAGTTTGGATCCTGGCTCTGAGGAGCCTTGTAGTCCTGATCTGGCTGAGGTACAGGTGGAGGGGCCAAGGGAGTTTGACACCCCTGATCTAAATGTTTTGGTGTAATTCTTCCGAATTGTATGTCTTGAGAGAACATGCTCGCTAAAGGAATTATATTCAGGAATGTAAGAGTGAGATACCAAAATAGTCAGGTGTTTGCACATGTCTTGTAGCGCTTTCAGAACAGGAAGATGCCAACTGCACCTGGCGAGTGAGAGGAGGAAACCCGTTTGCAGCAGTTCAGTAATCAACAGAAAAGGACATGTCTTTGAGACAGAGGCCAATACAATGCAGTACAAATTTTTATTGAAAATAGTAGCTCAGAGTAGGCTACATAGTTTGCAAGCTTGCAGAATCAAATGGCCGCTTGCTGGCTTGCTAACAGGAAAGGAGGCACTTTGCGTACATACACATATGTGTTCTCTCTCGCACATCCCTGCACCTCCCTGAAATTCAAGAGTTTGAGCTAAATCTTTTTAGATGATGCATTTCAAATACCTTAAGTATCTTTCCAAGGGGAAATGTCTGCTCCATGCCCTTTATTTTACACAGCATATTGAACAGCCACATACAACTAACACAAAGGTGTTCGTTTGTAAATACCTGTGTATTTATGTAGCAAGGTACCGGTAATACGCCTCCTGGTAGTATTCTGGAGCCGCTGTGGTCATCGCATAGGAATTGTGCACGGGGGGAAAAGTGAAGTTCCAATTACTGTTGCTTTTCCCCCTACATCATAACCGATTTCAAATGGTGCTAGACAAACACTGAGACTCTGAACACCAAGAGAAATCGGTCAGCCTGTGTAAGAGACTTTTTTCCAATTCAGAGGTTCCTCCTGTAGTGAACCGCCCTGTATTCTTTGAGGAAGACCATGTTGTACTGGTAGATGCTGCTTCTGGACAAGGCTTGTCCCTCTGCATGTATGACAGAAGTTGAAAAGAAATAGCAGGTTTGAAGGAGCAAGCCTAACTTGAAATTCATCTTCAGCGATTTAGGTTGATGGGGAAGATTGACCTTATTTTAATATGGTCTGTTGGAAATTGGTAGTACTTTAAAATCTCATGGTACATCAACATATTTTTCTTGGCAGATTTTGTCCTCCCGCCACTGGTAAGAAAGGAGTGGGATTTTCAGAAGTGCCAAGTACCTGTAGCTCCATAATGAAGTCTGTAGGAACCGGACATACTTATCACTTCTGAAAGTAAGACCACAAATGCCCCACGACTTTTGTTGGTCTATTTAAAAAACAGATCTTTGGCATAGCATGGCTTTAGGAATAGATTGTCAGCTATGCTCTTACTAGCTGTTTAACAAGAAGGTGCTGAGGCCCTGCGTCTTCAGTGTTCTGCTTGCAGTTGTGCAGCTTTATGCCTTTAGTCCAGGCAGTTAGTGTGCATCAGTTCTATTAGGGAAAAAAAAGTCCAATAAAGTCTTTCCCTGCTACAGCCCCAGCAACACATACTGTAAATGGTGACCTGTGTCAGTGCCTAACACTGCCTGTTAACAGTTGGAATTAAATGATTTCTTTCAGGCCGAAGGAACTTTTAAAAGTAGACCCCAGTCGAGAAGTAAGCAGCTGCTTCTTCGATCGCTTCCCACGCTGTAATTCTTGCCCCTAGAACACTGATTTCAAATGGTGCTAGATACAAAGATGGGAAAATCTAAGCCACCATGTGAAACCAGCTTCCAGAGGAAGACTCATCTCCTTGCAGAGCTGCAGTCTGGAACAGGGAGTTGGCTGTTTATAAGGTTCCTAGAGAGAAGCTTCTGGTTTATTTTTGTCACTGATAAATGAGGAGACAGTTAGTTATATAAGAACAGACGGACCTCCAGATGTCAGTATGTAAGGTGCTGAGATATGGCTGTATTAAGATTATGAGTAGTTTCCCTTAAAATCAAAGTGAAATGATGGCAGTTAGTGAAGGATCAAAACCAGTGGAAAGAACATGCCAAAAGCATTCCTCTTAAGTAACTTGAAAATAGGGAAGGAAAAAGAGTAGTCTGCCCACATGAAGAAAGTTATCTGCTATGGTAGTTTAGACTGGCATATATACCTTTGTGTAGCAGCTAAATAGTGAGACAGCAGGTGCTTTAAAAAGGCTGAGTATGGGAGCAGGAAGTACTTACAGAAACTAAAGATCTGAATTACTTAGTGTTAGGCTGAAAAAGAACCACACATTCATGTAAGTCACTGCTACTACATACACCAGGACAAAGATGCACCGCCTGATAGTACCTATTGATAAATAACTATGAACTTGTCCTGCTTTGATGGTTGTAGTAATGTACCATGATGAAAACTCTCAGTATGTGCACCGCAAGTGGAGGACAGTGCCTTTAGATGGGTCTTAAATAGGAATACTGCTATAAAAAAATAGAGCATCATAATGTTCTACCCAAGAATGTATGTAGAAGTGGGGCTTGGAGAAGGCAACCTATAGTACACGTTCATTGAGCTGTGTTAGTATGAGCAAAGTAAAAATGATTGGGTTATTCCTTCCCCCCCACAGCCCTCCTTCAAATCCCCACTTTTTAAATGGAAGATATGTAATGGCTAAAGCCATCACCTTATTTGTCAGACTTAAAAAGAGAAGCACATTCCATTAATGTATTACCCCTTGCCCTACCTTGTAGTTTATATTTAATTATGGAAAAACTGATTGTGTTGAACACATCAAGTATGGCGTCTTACTCATGAGCCAGTACTTACCTCAATGGGGAGGCTCTCCGGGAACAGGGTAGCCACGTTCCTTGTTCCATCATTGTTCCATCACATGGTGTCAGAGCCACGAACAATAGGGCACACGCTCTCAACAGCACGCTCCTTGGTTACTTGGGTTATTTTTGTTCCTTTCTCATGCAGACCCCACAGCTGTAGTTAGCACAATGGCATCTTGTGTGGAAAAGAGAACATAATGTTCCTTACGTAAGGGGCAGGTTTTGTTCAAAGGAATCGTAGCTCCATGACACCTCAGCGGCCTCTCCCACTCAGAGCCCAGAGCCAGAAGGGTTTGCTCAGGCCTGCTCGATATGATTGTGTTAACCTCCTCAGAAGGAATTTGGGAAGGGAATTGGTGCTAAAGCTTCTTCTACATCAGCAAATCGAAAAGAAAGTTACGGCTGTCAGCCAGTTAAGAGAAGACAGAAAGATCCAGGAAAAATGTGAAGATGGCACAGTAGAAAGGTGGGGTTTATGCTGCGGCTTGATTGTACACAGCATAAGCAGGAATGCAGAACAGTCTTCCTTGTGGCCAGTTATGTTTGAAACAAAATCCCTGGAAGCACATGGGCCGCATGGGGGTAGGGCAACGTGTGCACCCTTTGATTAATGTACTGTATGTGCTTACCGTGTCTGTCCACCTGCGGAAAGTGCTTTCTAAACATTAAACAAGTCCATTCTTTGTACTTGAGGAAACAGTGGTGAACACAAACACGGGGGAAAATTAAAGCTACAGAGGATGTCAAGAATTACTTGAGAATAACTGGGTCCCAATTCCACGCTCTGACTGGGGGTTTTTTGGTTGTTTTTTAAATGATCAGACCACTCTGAGGTGGATGACATTTTTCAAGAATATTCTTTTCCCTTTCATTTCCATCCAGTATTTTGTAACGACTTACACGGTGCCTAAGCTTCCACACCAGAGGCCAGATGAGAGGCACAGTCTGCTCACGTCGGTGAACGATGCAGGACTTCAGACCCAGGTGGAGCCAACACTTGGTGAAACTGTTTAGGATGAGCTGAGCATTTAACTTATGTCCTAAAAACAAAATAGTACTAGAAAAGAAGTCCAGAATGGTGACTGTACATGCAGGATTCAGGAGGAGAGAAACTGTTCTTATTCCTGGAAAACTTACTGAGTTTGATCCTGAATCGTGGAATGTAATATACAGGAATGTGTTTGCCTCCTAGGAATTGGATGATCTTACTAAGACATCTTTAGTGTGCCTCCAAGTGCTGCTGCATGGTTGTATCTTTCATGGAGTACTAAGTGGGAAAGGCTGAGAGCTAAAGTCTTTAACAGAGAAGGAAATGGATTCAAAGCAAATGTTTGTTCCCAAGTATGCCAGGCACCACCTGTGTGGAAATACTTAGAGGGGAGTTGCTGGAAATTGAGCTGAAACCTTGCCAGCAACATTTCTACCATGAAAAGCAGGCTGCTGTCAGCGAGCACTCAAATTCATAACAGCCGTTTGAGTTGCCTAACTGGGGAACTCAATGTGTCCCTTAATTCAGACATACAAACTTAAAGGAGTGGATGTATAAAGTGGCTGATGTTCAGAGCAGGTGGTGCTATTGGACTGTGAAGACTCATTTAGAATGTGTGAAACTGGCCTCTGTACCTACCCAGAAAGCAGATGTCAGTCTTGTCCTCACTTCACTTTTGATTCCTAGGATTGTATGGGACTTTCTAGTACAGTAGATGCAGCGGCAAGTTGACCAGAAGATAAGATGACAAGTAAGAGAAGCTTCTTGCAATCTCTAAATGGTTTCTGAAGAAGAAGAGTCAGAGATCAGTTTAGAAGTTGCTTGTGCTGTTGAGCAGTAGGAGTAGCACCACTTTGCCTGGGCAGTCAGAAATCAGAGGTTAAAGAACATGGGAGATGGGATAGCAACACCTTTACAAGAGTCCTTAGGTCAATTATTTTAACCCTAACAATGCTAGTAGCTTTTAATGAATACCAAGAAAGAATGCGAAGTTCATCTTGGCTTTCAAAAAGTGCTGGCCACCTGTAGCTTTTGTTGAATTAGAGAAGTTTCTGGCACAGAGGTGAGAACTCCTGAGTTCCAGTCCCAACTTCAGATACAAGCCCTTCTGTCACCTGAAACAAGCTTTGGTTTCTGTGCATGAGTTTTCTCCGAGTGTTGAAATATTTATAATGCTCGTTGATCACAGGGAGGGAATGCAAGGAATAAGTATGATGGTTAGCATCTAGTCTCAAGGGCCACACCAGTAGAGCAAGCTCTAAATTAGAGGGAAAGGCCATTTCTATTTGAAGCTACCAGATTTGCACTATTAGTTTTGGGCGCTTATGGATGAATGTGCATTTAGAAATATAATTCGGAACTTTGTGGTTCTGAAATGCGTCCCAAGCTCTGGACATGCACGCTCTTCAGTTTTGGGGTGCTGATTCAGCTCTTTCTACTACAGGAAACCACTCTGCAATTTAGGTCCTTCCTTTGAAGCGTCTGTTCATGCTTTTGGGGTGGGCAGCTGGATCAAAACAGCCTCTTACTGATGCCAGAGCTTCACGAAATGCTCTTGAACATAAACTGGTCTCTGAACAGCTTGGACTCCATGTAAACTTTGTGGCCGCTAAGTGGCGGCTTTCCATTGCTCCATCCAGCAAAGTGCTCAGGCATGTATGTGCTTCAGTCCAAACAGATCAGTTTTTGTAGTTAACATCTATAGTTAAGAACATACCCATGCACTTTGCTGAGGTGGGGCCAAAGCAAGAAAAACATTGGCTTTAGGCAGCTGCTGAACGGCCCCTAGCTTGATGGAACATGGTTACATTACCTGTTAAATATACTTACTGTTGGATTTGAATGTTTTTAAGTTCCCATTCAAAGGTAGCATGCAGTCTCAGCAAAGAAGAATGTTCCAAGTTAGTGTATTCCAGCTTTGTATTTCCATTCAACAGAGGCCTGTTCAACCACCCTCTTTTCCACACACTACAAAAGAAAGAACCAGAGAGAGACTATCAGGCTTCAGTCCATTCCCAAGCTTGTAGAGAGAGAAAATCATCTTTCAGAATGTTTATATCAAGTGTTGGCTTGCTTTCTTCAGCTCTGAGCTTCAGCATCAGCGGAAATTGTGTCAAATGAGCCCAAGAATGATGATACGCATGCACTGCTGCAATTGTTCTTAGACTCAAATTTTATTTTTTTAAATCTTCCATCTAAAAATGAGGTAAACAAAGATGTGTACAGAGTATCTTTCAGTGAATGAATATTTGGCCCTGTTCTGGAGTGGTATGCATGAAATCTTTCTTCATGGGGATATAGATTGCGATCCAAAAAATGGCCCCATCATTCTAAAGAAACCTGAAGAAGGGAAGTTTGCTCTGCGTTTGTGTGAGACTAGGCTATGACACCACCCTCCCCACAGTGGTTTTGAACTGCCACGTCGCTCACTTCCAGCATTGTGCTCTGACCGCGAGGCCACGGCCGAGGCCTCTCCGAGCTGGAAACGATCATGCTGCAGGCAGGTTTGCCTTCAGCCTGCGGCCATGTGTGGTCCTGAGCCAGCACGGGGCAGGGGATCCTGCCAAGGGAGACAGAGGAGCTTCTGTGCAGCCCCAAGTGGGAGCAGCAGACCACGGGCTCAGAGGTCCCCCTACAGCCAGAGCAAGGCTCTGCCTCCCAACGCAGGACAGAGGAGGATGTCCTGCAGCAAGGGCTGCACCCGCTGCTGGCCTGCCCCTTGCACAGCTCCTGCGCCTTCACGCAGCAGCAGATCGCTCGGGCAGTGAGTGATCTACGAGGACAGCAGCCCTGGGGTGCTGCTCCAGCTTTTGACTGCTGGCTGCCCGGCTTGTGGCCCTTTGCCTTTTGGGGCCCCAGAGGCAGCTCTGCTGCTGGACCTTGGTCTGAGCCAGGCCCCGGGGAGGGTATTTAGGCAAGCGGCCTTCCCTGGGTCCCCACATATCCGTACTCTGCAGGACCCAGCCGTCCAGCTCCCTGAGGGCAGCCTGAGGCTGCTGCTGCCCCCCAGCCCCAGGTCTCCCCGAGAACCGGGGGGCCAAGGCACGGGCTTGGGAAGTGCGGACTGAGGCCGGATTCCCTTGTGGCTGGAGGCCTCCGAGCCCCTCTTCTCTGCACCCCCTTAGCTAGGGTTTCTCAGGAGCTGGCACCCCACAGTGGTCCCTGCTGAGCAGCCAAAGAAGATTGGTTCCCGCTGCCCAGGGGGATGTGCCGTGGGGTTCGCTTTTCCAGGCAGGTCCCGTGCCTGGAAACAAAGACAGACCTCCCAGTCCTGAGCCTGATGTCTCTGGACTCAAAAGCACAGGCAGCCCCTCGTGTCCCCTTGGCCCACAGCAGCTGGGCAAGCGCCACTGGGAAAAGCAAGAGGGAAAGCCAGACTCAGAGCTGCCCCCGGCACCGGCTCGTCCCAGCCC
>NW_017728935.1:8559839-8561520 GCF_001723895.1 Crocodylus porosus | reverse complement strand
CGACATAACTGTCTGCCCCGGGCACCGCGGAGCCCTGAAACACAGGGCAGCCGCCTGCCCTGGCAGCCCCGCGTGTGCCCGAGCCGGGCCGAGGGGACAGGGCGGCACGCGGGCCGGGCCGGTCGTTGCTGCAGGTTTCAGCAGCAGAGGCCGCCTCGTTCCCCGGCGCGGCAGAGAAGAGGAGCCCTGGCAGGCAGGGGCAGAGGGGAGGCCAGGCCAGGCCAGGCCAGGGGTGCGATGTAGCCCACCCCCACAGCAGCCAGTGCAGGGGGGGGCATGGTGCAGGGCCTGGGTTCAGGTTCAAGTCCCCCACTTTTGTGGGGAGGCAACTTCTTCCTGCAGTGGAGGGGCCCGGCAGGTGCGTGTCAAGGGGCCCAGGCCTGGATTTGCTTTCAGCTCTCTCCAGTTGCCTGGTGGTAAGGGTGCTACCCTAGGTGGCAAAGGTGGTGGGTTCAAGTCCCGCCTGTGACTGGAGCCCTCAGGTCTCTCTGTCTGTGGGGAGTCCCTGCTGCCTGTGACTGTGGCGTTGGGGAGGCTGAGAGTGGCAAGTGAGGAAACCAGGGCTGGGAGCTGGAAAGTGGGTGAGGAGGAGGATGGGGGATAGGTAGTGAGAAAATCAGGGTTTTTTTAACTCTAAAAATAAGCCTGCTTTTTAAAAATTTTTCCTCCTCCTGTCCCCCCCTCCCTTGTCCCCCCCCAACCTCACCTTTATTCCACACTTTCCACCATGCATTTTCCTTTTGTGCAATTGGCTACAGGGGTCAGGGACTCACCAACCATCCAGGAACCTAAGGGGTCTAGCCATTGGGGGGATTTGAACCCACCACCCTTGCCACCTAGGGCAGCACTCTTACTGCCAGGCTCCTGGGGAGAGCTGAAAGCAGCTCCGGGCCTGGGCCCCTTGACACGCCTGGGCCAGGCCTCTCACAGCAAGAGGAAGGTGCCTCCCCACAAAAGGGGAGAAACCTGGACCTGAACCCAGGCCCTTACTACCCATGGGGAGAGGCCCTGCACCCTGCACCACAGGCCCTGGCTGGCTCATACCCTCACTTCTGGGCCCCTTGACTCTTTCCCCGCGCACACGCACTGACCCCGCTGCAAGGGGAGCCCCAGGAAGTCTCTGGCTTCTGCCTGCCTGGTGGCCAAGGCCCCGTGCTGTCAGGCAGGGTCCATGCGTTTGACTCAACACAGGGGCAGCGTCCTCTGGGCCCGGCTTTCGGTCTTGCTTGCCCAGCCGCTGCAGGCCAGGGGCCATCGTATTTGCCGTGCCGAGAGGACTTGTTCCAGCCGCCCGGGCTTGAGTGCGGGGATGTCGGGCTGGAGGCCGGGGCTCTGTCTTTGTTTCCAGGCATGGGACCTGCCTGGAAAGAGCGAAGCCGTGCGGCACGTCCCCGCGGGGAACGGTGATCTCTGCCTGTTCAGCACAGACCACCGCGGGGTCCCAGCTCCTGTGTGACCCCAGCCAAGGGGTGCAGACAAGGGGGTCGGAGGCCGCCAGCCACAAGGGAATCCGGCCCCAGCCCGTGCTTCGCAGCACCGGGCCCTGCGGGGCCCCCGGCTTGAGCTGCAGAGCAAGGTTGAGCTGGGGAGATGCCTTGGTGGCCCCAAAAGGCAAAGGGCCACGAGCCGGGGGGGCGCCAGGCAGTACCCGGAGGGAGCAGCCCCCGGGCGGCTGTCCCCG
>NW_017728935.1:8547829-8559554 GCF_001723895.1 Crocodylus porosus | reverse complement strand
GGCCCGGGGAGCCGGTGCGGCGCCGGGGCTCGGGCCGTGCTGGCGCCGCCTCGTGGCCACGGCCGTGTCCGCTGAGGCCTGAGCCGGCCGAGCCTGGGCTCCCCGCCCCAGGCGGCAAGCCCCGGCCGGGGTGTGCGTGTTTCCTTTAAAAAGCAGCTTTTATGTTCCAAGCCAAGTGGGCCCGATCAAGTCCAAATCCATAAATCAGTCCAGAACCAAAGTGTCTCTACAACCCCCCAAACACCCTCTACCCTCAACAGGGGCTTCACGTGTTTCAAACTTCTTTTGGCGGGCATCCTACGTGCAGGCCCAGGCTCGGAGGCGTGGGGTTCGGATGCCCCCAAGTTTCGCTTGCCCTCAGCCGTGTGGCTGCAGGAGCAAGCTAGGGAGAAGCCTTACCGCTTCCACAAAGTGGGCTTAAGGCCGCGACACCTCGGCAGAAGAGCAGTTATCCCCGGGCACTCAAGTAAAACTGCTTTTCTGGACCCAGATACGTGGTGTTTCGCCTGCCAGGGGCTTGGACCTGCCCAGCTGCACTGAGGCCACACTGCAGGCTGGTGCTGCCCACGGGGCTGGCCCAGCTCGGGGCTCGGGGCACTGGCAGCAGAGGCTCAGCCCCAGGCAGCAGCAGGCAGTGCCCTGCCGTGCTGGGAGTGCCCTGGGCCCCGGGCACACGGCACCCTCCGCCCCAGGCACACAGCCCCAGGGCCAGCGTGGGGTGAGGCAGCCCAGCCTGGTGCAGGTGCAGCCCTGGCTCAGTGCCCTTGCCCCATGCCCTCGGCCCCACCCGGGTGCTGCAGCAGCCCTGGGGGTGCCTGCCCCATGCCCGCTCCAGCCCAGGCCTCGCAGCTCCAGTGAGGGGGAACAGGTTGCTGTCCACCAAAAGGGCTGGGGCGTGGGAGAGCCGCCGGGTTTATCTGTACCCAGTGGTTTCAGTCGGGGAGCTCCTTCAAGGTCAGGGCTATGAGGGTGACGGTCCCTCTTCCCTGCACCAGGGATGTCTCAGAAGGGAAGGCAGCCCACTGATTCAACTCCTCTAGCCCCAGACAAGGCCCAGTTCACGTTCCCAGGGAAAGGGGCCCCTTCTCCCGTCCCTTGCCCCTGGAGCCCTTCTGCCCAGCCCACTCCTCGCTGCCACGCTCCCCACACCCGGGGCCCTCCCGCCAGCCACAGGCCTGCAGTAGCAAAGAAATGCTCCTTGCCTTTCGCGGTCACCGAGATGCCCATCGCTGCTTCCCTCAGGGAGTTCCTCTTCTTCCACTTGCCCTCGTCCACGTTGTACATCTCCACGATCTTCAGGGGCATCTGATTCACTCCAACCCCTCCGATCACCATGATCCGCTTGCCCAGGGTGGCCACCGCTACCCCGGCCCGGGCCGTGGGCACGGGAGGGAGGGAGTTCCACTGGTCGGCTTCTGGGGAGTACACCTCGAAGCTGTCCATGGGGACGCCGTTGTCATCGCAGCCCCCGATGGCAAAGACCTGCCCTCCCACTTCCACCAAGGAGCAGTACACCCTGCGGCTGGGGAGAGGCGCCAGGCTTTTCCACTGGAAGTCTTTGACGATGGCCGCTTCCATCATGGGCCGTCAGGGGCGAGGGCAAGCATGTGCCGTGCCTGCCAGCTGTGCCTATGTGGACCACAGCAAAGCCTCCACGATCGATACCTCCATGTCCACGCAGTCTCCACGAACCCTGGGATCTAGCTACCGCACGCATGCACACGCACACACACGGAAGCAGGGCTCTGGTACCTTTCAGCGTGTCTCTATTAATCCTCAAGTTCCCCATCCACCAGGGATTCGCACAGAGACCGGACCTAAAAAGGAAAGGCAAATAAGGTCGGATTCAGTTCCTTAGCCCAGTTTCACGTGCGTCCCCGCCCCCGAGTGACATTCAGCGAGAAGATGCTGCAAACTGTCGGCTCTCTGCCTGGCTCGGGGGTTTCCTGGCTTACAAGGAACTTTTTTTTGTTGAATTCTACTCTGACACGATTGCTCTGACACACAGACAGACCAAACCTTTTATTATATTATGTATGTGTGTGTGTGTGTGTGTGTGTATACGTGTACGTATATACATGTATGTATACGTACGGACTATATATATCCACCCTGCAAATGCTTCAAAATAGCTGTGGCTGCATGAGATGGTGTGGATGGCAGCCAGCATGCAAGAGTGGGTGCTGCTGAGACTTCTGGCTTAAGGTGCCTTGTGGAGGCAGAATCGGGGCAGAGACAGCAGGCCTGACTTGCCAGGTAAGGTAGATGACTAGCACTTTGTCAGTACGAACAGAAGAAGTGTCCCCATTAGCCAAGAGAGAGCCTAGCACAGCTCCTCTGTGCCCCTATGACAGTACAGAAGCAGCTTGCAATGTACATTTTCCCAAAGCAGTCCTCAGCTCTCGGGACCAAAGCCAGCACTGCCTGTTGAGTTAGTAACGTCTACACTGACAGCATGTTCAGCTGTGCAAGTAGCGTTCAGAGCTATGTCAGTCTTAGAGCCTGCTCTGCATGGAACAGCCCATAGCACCACCTAGGTTAAAGTTACACAATCGAGGAGTAAGATGATGACCAGGGCCCTTCCACCTTTTCACTCTGAATCCCCACACAGGAGTTAAACTCACAGTCTTAAAAATCTAAGGTCCCGCCTCTCAGCCTCAGGCTACAGGCTAGGCTTTACCCAAAAGAGCCCCCATTCCTCCTCTTGAAGCTGAGCCTTAGGGCAGGCAGGAGAAAAGATAATACAGGGGCCTAGCAAACCGGCTGCAGTAGCTCAATGGGTTGCACTGTGCTACCAAAGTATGTAGAGAACTTAAGGGTCCTGAGTTCTAGCTTCAGTAAAGCTGAATTTAATTTGTTGCTGCCTACATCCATGCACTCTAGCTCACTGTCTCTTCACTTTGGCAGTGACAATTAAATGCAAAATACATAAGCACTTGGAAGCCACAACGGGGTCAACACAAAGACCCCCCCGCGCCTTCTCCAGATGGCTTAGTGGAACGGATGTTATACTCCATCAAGGCTGCAGTGCTTCTGGCTTCACAAGTCCTTCTCTTGGCTGTCCAGTGGGCCAGCTTCACCAGGGATGGCATGCTCACAAAGTCTTAGCTTGTGGCCTAGGGGCTAGGGTGCTTTGCTAGAAAAGCAGCAAGCCCTGATGGGACCACTGAACTAGAAGTTGAGAAGCTTAACAGAAAAGAAAGATGCTCTTAAACCTTCCTAGCTTTCAGTCTCAGCAGAGGCTGGAGACAAACCGTTAGTTTGGTGATTTGTGTTATGTAGACACCTGCCCATTAAGAAACCAGACCATTTAATGTTGGCTGCAGGCATCCATCAGATGCAAAAAGAGTCTCGAGCACCTGTCAAGGTGTAATGAATTGAAACAGAGTCGTGCTGCAGACTGCGGCGTAATGAATCGGCAACCGAGTCACCTATTCCCTTTGGTGTCGAGTTGCATGGCATGCTGCATCAACTAAAATACCCAGCATGAAAGAGGCAACGGCGGACTTAGCCGCAGAGCAAAAATAAAGAAGACAGTCAACAGGGAAGAGCAGGCAGTCCCACTGACTCGAGTAGTGTTACAATACTAAAATACTGAACTTAAGTGCATTTCAGGCAGTCCTACGTCTGAGAAAGTAAGGGTTTACATTAAAAACAAGAACAAACCAACTGCGCTCTTCTTAATGTACTAAACACCCAGCTGTGTGATGCCACTTTTCCTATCTGGGCAATTAATATGGAATCATTTAGCACTGTCTGCAGCTAACCAGTTTCAAATGCAACATACACATATGTTGCAGATGAGCAGGCAAAAAGTTTTGCAAAATTTTAGGGAGTCTACAGGATAAATGGGTCATAGCAGCTCACAGACACACTTGGATTAACTGTGCTTCCATTAAAAAGCTGCTCAGGCAGCACTGGGCAGTGGCTTCATGTCACCTGAGCATCAAAAGCAATTCCTGCCTCAGATGGATTAGTCCGACTGAGCGCCCTGCCAGATCTGCAGTGGAAACAGCATAACAGTAAGAGGCAGCGCCTCGTAAGGGAAGCAGGAAAGTGGGTGTTCAAAGACCTGGATCCTGTGAGTGGCTCACCTAAGGTCACACAGTACATTTTGAAGCTACAGTTGCCCCACTTCATAAAGCACGTTTTGATTCTGGGATGAAAGCGTGCAAAGCAGTATCACTTTACGCTGCTTCCCCATCAGAAAGGATGCATTCACAGCTACACTTGCTATATTGCATCAGCAATCTGGTACAGTTGGAAGGGAGCATCTGAAACCAGGCTCGAGAGAGGCAGCAGAAATGCAGCAATCATCTGTTACAGCTAGGGGGGCTACGTGCTTCTGCAGGCTCCTTGCAGCTCTCCTTTAGGCTCCACTTCTACTTCTGTCCCAAAGACTTGCAGTAATCCTCCACTCCTTCACGCCATGTCTGCTCCCTCCCCCTGGCCACGGCCCTGTTCTCTCCCACGCCGCCCAGCGGCTCTGTACATCCTCCCCTTAGCCCTTCCCCGTGTCTTCCCATGCACCTCACCGTTCCTTTTTTTTCCTCCTTTCCTCTCTCGTTCTCGCCGTCAGCATTTTTAACTGTACTGGAACGGTGGAGCTTAGTGAGAAATAGGCATGTTCATGCTCAATCATCTCATAGGTCCCTTCTGACCCTAAAATCTATTAAATCTTTGCCTGAGTGGGTCACTGGAACTACAGAAAACAGCATCTGACAGAAGTGCCAAATCCCCTGAACCATCTTCCTGGTTTTCCGGCATTCACCAAAAGCCATAGGGTTCTGTCTCAGAGATTCTCCCAGAAAGCCTGGAACCGAGCAGCTGCTTTGTTCCAAAGTTTCTAAGCTGCAAACAGAGAAATACCTGCAAGCGGGTTGTAAAGCCAATAACATTTTGCTTGTTTTCATCTTTCAGCCATGCCAGAAATGTCAATGGGATCTAGCAACCCCTATGCTGTGCAGGTACGTATTATTCATCTTACCACTGAAGCATAGTGAAGTTCTCAAGGTTACATACTAAGTCAGTGATGCACCCAGAAACCCTGAGCCAACCACCAGACCACGCAGGGATTCACACGTGAGCTACACCTGCAAGATTTCCACCCCCCAAGCACTTGTAAGTTCAACACGGAATATGTGAAACCCAGCGTTACTTCATAGCACCGAAAGTGCGTACTTCCTGTAATCTGCTCTGATGAAAGGAATTAATGGCCAAAGTCCATCTGAAGACAAGAACCAACACAGAACAGAGTGCTGGAATAGGGGAGAAAAAAATCCCAGTGTTGTTCTCTGAAAACCCCCCGACTGTGTTAATGAGGAGGAAGCACTTGTGATTCATGTGCTACAGATGACGAGATGTATTATCCGAAGGCATTCAGAGGAACAGACAGCCATTTTGTTTCCTCAGGCTGAAACCTGAGGATGGCCAGAGCCAAACCGTGCTTACTCAGAGGCACGAGGAAGCATCGCGCCGCGTCCGTGACTGCACCGTCCGCTCCCACCCCAGGAGGCAGGTACGGCCGCGCGTACACCCACACCCACACAGCCTCGAGTCTCAGCTGCTCTCAGCCCCTTTTGTTCAGCGCACGTTGGTGCTGAGGGTCTGACCTGCCCGAATACCCACCCGCCGGCGAGGTCTCCTCTCTCCAGACCAGAAATCCGTGGGCTTCGGTGAACAGTCGTTTCAGTTAAACGCACAACGTTAGAAAGCACGACATTCAAAGGGGTCTTCCTGCTTCTGCTTTCGAGGCTTTGACTGCAGCCACTTTTAAGAGAAGTGACACACCTGCTTTTGGAGCACCGGGAACAGCGAGGGCCTACGGAAGGCCGTCCTACAGGGAAGGCAGGAAATCAGCCTGGAAACGTACTGCCTCTGCCAAAGCAAGCTCACAAAACAGCAGAATCTTCCAACCGGTAGTCAGGTCCCCTCTTCCTTCCTCCACTATTGCTCTGTGCGGCCTACTGATCAGAGATTACCTGTGTCCCGAAGGCAGGCTCAGTAATGCACACTATCTGTTGCAGGCAGACAGCGTGCCACACCAGCAACATTACAGGTGCGGCAGCGGGACTGGAATCCAGATGCTTTCCCTACAACTAACATGCCCTGACTGTTTGCATCCAAGAGCTCCCTTTGCTTTTGACAAACAAGTCCCTCCTGTTGCCTTCAGGGTCAACTACAAGAACTGTGTAGGATCCACCTCAGTCCGACTCACAGCTGGGAGCCATCCCCTCGACCACAGAGTGCACATGGCTACACGCTGATGGAGGAGAGAGAAAACACCACATAAGCCGGTTCATCTTCCTGCCTTCCACGTGTGAATGCATTCTTAGATCAGACCTTGCTTCCACATCCGTAACCTGAGGGGGTGGCTTAGGATCTGAGCAGGAGGCTGAACATGAAGCCCAGCAGCATCAGAGAGGAGAAGAGGAGCAATGTCGCATGGAAGATGAGAAACTGAGCCCTTCCCAAAAGCCAAAAATCCCACTCCATTTTTGGTGACAGGAGGGATTTACTCTGTTGCCCTTGTCCAACATTTCCTGTCCCATCAGGGGCCAGTTATCTGCTGCCTTCCATCCGGGAAGTGACCACACTTCAGTGACTCAACGGCTTGGGACCCTTTGCTGGTGACATGGAAGTGTTGCTGCATTCTCCCATTCTTGCCCATCTAAATCACTCCCAGTAACAATCTATCTGGAGGAAAGAAGAGCTCCCAGGCAACGGCTTGAGTAATGTTTGCCTAAGAGACTGTTTGCTCAGGTTGTGGGTAACAGAGCTACACGGATGTACTATGGTTTCACGGTGAGCTCAGCCATAATTAGCCAAACCTTTCTGCAGATTGTTATCATGGAACGTTTTTGAGACAGCCAGACATAGCACACACAACTCCATGTGTTCACAGCCAATTTCCCACCATCGTAAGGAAATAATCCACATACTATATTGTAGGTGGTCCCAGAAAGGAGGAAGGAAGTCCTTAGGCTAGTGTCAGAACTAAATTTTTCTTTCACTTCTCAGCAAATGTTTTGATTCTCACATCTCATTTAGAAATGAAAACAGACCTGTGGGAGGACTTGGCTTTCTGTGTGGTTGGCTTACCTCAGAACGTGCCCTGACTGTCTAAAGGGCAGCTGTGGGGAAACTCTTCATTCCCCACTCTCCACCGTGGTCTTCACTTGCATCCATGCCAAAAGCTGAGACCAGTTATCCCTGCTCACTGATCCGGAGACCGGCTGGATGGGCCACGCAGGGTTGAATGCGGGTTATCAAGGCAGCCACATGCACTTTCCACGGTGCACGTGGGCAAGAGTTAAGACCTGTTTTGGGAAGTGAAATAATTGTGTAGTATCTGAAGAGGTAGTTTTCCAACAACTGCGAAACAACATTCTGGCACCCAAAACCTTTAACAACGTTTCCCACTGCAGCCATTCACTTTTCCGAAGGCTAATGGGCATGCCTTGCAGGTGCACTTAGGCCGCAGTGTTTGAAAACATGGCTCTCGCACAGACACGTGGTAGGCTAACTTCAGAAACTGGATTTGTTCCAACATCTGGAATGCATAAATGTCTTGGCCAGGCTTTGGTTACTTGACCGGAACATTAGTTATATTTTTGGCATCATGAACCACCTGCCTCGTCACACTACAGGATTGTTTGCTAGTGGCAGACATTAAAAATGGCATTTAACCTTAGAACAGCAGAAAAGCCATAGCAATCACGCAGAACCTTTCAGTGCCGCTACGCTGTGCGACTGTGCAGTGTTTCCTAGAGTGGCCCCCAGGTGCTGAGCAAAAAAGATGGAGGTAGTCCATATGAATGACTTTCCCCTATGCTACCCTCATGTGTATTACTGAAAGAGCCTTCTGTAGTGTGGAAAGGAAATGCACTCCGTGGGATGTTTCAGTTGAGACTGCTTGCCAGAGAGTGCTTTCAGGCAAAGATCCAAGTTGGCACTCTGAAATGGGAGTGAGGTGAGACTACTCACCTTTAGCTCTCAGCTGGAACGCCAGGATCTTTGCCGCATCCCTGCTTGATAGAAAAGAGCAGTGCATTGCAAAGTGAGTCACTCAGGAGAATCATCCCAACTCAATCAGGCCATTATAGCACAAGAACACTGAAACTACCGAGCCAAAAAACATCCTCTTCTCCCTTGAGCATATTGGAGGCATTAGTCCCCTAACATCACCCCCACCCAGTTTCTTGTGATCCCTCCGGGGCAGCGGCAGGGCTGGGCAGCCTGTGGGAGTGATCCGGCTGACACTGGGGTGGTGCGAAGAGCCAAAAGGAAGCACCTGTGGTGTCATTATAGTGAACTGCTCATGGCTTGTCCTTGAGTTCAGAGCTCCTAGCTATCAGGTTTATATTTCCTGTGCTAGAGCTTTGCCAAGCACCACACACAGTTGCAGTGACTATAATAGCAAATTGTCAGTAAACTCTGGTTTCCAAAGAAAGTAGCAAGCTTCAAAGCAACCAGAAGGCCACGTGTCATAGAGGTGACACTGCTGTATTTAAATTCAGCTCCCAGAGCCAAGCAGAAAAGGGTAAGAGGTAAAATTATGGAAGCAATTCTGCACCAGCAAGCCTGTGTTTGCGAGGAAGGGAAATGAAAGTGTGACATCGCCACAGCGCCTCTCAACATGCAAATTTGGTCCTTGGTGCCAGCTCAGTAATCTGCTTATAGCAAGGCGATGTGAAATAAATAATTGCCCTAGCAGTGGTTTCCACTGCAGTGACCCAGTGAGTCTTTCAGCCGTTCACTGGCGATGGAGACACTCACCCTCCCTTGCACAAACTCTGAAATCTGAATTCAGCTTCGGCTGGAGTTGTGTCTTTGCACACTGCTGCACGCAACTTCTGTGTAAGGCTTCATCGTCCTCTTCCCTCAGCATGTTCTGCCAACTGTTCTTTGGGGCCGTGCCCACTGTGCAAAGCTGCCACAATAAAAATGGGGAAGGATAAATAATAACTAGCTCCCCTGGATTGGCAGAAGCCAGGTCCAGCTCTGTGCAGCAGACCTGTCTGTACCCATCCATCCTTTCCCTTCTGTTGCTGTAGCACAGACTCCACATTCAGTTGATCTGAGCTAAGCTGTCATGTCTCACTGCTGCATAGTCAGGATTAAAGTGAGCATATGGATGCAGCAACAGTTGTTCAACAAGTAAAAGTGGGGTGGGGCTATCTGCTCCACAGTAACTTCCTGTGTGAATGCTCTTCACCCTGCAGTAAGTGGAAGCAAAACTATGCTGGTTTACCCCTTCCTTCACTGAGGGCAAGACAGCCTCACTTTGCTTCTGCTTACCATGGGAGAAGAGCATGCACAAGGAGCCCTGCCTCACTGCGCCCCACACTCAATGATCTGCATGGCCATAACTCACACTCAGAAGCAGACCTCACCGTTCCCACTGCAGGGGCTGGCTTCTCAGTTGCACCTCAGGCTCCAGAGCATGAATTTTCCATCTTAGTATTGCAGAGCACAAAGTCATGGCAAATCACAGCACAGTGTTAGAAGGACTTTCCAGGGGAGCCAGAACAAAAGGGGAAGTGATAGGTCTGGGCCTTGGTCTGAATGACAAGTGACTCTGAAATGCAACAGTCTTAAAAATTATGCATCCTCAGGTCTGCCTGTCTTTTTTCATTTTTCTTTAAATAAAAAAAAGTACCCAGAAGCTGCTTCTTTGGGGGAAATATCACAACCAGCAGGAAACCCTCCTCCAGCCTTATGCCTGGTACTAGTTACTTGGATGCATTTATTATGGCCACAAAAGCAGCCACGTAAAAATGGTTTTTTTCATTCCTTGTGTCTGGGTCACATCTCCTGACTTGCAATCTTGTCAGCCTCACAAGAAGTACACCCTGTTCTGGGAGATAGGCTTTGCGTATTATCACCTTCTTTGCAACTATAAGCCATAACAGCTAGACCTTCAAGGTATGTAGGTGTCTCATTCCTCCTTAAATCAGGGGGAGTTAGGTATAGAAATGCTTTTTGTTCAGGCTAAGGACATATTTGCCTACTCCAAGAATACTGTGTTTGAGAGCTGGTGATTTTTTCATGCGTCTCTTTAGGTTGAAAACATCACTGTTATTACCGGTGGATAGCGCTTTTCAGATGATAAATTTGTGTCAGCAATGTCCCCGATGATTCATATACACGAGCAGAATTAGCTGCCTGACATACGGCCATTTCAGTGCTTTAGGTGGTAAGAATAATTTGCATCTCACCTAGCAGAAAATTATTGCCCACTAATCCAGAAAAGTGCCAAAGAAAAGGCTGGGTCAGTATCAAATGCTGCCTACAAGTCCAAGCCATACAGCTCTGAAGTGAGCTGAGGTTTCATACTGCGGACCTCAGTTACGCTTGGCCCGGACAGCAGATTCTGCTGCCAGGTTTTGTAAGGGATCTTCAGGAGGCTGTTCAAGTTATGTTCAAATGAAGCAAGGACTGGCACTCAACTATTTATTAAGAAAATAAAACATATGCCACCACAACCAACTCTAAATCACGCCCTGATCTTTCCACTAGCCTCAGAAGGACCTCATCTGGTCAGCATGAGCAGTTTTACATTAACACCCAAATAAGCCAGAGGTGCCGAGGAAGTAGAGTATAGCTGAAAGCCCCCCGCTCGCTGCTTAATAGCTGAGAGCAGTCTCCATTTGAACCTGCCTGTGCAAAATGAATTGAATAGCCCAAGCTCAATTCTTGCAGAGCAAGAGACCAATTCTTCCCTGCCCCCGACTGTTTCTGGGCATGGAAAGGAGCGGTCGCACCAGGGAGCCCGTTCCAGCTCCTGCTTCTGAGGGCTAGTACCAGCCCCAGCACCCTCCTGTCCCTGAAGTACACAGTGCTTCGCCTGGCTGTCACCACCAGCCGCAGTCAGCACAGGGGCCAAGGCAAGGGATGAGGCACGGAGAAAGATGCCCTGGTTCAAGCGGGTGGCCCAAGCAAGCTGGATCCAGTGCCCACTCCCCTTCTATCACGTGCCGGTTCTGCGCCTTTGTGCAGATGCAAAAGGCCAAAAAGGAAAAAAAAGTACCAGATGCAAAACTCTCTTAAAAGAAAGGGAAATGGCACTGTGCTACTGCAGGATTGTGGTTTCTTTCTGCAGGAGAAATGGTTAATTGAAACAGTCGCATGAAACTTCGGAAACTTGGCATTACTCCTTTTTTTTCCTACTCACTTCTTCCAGTGAGCTCGCCTCCTCCACAGCGCTACTCATGTCTCATTAAGTTCATAGCTACTAACCGTCACACCTAGCAACCGTTCCCTCTGCGTGAACTAGTATCTGTTTCCGACTGTTCATCTCTGTCAAGATGGCCAGTCATTGTTATAGGCTTTCCCTGTCACAGTGGTTTGTTTTTTTGGGGGGCGGGGAAGGGAAGAAAAAGGTTCTTCTTAAAATGAGCTAATCCAATTCCCCTGAGATTTGCAAGTGACCACGTCAGAAACCAATTTCTGATAAAAAAATAAAAAAACATGTACCAAATTGTAAGCTGAGAGCCACTGTTGGAAGCAGGAATTAGTGGTAACACCCTAACTCCTGTGCTCTAAAATGGGAACTAGATAATGCATCTAGTGAATTATTAACAGAACAGCATAATTACCAGAGGCAAACACTAAGACTCGAAATTTCATGTTTTTATAGCGCACAATAAAATGACCTTTCTCACCACTGCTAAATATCATCAGGTCTATTTAGCCTCAGACTTCCTGCTCAGGAAGCTTTAAC
>NW_017728935.1:8478415-8547639 GCF_001723895.1 Crocodylus porosus | reverse complement strand
TGTGTGTGTGTGGTTTACTTTGCCCTGCAACACTTGCAGTCACTTGCACCACTACAAGGTGGTGATTCACGCTCCCCGTTGCACACGTATTTTTAATAATCGTTCAAGGCACAGACCTGGGCGCCAAAGCTTTCCAGGAACTGGACACAAATGTGATGTTGTTTTACCTCTGGCCCCTCTTACTTCTCACAATTGTGAACGTTCTTGGGGTTTTTCCCTGCTTTCTGTCCTTTAACTGCATCCAGAAACATGAGGGGAAGAGAAGCCAGTGAAGAAAGAAAAAAGAGATGGTATCAGGGCAATCCTGTTCAAACAGGAGAAACAGGG
The DNA here is from genome assembly GCF_001723895.1 of Crocodylus porosus. Lineage (NCBI taxonomy): Eukaryota > Metazoa > Chordata > Crocodylia > Crocodylidae > Crocodylus > Crocodylus porosus. The sequence goes on along the minus strand of NW_017728935.1, from coordinate 8,547,312 downwards.
AAGTAGAGGAGGAATTATAACCAAGATTTGCATGCTGACTTGAAACTACATTCTAATTTAAAGTTCATGCAGTTTAGTCTCTGCAAACATTTGCCCACTTTTCCCCACTACAAGGCTCACATCAAAAGCCGAGGCTCTCTCCCTGAGAATGAGTTACCGTCAAGAACTGTCATGTTCTCAGGTGACATAGACATAGCTTTGCTGGGTCCCTTTTGTTACTTCATTGAATTCTGCATCTGAAATATGAGCGGGAAACTGCTAAATTAAATGTTGGCTAAAGCCTTTTAACAAAACAGAAGCTGCATGCGTGCACACAAAAGAAGATTAGGGGGCACTTTAATCAGCCTTGTACTGTTCATGCTCTCAGTTCTGACAGCAGCCACGCAACAGCTACAGAGAAGGAACAGAGCCAAAATGACTTCATAAAACAGCGACTTCGGTCGGTTAATGTACTAATTAAGACTGTACTCAGCTTCATAGTTATAGAAGAAAAGGGGAGAGGAGGGGGAAGGTTGCAGACACGTCGAAGTGGACTAACATTTACAAAAATATAACGAGGCAGCAGAAAATTAAAATGGCGCATTTGTTTTTAGACTTGCAATTGAATTTATGCAATCACTCATTCTGTGCTGTGTCGGTCAGAATTTGCAGTCTACAGCTTCAAGTAGAATTAAAACATAGATGCTACTCACAGTCAGAGGCGGATAAGTATTCCTGTGCCTTGCCGAGCCTCCCTTCCCACCAGTAGCTTTCCGCCATGGCTGGCAACTGCTAGCTTCACCTTCCCGATACATCGGTAGCAGTGGCGATTCCTTCAAAGCCTACGGCTTGCTTGGGCAGGCAGGTAATCCTGAGAGGGGGAAATTTTGACAACAAGTTAAAAAACTTAGACCAGTTCATGATGCCACACCAGGAAGCGAAAAACGACACATGGTAGAACTCACCCTAAAAGTTGTGTGCGCGTGCGCCCCATCACCCAGTACAGTGGCAACGCAGACCTAGATGTTATAATGCAGGCACGGATGCACACACACATACACCCCTCTCTGGAAAATTACCACCGCTGGTGGGATCACCTGGGACATTTTTGTGACCAGTTTCCAATGGAAAACGGGAGAGCTGTGGAATTTCCACAAGGCTTGTTGGGATTTTCCGCTATCTCTAGTATCAGCAAATGCTTTGCCTCCAAGTGATTCGTATCCTCACGGCTGCTCCACGTTACTCGGACAGTGTAGGGGGGCCTGACAGCGGGCAGGGACTGCCCCCTGTGACTCTCCCCCAGCTTAGGGGGAATTCCTCACTTTTGTAAGTGCTCTAGACTGGCTCTGTAAAGGCTGCTGGTGGGAGGCTGGTGAAAACCACGTGTTTTAGCCAGTCTCTTTTTGCCAGGGCTGATGCTAAAGTGGTCCTGAAGCTGCTGGGACATGCACCGGAGGACACACAGGCCCCATCAAGCCTTTCCCCTTTGCCCCGCTCCATGTGCCGGCGCAGAGCGAATCGAGGATCAAAGCCTAATTTTCCCAGCCCTGACATGAGGAAATATGGTAGGTTGGGAAGCTGCCCACAGAAGACCTGTGAATGACACCCAGGGTTTGTGGTAGGGCCAGGGGCAGGCCCTAAAGACGTGGCGTTACAAGTGGGGAACTTTACAGGGAATAGAGCGGGGTGAACTTATGAAGTGTGCAACAAGCTCCGCGACCTGAGGCACGCGGGTCATTGCAGCCACTTGACACGATGCTCTCTCCCCGAGTGCTGGTGGGGGAGAGGCTTGTGCATCCAAACAGGCAGCCTTCTCCTCCGCCCCGATGCTAAACCAGGCCACCCCTCCGAAGGAACAGCCTTCTCCAGCTAAGCTAGGCCCAGCAGCGAGAGACACACGAACCAACACGATACCTGTTGCACAGAATTTTAAAAAAGTGACCCTGCTCCCCAGACGCCAGCACCGCTTCGGCCCGGGACAGGGCCAGGCTGTGACAATGCCGTCTTCCCATCTGGCACCAAGAAGGATTGCAACAGGAATTTTGCTTCCTTAGGTACCGAATAAAAACTCCAGCACACCAGCCTCAAAGATCACAGCCCAGAGATGGCTTTGAGCCCATGTCTTGCACCTGATGCCATGAAACAACAGGTTCTGGTCCTCCAAGCGTTATGCACAGAAGTAAAAAGATAGCCAGAACACTGGTCGTGGGGCCTCCTCTCCAACACGTTCGTCCTGTTTCATCCTAACTGGACAACCGGCTTTCCTTTTCCAAATCAGCCACCAATTTTAGCTCCTATTAGAATGCAAAGTTAGTCTCCAAGATGCCAGCACACCCACACATATTTACCTTGGAAACATTTAACAGAGCAGAAGGATCAACAAGCTGCATATTTTTTAAACTGAGTAGCAAACAAGGGTTTGGCCTGACTGCGCACTGCACTGGGGGGAAAAAAGAGGCTAGGACTTTAAATAGTACTTTAAACCCTGGGGAGAATCAGTTCCTAGGCAAGTGAATCACGCCAGGTATTCTTCTGGGGATGCGGGGCCGAGTGGCTATGTTGAAATGGCGGAGGTATTTGAAAACCAGCTGCTGAACAAATGTAAGAGTCACCCTTTATGGCGATTTGCCTTCCACGCTATTGCCACATGGAAACCTGCTATGGGATTAACTCTTGCTGCACCCAGTGATTTAATATTATGGCCAGTGATTCCTGTTCACACCGGTGGTTGCTAAACAAAGGCCGTTCCAAGCAGGAAAGCAGCTTGGAAATGATCCGTGCCGCATTCAGGCGCAGTTTCATGGAGCATCGAGCTTGCAAAGCCCTCTCCTCTTACCAAAAAAAAAAAACCTCTGCCAGGCTGGGAACGTAGGTCTTGGCGTCAGGCAGAGTTATGCCCTCCCAGACCGCAGACTGGCAGTGAGGTTGACGTGGCTATCGCAGGGGCAGTTTGGGAATGCCATGGGGGTAGTTTGGGGAAGCCATGTAGTTGTAGATCTACTTGCCCCTGCTCTTCCCGGCTTCTGCGGCAATCTGGAAGAAGTGCTCATGCCGCAGACCCCTGCGGCTCATCCTCCTGCAGCCTCCTACGGCTCTGCCAGCCCTCACACACAGGATACGCAACGGGCATTAACATGTGCCATTATGCTTATTATTGGACGGGACAAGGTAATGAAATAACGACCGGTCATATAGCTCGTCGCAAGCCTTCCTACCGGCCCTGCAAGAATACGTGATACCCCTGCAAACCGAGCCAATTTGAGCATACTCCACCGCACTACGTGTGGTAAATTATACTCAGTGCAAAAATCACCCCACCTTTTTGACTCTGAACTGCCTGCCCCAAAGCCAGGCAGAACTTGAGGAAGCAGCGTTAACACAACAGCCTTATGAGAAGTGCTAATTATTGGGGCGCCATTTTCTGATGTTGCCGTGACTCATCAGGATGATCGTGCTGCTGCGCAGTTTGCCCTACGCTTTAGCGCTACACTTGAGAGCCCTGAGGTGGAAAAGCAAGTCCTCCGAATGACACAGACAGCAGGAAAAGAGGGTTTCTTTAAGGCAACGCAAGGTGCTGTAACTAGCAGGGATGAGATGAAGTTAAGCCAAGGGACGTTTTGGCTGTTAAGGAGAAGCGCTCACCATTTGGCTCTAGTAGACTGTGAAACAGCTTCCCAAGAAAGGTGATAAAAGACTCGTCGTACTTCAGCCATATAAAACTAGTCTGGACAACACGCTGGGGAACAGACTGTAACGAACCGCCCTCTGCCGAACTGGACGAAGCCTAACAAGCCTTTTGCATTTGCAAGCTTTTTTGAAAACGTGCCCTCCTACAACGAACGCTGAATGCCGGGCTGGCAAGCTGTTCTAACACGTTCGCTGCCACGACTCCTTCTGCCACTGCAGGACCCAAAAAATTCCCGCTGCCCCCGCTGCTATTCTCTAGACATTGCCCAAGGGAAGTCGGGACCCCCCGTGTCCTTAAAGGGATGACGGGCTGTTCCCAGCGAGTGGCTTGACACAGAAGGGCTCTAGAAGGCAGACACTGTAATGCCCGCAAGAGGCTTCCTGTAACATAAGCTGCCCTTGACGCATGCCGCAGGACAATGAGCTGTCTGTGTTTCAGTAGATCTCCAAAGGTTTTCCCTTCTGCTTTTTCACCAGCTCCTTCAACTGTTAGTCTGAAGGGGCTAACTCACGTGTCCCAGACACTGGGCCGTGTGGTCACTAAGTAGTCCTGGGACCACAGCATCTTCTTGTCCTTCACTCAAACCATCATGGCCGTTTGGGAGCTAGACCTGAAGCTGTATAAATGGACAGGCTGCAAGAAGGCGGTCCATCAGGATACCAGGACTTCTGCGTGTTTTGCCTGAGCCTGCGATGCCCTGCTCTCTCCCTCTCCAAATGCCATCATGTGCCCCTGGCTCGGTCGCAGCTCTGGAGCAAACACGGTTCAGCAGCCCATACACAGCCAGGGAGGACCGTGTGCCCCACTGGTGGTGCAGGGGAAAGAAGGCCTGGGTTTAACTAGGAAACAGTGTCTCCTCTATGGAAAACTTATGGTCTGATTCATGCTGCGTTGGCTTGGTGTTTAGCAGACAAGCTACCACATATGCCTCCCCGCGGGTGAAGAGTCAGCACTGCCATCAGGATTAGCAGGCAGGTTCCTTTCCCTGGAAAAATTATGTGAAAATGAGAGTGCACATTAGATTGACAAGGACCAGAGCTCCTTGAAAACAGGCGAGAGACGGGCAAAGAAAAGCTCGGAGCAGATTCAGCACTCGCCTCCATCTGGCAGCCCAACTCAGGGGATAAGAAGGCGGCCGAGCAGGGAGGACCGGCACTAAGAACAGACAAGGGTCACCCAACACAGAGATGGATTTGGTTCCCTTCTCCTTCCCCCTCACTCCAACACTGCCATGCCTGCATCTGAGAACAGTCCAAAAAATGGGTGGCTTCCTGCTCCCGAAAGCAGCTCGTGCCCCAAAACTCAGGTCTGGATTTTTGGAGACGAGAGATTTGATCGGCATTGAGACCCCAAAGCTGGAGTTGGCCCATTGCAAAAGCAGAGGGCGTCCGCACCACGCAGCTCGCGGCCCGGACGCCGGCCGTGCCGGGGAAACCGGGACCGAGAGTTCGAGAACCTGACGCCGGGTAACGGCGGGGCGGGCGAACGACCTTGCAGGAGGCAGCCTGACATTGGGCCCGCCAAGAAGGATCCCTCCCTGCCACAGACAGGCAGGGCCAGCCCAAGGTGCGAGCCCGCTGCACGCATCGCATAAATCCAACCGCAATGCCAGGAAAAATCTCTCACGAGGCAACACAATTATCCCATCCCGCAAAATACGCGGGGGGCGGGGGGAGGACGGGCACCCTTGAACACGCAACAAGGGCGTCTCGGCAATGCGCGACGGCCATTTTGTGCACGAATGCTGTGATGAGATGCATTTTGCATGCGTCTCCATCCACAGGCACCCGCTGGAGCAGATGCTTGGCTGCTGCGGCACGCGCCCCCATCGTGGGGACCGAAGACTGGCAATCCCCAACCACACCAGACACAAAAACATCTCACGCAAGGTTAAAACAGTTGCAGGGCAGGGGCTGGCTTCCCTGGATGGGCTTTGAGGCCGTTTCTGGTGCGGGGGGGGAAGAGGAAACAAACTGTCGAGGAGTTGACGGTAACAATGGATTTTCCCCAGTGAGAAAAGAGAAGCATTTGCTCAAAGCCTGTAACCTCCTCACAGCATCGGCCACACTCCTGCCACAGAGCACTGTATTTACATGACATGGAAATGAAGAGCAGCAGCAGCGCTGCAGGCTCACACTCTCCTCGGCAAGCAACAAAATGGCTAGGGGTGCTGTCGTGTTCGTCTGAATCCCTGCTCTGCTCTCGGTCGGCGAACCGGACAGGTGCCGATGCCCCTGCTGCTTCGCTCACGGATGCAAACCCCAGCACCGACGTCGAGCGCGCGTCATTCCAGCCCCTGCCCTCACCATCCCGCTCCACAAAGCCCAGGCAACAGCCTCCAACAAAACGGACTGCGTCACAGATGTAACACGGCCGATGTTGGCAGAGCGGGCGCAGCGAGAGATCATGGCTGCCTCTGCTCAGACAGCCCCACTCCGGTGCAAAGGAATAAAACCAAGGTAATGCTCTCAAGCACGTACCGCCGGCTGGTGCAAAGACCGCACTTGCTTTTCCTCGCATGCATGGTCCTTGCACAGTTAAATCACCTCAGGAAATCTGCGTGGGTTGTGCCTCAAGTACTCAACCCAGCGATGAATAAGCCTCCTAGTGCCTCACTAAGGCAGCTATGTACAAGAAGACCCTCTTTACAGAGGAGGAAGCTGAGCCATCGAAAGACGAAGCCAAGTAACCAAGCAGCAGAGTAAGGAATCAAACCCAGACCTCCCAGCTCGTGGTCAGCATCTTAGCCACCGGGCCACGTGAATCGGTTGCTTGTGCCCCTAGCACACTAGTATGAGCTCCTGCTCACACAGGAACCCAACAAGTCCGTCTCCCCCGTCGCCCCTGCAGCAAAGCACCGCGTCTCTAGCACGCCATCAAGTCCCTGGGATTTCTTTCTCACAAACAACTGAATTCCCACCCGGGGAGGGCTGAAGAACGTAGCTACCATTCGAGGTTAAAATCAGCCAAAAAAAGAACTCGGTCACTGACGCAAACCCCTCCGGGGCCGGCAGGCGACAAGGAACCCAACGTGAGCATGCCAACCTGTGTCTGCTCGGGGCTTTGAAAGGACACCTGCTCTTCTCTGCACTGATGGTTTGCCAGCCCCACCTCCTTCCACGAATCCCCTCTGCCGCAGGAAGCCCTGAACGCCTGGCAAGAGCCCCCCGCCCCGCCGGCGAGAGGGGGCGAAGGCAAGGGGCACCTGGACGGACCGCGTTCAACAGAAGAGATGCAACTCACCGCGCTCCCGAGCAACTGAGCGTCGGCTCTCGGTCCGGCCGCTGCCCGCGCGTGGGTCTCTCCGCTGCTGGCGTATCAGCGTGGAAGCGCAGCTCTGCAGCACTGCCGGCAGACGTGCGTGTACGCCCATCGGCCTCGCTGCAGGGACTGCCGCTGCGGCTGCTGTTCCTCCTTCTCTGCGGATCTCGCCCAGCAGGAAGCGCAGAAGCTCAGCGGGAGTCAGCTCCACGGGCGAGGGCCGAGTGACGCAGGAGGGTCGGGGACACCTGCAAGGGGGATGCTCGATGCGCCGTGGAGGGCGGGAGGCGGGGAACGGTGTGAGGACGGAAGGAGGGAAAAGGAGGCGCTTTTTACCCCGCTGGAGATACCACCCTTGGCTCTCCCTTTTGGAAATGGCTTCCTCCCTTCTGCTTTCCTGCCCCAGGGCTTCGAGCAGCCCTACCCGGCCTGATGAAATCGGGTCTTTGGCAGTGGGTGCCTGCGGGGATACGGGATACGCTTTTTGGAGACAAGCGGCCATCGAAAGCGATCCAGGCCGAGAACGCACCACGTTCGCTCTGGTTATAACCAGGACGGTTGTTGCTAAATGACCGTACTTGACTCTCGAGCTCCCGGCAAATGAGTAATACCTGAACGGCGTCCGCCCCCTTATCCTTGAACTCGCTGGAGCCTCTACGTGACTGGAGGCTCAGGGCAGAAAGCTCCTTGCAGGATCCGGGGACCTCTCGAGCCGGGGAGCTGAGCAGCATCTGCCAAACACCTGGGCGGACCCAACCTCTCCCCGCGGAGCACTCTGGGAAGAAGGAGGGCAGGGAAACGGCATCAGAAACGGGTAAAAAAAATGGCCTCCTGTCTGGTTTGGACTCATGCTCATCCTCCATCTCCAGGCCTTGCTGGATCGGGGCTGTTTGTCCTCCCCAGCCCCATGTCCTGCACTCCTCCCTCCAACCCCACTCTCTAATTGTATTTATTTTTTAAATAAATCATCGCCAAAGGCCATATTCAGCCCTTGCGCGCTTCCCTGCGGTTTTATTCTGGCGCAGTCTACAGCAGAGCTGAGGCCGCAGTCGCCCTCGTATTCCCGCTCTGTATTTATACATCGCAAGTCACTCCGCCCGGGACACTTGGGCAGGCTAGCAAATCCTCCCTCCCGCAAGGGTACCGGCGCTCAGCAACGAGACCGAATACCCTTATAAGGAAGAGACACTCACAAATACACGACTTTCCCCTTCCCTGCGGGCTGCAACGCTGACGCGTCCTTGCGGCTTGTTTTGCAACAGAAGGAAACTCACCTGTCACCGATGCCATTCAAACGCCGGGTGATTTATCTGCGCCCACAACGACCCGCGCAGGCCGCGCCGGGGAACGTGCTGCGTTTCTCTTTTGCTTTCGGCCAAGTGACAGAGAGCTTTTCAAACGCCTGGCTTTAAAAAAAAAAAAGCCAGAACGAAAACCCAGCTGAGCCCGTAGTCACAGAGCAGTTCCCAGCACTTTGAAGCGAGTGAAATCGACATTTAGATTTGACACCCTGCCCTCGGCCAATCCTGGAGAGGTTTTCACCTGCCATCACCCTCTCCTCCAATAGGATCCAGTGTTTAGACTCAGAGCCCACCCCAGCCAATGGTGTGCAAGCTCAGCCACTTAGTTAATGATGCAGCAGTACAGGGAAGACTATCACATGTGAGCTGGAAGGCTGCCAACATGGAGACACGGAGAGAGCAAGGTAAACAACTTCCCAACGCCAAAATGATGACATTTAATCCCTCCACGCTACCTTCCCTTCTCAACTCATCCTTAACCCCTCTCAGCTGGTCTGCAAGCCTCCGAAAGGCACCGCATACCTGTCCCTCCCCCCCGCCCCCGAGGCTTTTGCAAACTGGGCGACAATGATCACTGCGTCACCATTTCCCACTTTCCGAACTACGCAGCGACAGCCCTCCGAGCTCTGAAACGCGGGGCGCCGGGGAGTGCCCGGCGCCACACGCCAGCCTTGAATCGAGAGGGGGGGAGGAAACGAAAAAATAAAATCTAATCCACTCTCCCCCCCCAAATAAATACCCACGCGCTGCACAGCAGCCTCTGCGAAGTCGTCACCTCGCCCCCCACGACCACGACCGCGACCCTCCTCTGCATCGCAGCCAAGCCGGCAAGAGCGACATTAGTACAACCTGTGCAGTAGTCCCATTGAGAAACAGCTCTGAAGCAGAACCGAGCAGTGACATCCAGCCAAAATATTCATGCAGCCCACGCCAGGTTTTAAACTTAGGCAGCCTCCAAAGGGGGGAGGGAAGGGGGGGGACCTGCAAATAAATAAGTCAATAAAGAGCAATCCGGCACGGCGTGAGCCCCATCCTGATCAAAAGGTACGTACGTGGGGAAGATGGACCCCGAGCCGAGGAGCTCTGCCCCTTCAACATCTGCGCAGTCCTCAGCCCTCTGCTCGCTCGCTGTGCAGCACCGCAGAAGAGAACGTTCCAGAATTTTCCTCCCGTTAACCCTTCTCGCGTCTGCCCACCCTCCCTCCCCGCGGGATTAAGCGCGTCGTGTCTCCAGCATCGTCAATGGGCGAACCCCTCCGGTACCGACTCCGACCGAATATATTCTTTAAAAACGTCGCCGGACGGTGCCAGGAGCCCCGGCCCCTGATGGGGTTATGACTTCTGTTTCTGGATCCCTCTCTCTCTTTTGCTGTCTCTCTCTCTCTTCTCTTGCTGCAGCAGGGCTGTTGCTAGTAGACCTATCGACGGAGCTTGCTCTCTCTCTCTCCGAGCTCTGTGACGCAGCTCAAAATTCTCCAGGCTGCTCCTTGTGTTATAGCAGCGCAATTGCAGCTCTTCTAGAAGAGAGTCGGTGCCCACAGTGCCAGGCTGAGAAGGGAAGTCACTGCTGGACTCTGCACCTTGCGCTCCCTTCGCGCTGCTCCTCACCTCGGTGTCTCGGCTCCGCTTCCCAGCCTCGCACGCGTGCATCGTTCCCTCTGCTGCTTACTCACGCCGGCTCGGTTCGCTCCTTTAGGGTCGGTCGTCAGCAGTACAAATCTTGAGCAAGTGCAGCTGAAACCACGGCCGACTTTGTGGTGGTTTTTTGTTTTTAAAAGCAAGGCAAATCGTCTGAAAGAAAAAGAAGAACATACGTGCCAACAGGACGTTAATGCATCGTGTTAACTCTTTCAGCAACGTGCTGGATTTTCGGGAAGTCGCGTGCGCAGGCCCGGAGCCTGCCACGGCTCATGGACGTGCTCAACTTGAAGCACAATTGGGCCTCACACAAGCCACGCTAAGGCCAGCTGTGAGCATTTGCAAACCGGAGATGTAACACGACACCCCAGACAGCTCATCAATGGCAATCAACCCTCGGCCCTCTCGATCTGAAAGCCGGATCCTCTCCTGCCACGGCTGCAGGATCCGTTTGCATTGGCCTGGAGGCAATGCAACTCCCCGCGCAAGGCAACGCACTCCCGAGCAGGCCGAGAGTGACACCCTGTGCGAAGCAGGTTGCTGTAAACACCGGAAAGCAATAGGCTCCCCCCCTACCCCATCCATCCAGATGTTAAGCTACACGGAGAAGATACAGCTTCTGCCCAGCCGGGGGATTTTGAGACTCAGAATAGCATTGCTTGGTTCACTGATAATATTCATTTCAGGCCAGGAAGTCTTACAAACAGGTAAATGTTTCCACATAGCGTGCGCGCATGAGCCTGCATTACCCAAGCAAAATGTTCCAGGGGGGAACAGCTCCCCCAGTTCACCTCAGTGTGACATACCCAACTTCACTGCTAGGCAAGGGAAGGTATCAAATTATTCATCCCAGAGAATGGGAAACCTAGGGGAGGAGCAAAGCTGGGGGAAGACGCCAGCAAAAAACCACCAGGCGTATAAGAATTTATACGTCAGTTTGTGTCGCCACGAGAGAAAGTCTGCACGGGAAAGAAAGCCGTAAGGGAGACCACAACACAAGGCGCACACTTGCCATTTTAATTCTGGATTTTGCTGTCGGCTGGGGGCTCTTGAGTTTTTCAGCGCAGCCGAAGCTGAAATAACTGATCTTTCTTTTCCCTTCGCAGAGCCTAAGCTATTTTGGGATTTCCCTGTACTACACTGAAAGTGACACCTGTTACACACATAGACGTGAGCAAGATCAATCACAAGCTCCCAACTTCTCAAATAAAACTCTGCAAAAAAAAAATGCAAGTCACCGAGTCTGTTTGTCTGGGCAGAAGAGCTAGCTTGGGGGAAGGAGAATGGCCTGTCCAAGCCCAACAGAAAGCAGAGCAGAAAACATGCAGTGCCTGATGCAAAGGAAAGCAGAGCATCCAGATCTTTATACCGACCAAAAGGGGCAATGCTCCATGAAGGGGTGACACGGAAATGGGGGTGCCCATAGACACAGCTGCAGCAAGGACCGAACCCACAACCTTTATTCTCAAAGCAACAGGCCTTAGCTAGCTGAACCGAGCTGGCTAGAAGACATGATCGTGGCATAATAGTTACTTGAAGCAGAGGCTCAGGAAAGCCATTACCCCATCAAATAACCCAGGGCTGCACGGTTGAAAGCAAGGAGCAGCATGCGGCTGGGCCCATCAGCAGCAGCGTGAAGGGCTGATGAGAGGCCGGAGGCTAGGTTTCACCATTTTGCACGTTAGCATCCACATTACTGGCTACTTTCATTTCCCCCCGGTTTCCAGGGAGGACGGGGGGGTGTTTTTGTGTATACAAGTCAGCAAACAAAACAGAAGCCAGGAATCCCTACTAACCACCTACCCAGCCGTTACCGGCTGCCGGGCTCCCCATAGGCCCCGTGGGAGATGTCTGTGAAGTAATTCATCCGTGACTACGCATGGCGAGCATAGGATTGCACTGTTTATATGCTAATCAATCACAAAAGTTTGTTGCATCTTCGTCTCTCACCCTGCCGCTCTCCTCTCATTTTTTTTCCCCCTCGGGCCGCACGGTCTCACCAGCCGTTGACTTTTTCATAACTCTGTATCTCACGCGCCAGCTCTCACGGTCCTCGGATAGTACCTGCGCCATGTGACAGCAGCGCTGCGGGCGACGCAAGAACCTCGAGGAGCCTCCATGACGGACGGAGAGAAATCCTTCGTCCGCCTGTCAGCTAGCATGTGGCCCAGGGCCACTGTAGATGACTGCACCGGATTTCCATCTTGGCCAGTGAAGCCTTGCCTTGTGTTACAGTTTAAATGCTATCAGCCCCACCTTCCTCTGGAGCACAGGAGACTGCAGTTGTTAAAAAATAGGGCATGTCCATGTTTAACTAAAAGCCCTAGATCAAATAACCAAAGGCCTGCGGAGTGCCAGACAAGCTCCTGCTGGAGAATAAATGGGGAGGTGGAGTTGTTAAATCTGCATAACCTCTTGACCTCACTCTCCACATAAATGACGCTGCAACATGTCATCTTGGGAAACAGATGGTTGTAAAGGGAACCAGACAAAGATCAAGAGCATGGTCAAAAAAACAACGCGACTTATATAAGTGCTTAGCACTGACTGCATCTGCCTACAGCCAACCCTCCCGACAGCACGCTGTAAAACATGCAGAGTGCTTTCCAAACATTAATACTATTTAGAAATGTGTCATTTTAAAGGCATTGCCTGAGTGTATCAGAGCAGGGGGCCATCTAGTCCATCCTCCTTCTGGCTGCAGCTGTGTTTAAAGGTAGATGCAAGAGTTGAGCTAGGCAGCAAAGTGGTTTTCCATCCCATGAAGCCTTTTAGATTTAAAACGTTGTTTCCCAGCCCAAAGCATCAAAATCACAAAATCACAGTAAAAAAAAAAAATCAAAAACAAAAATCACAAAAATTTTAATCAGCTAGCTAAAACAATCCAAATTCAGGACAAATAAAATACTGTTACGAGAATTTTGAAAAGCTTCATTTTAGTGTTTATGGGTTTTTTTATAACATTTGTAAATATAAAGTTATGGTTTTTCAAAATAAAAATCATTTTGATTGGAAAACTGGAAGTGTACCTTTTGAAGATTTTGAAACAAAACCTTTGGGAACAACTTCTCCCCAAATGTTTGCACAACAGAAATCTCATGAAAGTCAACCCCTTGTCACCAGCAATTTTCCGACCAAAATATGTTTGGAAGCAAAATTCTCAGCCAGGTCCACGTAAGGCATGCTACAGTGGGCAATGATGGATTACCCTGATTTCTGTAAAGTTTTAAAAATTGGGATGTTCTCATTATCCACATAAACATTCAATTTTTAAAACCCTTGCGAGGATCTTGGTCTCCATCCAGGACGATGGTTTGTGCAGTATTCCTTATGCCAATTACAAGTACAGAGGCAACATGAGTTAGCAATTCTAAAGCAACTAGCAAGCCTTGAAGGGGCAGCTTCTGAGGATGGCATTAACCCAGGTTTTCAGATGGGAGAACTGAGAGAGGAGCAATGACACGCATGCTAGACCTCAGGACAAGTCAGTAGCAGAACCAGGATTCAAATACGGGCATTCCTGACCCCCAGACTTGCACTCAGGCGGCACTTGCTGCTTCGTTACAGTCCCTAATGTGCACCAAACCCTCACTCAGCGAAAAGAAAACGAGGTTTGTTCACTTGAAACAGATGCTGCCAGAACATTGTGGCTTTTAAAGGAAATCGAAAGGAAATTATTTAAAGGGGGTTTTTTTAAACTTAAGTAGGAACCTAACTTTTCAAATCTTTTTTAGATTTTATCATACATACCACATGCACATGTGTACATGCACACATACACATGCACACACGCAGGCTCACAGTTTTAGGATGCTGTATCAAGGACCACAGAAACATGGGGATGACCAGGAAGCTGGAAACACCCTATTTATTCCAAGATACAAGTCAATGTTAATTTGTGCACATAATGTAGCCTATAAGGAAACATTTTAAGTGGTCAACATCGTGTTGTATTTCGTTCCAGGGCGTAGCTTAATCTCTCCTAGGGAAAAAAAGTTACCTGTAGCTCATCAGAGTTGGGTCTGGATTAACCATGGCAAGGTCATCTTACCAAAACTACCTTGATCAAGACATGACGGGGAACCTGGCTTCTGTAAGCCTTCCAGATCCTCCTGGATTTGGGTAGGGCAAAAGCATGAGCAACACTCACTCCTCTGCCATGGCCACCCCAAGGCACGTACATTCTTCTCCGCTGTGTGCACAGCACTCCTCTTGCCGTTGCGGCTAGCACCGGGGAGAGCGGATGCATACGCAAACATTCAGAAAGGCTGAAACTTGCCCAGACTATTGAAGGCCTTGAGTCTGTGCACCTACTTGTACGTGTACAACCAACCGCAACCACAGAACTGACCGCTCCCATGCGCCGCTCCCACAGGTACACTGCAAAAGCACGCAGACTGAATTCCTCTGCTTCACAGAGACTGGCTGGGGCTCCCAGGTGAAGAGGCTATAGAAACTTTACACTTGGAGGTTGGGAGGGCACTTCTCACTGATAACCAAACCGATGGCATGAGCCCATGCCTGCTGGGCAGCTGCAGGCACACAAAGTGCCCGCACACCCACGTATGCAATCTCGGTCCACTGCACAAAAAGAAAAGCAGGACCTGAAACGAGCCCGGAGGTGAAACCGTGGCCCTACCTTGGAGAAAAAGCCATCCTACGATGTATCCCAGCAAGCCTGAGCAACACCCAGCTGCAGGCAGCGATCCATGTCTCCTACCCAGCCAGAAGGCGATAGTCACATGCAGGCCGAAAGGGAACCACACACCGCCCAGGCTGGAAGCCCGTCCAGCCGCGCTCGGCTACGCTGGCTGACTCCACCCCGCATCTTGCAGGGTTCATAGCAATGGTGTTAGAAAAAGGAGCCTTGTTCAGAGATTGGCACGTGTGGCAGTACAACACCCAGAACCACCTGCCACGCGGGGGGGAAAGCGAAAGGAAGCACCCCCCTCCATGAGCAGGAGGGTTTGTTAACTTCCAAACCTAAGGAGCCAACGGTGCTTAAGCGACCATAATTATTTCAGCTATTAGCTGCTAAGAATAGAGCCCGTGGGGGTGCTCCGCACAGCTGAGGTGCCCTGACAGCACAGTCGGAGGTAGCAGGGATTGCAGTGGAAGCATGGAAATAGCCGTTCTCTGCGCTCGCTGCTTTGCAGCATCATGAGTCACTGAAATAAATAAGGGGGAAAGATATAGCCCCGACACACGAGGCGGCCTACAGCACTGGAGCGTGTTTGGTGCTGAGGCTCGAGGGCCAACAAGGTAATCGACAGGCTGCATATCGCTCTAACACACAGCCATCTCTTATGTTTCAGAGTGTGACATGCTTCTTGCCTTTTGTATTCATGGGCGTGGCGAATTTTGGCATCTTTAATATTAGGTAACACAATAAAGCTGACCCTTCAAGTACTACAGCCCTTCTGGGCTCAGTTTTAGGAAGCGTGGACTATGCAACAAACCCAAGTGAAGTCATCAGCTCATCATCGGATAACGGCTAACCTGGTCTAGGCAAGCTTTAAGCCAGTCTATCCTTGTGTATTCCCATAGGAGTTGGGATGCCCGTCTTATTGAGGAAGATGGAAGACATAATTAAAAAACAATTATTTAATAAACCCATATTTTACAGAGAAGGAAAAATGCCGGACTCCTTGATGCCACTGCAGACACAGCAGGTCACGTTAGACAGATTTAAACAGCATCTCAACTGGCGCACGGACAGGGTACCAGACGGCTTCCTGATGCACTAAAAATAGATGAATTCCCATTACAGCTACATTTCTGCTTTTTCAGGGTTTCTGGTTTCACATGCTTAGACAAAAGCCTATGAATGGATAGGGTGGGATTATCACCCATTGTGGGAGAAGAAAGGAAGGGTTTCTGCAGACAGCTTTATTGCATCATTCCAAAAAAACCCCAAAGTTCTTTGGCTGAGCTAATAAACTGATGATACATGGATCCCCTGGGTTATGCATTTCTAGCCCCAAAAGGCATCCTGATGCAATTAAAACTCACCCTTTACCAGCTCTGGAATGAAAGAAGGTACAAAATAAACTCCCCTGGAAAGCAAGGATTCAGACAACAACCGTCTTTTGTCGGTTAGTCCTTAGGGAATCACCATCTTCCTCTAGGCTTTTTGAACCATCCTAAAACCTTTAGATTTCTGTAGTGGAGTCCTCATTCTCTATTATAGCACAGTTCAGAAAAATTACTTCCTCAATTCAATTGTATAGGACTTGAATGTAGTTTCATGTAAACCCCTTTTCATTCTCATCGATTTCCAGAGAACGTTTGTGCAACACTCCAATTTATCATTTAATGCAGGACTTTTTATGTTATAAAAATATACAAAAATATGAATATTTAAACTCAAGCCTTTCAAAACCGACTGGGTCATTTATCTTGTGAGAAACTTTGTAAGCCTATGCAAATATTCTCCCCTCCCCTCCACCTTGAAATATTTCCATCAAGTAACAGAGTCTAAATATTTAGCTGGTTGATGCATTCGTTCATACCCCCAAAATTATCAGACTATCACTACATTCATTGTTTTGTTTTTTTTTTACCTGAGGTAATGCCTACCTAGGGTTCAGGCCTGCAATAGGCTTGACACAAACCAGCTATAGGAACACAGCTCAGTAACTCAATGGCACCATCAAATAACTTGTGGACTCTTGAGACCAAGAATACTTCCTTGCTTTCGACAGTCCTCTACCACTATCTTACATTCGTTTCACTGAGGTGCAAATGCCCTATGGCTGCTTTCAGCTGACACCTCTGTCTACGCATTGCTCATCCCTGCACAGATATTTCAAAAAAAAGTCTCTGAAAGTATTTTAGAAATAGTCACCGAAGAAGGAGGCATCTCAAATGTTGCAGCAGGGCCAACAAGCCTGGCAGTTTGAACTCCTTTGTGGTAGATGTTGTAGGACCAAAGTAAGAGGCATTCCCCGACCCAAACAGCTCGGAGCCACTTCTGAAGTGTAACTTTTATACATTTACGTCCTACACCCTGGAGCCAGTCAAAGGAAAGGAACCATAGCTGTGCAAAACCAATTTCTGTTGTACTCTTGCTGAAAAGATCCAAATCTGGCAAAGATTTCAAGCTCCTCCAGTATCAACACAACGATACCTCACAGTGGCGGTGTCTACACAAGATGCTTTACTGCGCGGCAGACTAACCAACTTTGCAGTAAAGCATCACTGCCTACACGTACAGGCACTTACTGCACAGTAAGTTCATCTACTGCACAGTAAAGCTTAATAGCATGAATTGCGTGTGCAGACGCACCTAGCGATACCAACACCGTGGACCTCTTCATTGTCACTGATCCCTGCGTGTTCCACCGTTCCGAACAGACTCGGTGCTGCCACGTGTTTTCTGTCTCTTGTGCCCACCTGGTCTCTCACCTCCTGTTACAACTTTGATGGTAAATTCTTTACACAAGGACGCTCTTCTGATGATGTGGCTGCTCGGGGCTTCACACAAGATACCTCAAATCTAGACTGGAGCCTCTTGGGCTCCTATAAAGTCATTATACCTGCTGATTCGAAAGGATTTTCTTATTAAGGGAGATGATGACAGAGAAATGCCCCTTCCATTCAGATGCTTTGAAATATCCCCCCAACATCTTTTTTCCCCCCGCCCCCGAACCAAATTAATTCTTCCTCCAGCCTTTTAAAAACAAAAGCAGGTCACTAAAATGCAGCTCCTGGAATTCGGCAGGTGGTAAACCCAAGATTGAAAACATTGTACTTGGATGGCATCTTTCACCTGAGGATCTCAATGCAGATGTCAAAGCAGATGTCACATCTAACGAGGGGCACACTGAGTCCCGAAGCTAAGACTCAGAATTATATTTTTCATTAAATACAAGGCGGTTTTTTTTTGCAAGATCTGGCCATTTTTCTAGATCAGAAATGCACTTAAATTTGGGTTGATCTTTTTCTGCTTTCAGGAATTCAACAGCAAATTTTATGCAAAATATTTGCCTTTCTATATTTTGCCAGCGATGATGGGTTGTTTAGTCACGTGGCATTTTTTTCCATTCCTTTCCCAAAAGGAATACTTCTGTTTTGAAGAATTTCCCCAGGAAATTCAGAAAACCACCTTCACCACCCCAAACACACACCACACGCTGCAAACTAAACCGCTGGGGAACTGCCAGTATTCCTGCCAAATATTTTTCTGTTTTTGAAAACCTGCTTTTTATCAAACTGTCCATGACTCAGCATCTCTCTGTCCCTTTTCTGGGAACAGAGAGCTACAGACCAGATTTTGTCCTGCTGCAAAGCTAGCATCCAGGCCCTGGATAGATTGGGCCAGCAGCCTCCAAACCAGTATCCAAAGTGTCTGTCTGCTAATGGAAAAAAAGCAGTGCAAGAGGGGGATACTGCCCCATTTAGGAGGATCATTTTTACACAGCGTAACAGCAACTGCAAATAGGAAAGGAGTTTCTTTGCATTTAAGAATATACAACCATCGCTCCATATTTTCTTTTTAAATATGTCCAACAGGGCAATGGTAGGAGCATTATTTCATTTGTCCCGTGACATCTATGAACACAAGTCATTGCAACTTGCTGGTGATGATTTTCTCTCTCATTTTTCCCAGGAACAGGTAGTTGCAAGAGAGTCTCTCAAACAGAGGCGTCTCAAGAACTGGGCAAGCTATTGGGGGTTTTGTACAGTTTACTAGACGCACGTCTCCAAAGGAGTCGCTGTTAGTAACGCCGTTGTCATTTGCTGCTGGCTTCCAGGAGTCCAGGGGACCAGGCTCTATGGCCAAATCAGCGGGGCTAATACTTCTCCAGGCGTCATGCTCACTGCAGACTTCAATCACACACGTGCAGGCCTTGGTACCCTCATGCTGCACGTGCATGCACAACTATGTAAGCACGTGGAGACCAGGCTCTTAAAAAACAGGCACGTGTTTGATTTGGAGCCTCCCTCCTTAATATTCAGGGCCTCAAAGCTTGGAGGAAAAAAAATCCAAAAACAAGACGTGAAAGGCTGCATAAGGAATTAAGATTTGGGCACATCAATAAGTAACAGCGGATCAGAGGCAGGATCTTTCTGCTGTTATCCCTTTGGCAGGTTCATTTATGCTGACCCCAGTTGCACTCTTCGGGCTGTGGCGCGCAATGATTCCTCCTGAGCGAGTTTCAGGAAGTTAACCTACAAACCAAGGCCCGGGTGGGGACCCAGGGATTTATGGTGGCAACCGCTCCGGTTACCGTTGCCTCAGGTGTGCGTAAAATGACGCAAGCCATCGCGCTGCATGAGACACTGGCCTGAGCTAACCTGAAGCCCTAGTTTCGATATGTAACCATGGTAACCTGAATTATCATTTGGAGGTGCACACTTAACCCCGTCATCATCGCACCCGGTCCGTCACCTCTGTACCTGGAAGCCCGCTGCCAAGCAGTCTCCGGCATGGCCACCTGAGCGACACGCGGCTGCAAAGAGACGGTCTCGACTGCGGCATTGTCATTTCTCCTCTAAATTAAGGAAAGGCGGAGTGGGAGGTGGGGGGAGGAAGAGGAAGAAATAAGAACGCCATAGCAGTTCATACACAATGCTGGCTCTCAGCAATATGATTAGTTACTTGGCAACCAGAGAAAGGTGTGTCAGAGTAGACGGGACACAAATACAGGCATGCCGGCGTCAGCAACAGTTACAAAATGGATGAGGAGGAGGTCACGATTCCCGCGGCTCATCCAGTGGAGCAGTTTCGGAAAAAAAACAGGCCAGGGCTTTCGCTGCAAAGCAGGGTCCTTCCAGGCTCCCGCGCAGCATTTCTGAACCGTCGGTTCATGAGACTGCATCATATTGAGCAATGCATGCAAAAATATTGCATCTGGGAAGTCAGGACATGGCGTGTATCTTGACCCCCAACCTAGATGGAGGCTTCCTTGAATGCAGAGGAAAGAGGATCAGATACCAAGCTGACGAGCACGGAGCAAATGCCTTGATTGATTAGACTCGTTTGATGGAATTCGTGATAGGCAGAGATTGCACAGGCACAGTCAAATCAATGAGCCTATCCGTTCTGGTTTTATAACCAGCCAAAGCCCTTAGAAAATACACACAAAAAAAAGAGTAAGGAAACACTAACCACTGTAAAGAGAGGTGGAGATTTTTTTTTGTTTCAATTATTTAACATATTACTAATTATGTAGGTTAAAAAAAAATTCTAGTGAAGGATCTTTAAGCCCCCCACGCCCCCCACTAAAACTGGGATTATAATTTTCACATAAAAGCCCAGTGCGCCCCCCACTAAGCCTGGGATGATAATTTTCACATAAAAGCCCACCGCGCCCCCCTCTAAGACCGGGATTATAATTTTCACATTGTGATGAACTAAGATTTCAGTTGCATTTCATTATAAATGGGGTTCTCCTGTACACATCAATATGAAAAAAGTGCAAGGAGAAGATAGGTACCGGGTGGAGCGGCACGCAAAGGTTGTTATGAACAAACTACCAAGCATTTCAGCACAGACCAGAGCTGTGGTTGTGAGGCAGTGGAAGACCAGGGCTGACATGAATTTTTAATGGCTGGCAGGCAGCTGATGGAAGCAAAGTGGGTGAAAATGGTGCAACTGGAGCTTGCAAGGAAGAACCGAGGTGTGAGGACCCGGTGCTAGGTGTTCTGCTGCCCGGTGAAGAGAAAGATGAACCCCTGGACATTTGGGGACGAAGTGGCAGACTCTCGCTGGTGTGGATATGCAGGGAAGCTCTGCTTTTCCATTTTGTTCTAAGGCTCCTACAATACCACGTCCCCCTTGACTAATAATAACCCCTGCCTCGTTTTGGAAAGGCCATCCCGTGTCACTGCCAGCACCCGCGGGCTGCCAAGAGGACAAAGTCCCCAAGGAGTTCAAGTCCTTCTGGAGTCGCAATGAAGAGCAGGGGTGCTAAAGCCAGTGCTCAGCCATGGGAGAGCAAAGGCTTCTGCTTGCAAAATGTGGAAGAATAAATGGGCTAACGTCCCAGAGGGACTGAATACAGCTCACAGCTGTGAAGCCCGGCACATGGATCCCACTGCAGGAGCAACTGCAATACACTCCTTGCTGTATGCCAGCAGTGTGACCGCCTAGCTATGCTGTTAGTTTTCCTTGCCATTACTGGGAACGAGGTTGCTTCTAGCCTTTGCAGTGATGAAAGGGTTCAACTGCAAATACCACTGCTGGGGCAGACATTGCATTGTTACCAAATACCGAGTTGAAAAGCTCAGAGTGACAGGGAGTACGGGGGCCTTAACCGTTGCCTTTCAGAAAATTAGTCACTGCCCTACCGCTTCTAATCGCAGCGTGACCCGGGCGACTCCCGGAACAGCCTTCATCCGGGCCACAGCAAAACCTTTCATTCACGAGCAAACCTCGCGCCTTTCTGAGACTAATTCTGCTGTAACCTGTGACCTTCTCTGTGGGGTGTCGAGAGAGAGAGAGGGGGCGTGCGGTCTCTTTAAGGTCATGCAGCGAGCTGGCAGCAGGCTCTGAAACAAAAACCACAGAGTTTCCAACTTCGATTTCATTATGTTCCCCATCGGGGCACCATGAACCCCTTCTGCAGCCCCCTTCCTCTTTTTCAATAGACTGTGGAAACACAGGTCACAGATTCAGCAATATAAAGCAGGAGATGCCCTTGCTTGAGTATAGCTATCTATCAGGGACCAGTTGAAGGGCCAATGCAGGGTGACTGGCTGCATTTGTTGGGCCTCTCAAGGATGCAGCATAACTGTTTGCCTATTGCGCTCCATCCTGCTGCCCTTGCGGTTATCCTTGCTCTTTACCCTTCGGATTCACAGACTTCGCAGCATGCCATGGGACTGTAGATCCTGCCAGAAAACAAGCAAAATAACAAGAAAGAAGGAGCTGCAAAAGGCGGAGCTGTAGAAACTCTGTCATCTACTCCTCCTAAACGGACAACATCACTCTACCATCCCATACAAGGTGCAACAGCCAACCATCTCAACGATCCTTGTGCATTGCTCTGATGCTGGTTTCTAACAGAGCTGAACACCTTTGATACCAGGACCTCTAGTAGTAACTTTAGTTTTACTGAAAAATTTGGGTTTTTTTGTATTCTGGATGGCTCAAATGTTGGCATCTATATCTGGACACCTTTAAAGAGATGCGATTTTCATAGATTTCATAGACGTTAGGGCTGGAAGGGACCTCGTGAGATCATCAGGTCCAGGCCCTTGCCCAAAGGGCAGGAAGTCAGCTGGGGTCAGATGACCCCAGCAAGATGAGTATCCAGGAGCTGCCCACGGATCGTTTAAAACAGCTCAAACTGAGTAACGAAGCATGTAAGGTGCCAGTATAACCACCCCCTTCAAACTGCCTTGGCTGAAGGTCTTTGCTTGGTGAAATTCTCAGCTGAGTGACTGAAGAGAGCAAAATGCGACAATTTCCCCAGAATCTCAACCAAAGAGGTGCGGATGATGCCAGAAGAGGGCAAAAGTGAGTCAGAGGACTTGCTGCCGTCCCTCAGTGTAAAGGGTCAGTAGAAACCCAAGACAGAAGACTCGATTGAGACATGTGAAAATGCAATCAGTAAGCATCGGCAGAAATCAGTAAGCATCGGTCTCTCATTTCAGAAGCTGCCTGGTTTTAGGAGAAACCTGACAAGAAAGGCAGCTCTGTAGCACAGGCTGTGAGCTGCTAGAGGAAAAAAAAAATGACTTGCCATCTTACCATGAGCCAGCAGATTCACAAGTGTGGGAAACCAGGATGCCAAGAGACAGGTTGGCTGACAGGAATGACCTGGAGTCAAAACCCCCCCGCTCTGTGCGTAATCCCGTTACGTGATTACCCAATATGAGGAGGAAATAAAGGGGCGGCAAGCACGGGTATCTCCAAATTCCCACTCAGCAAACATCACTGCATTATCTACTAAGCAGCAGATGACAGCTTTGCTCCAGAAGGAAACGGCTACTAAAGGTTAACCCAATTTATGCCTTATACCAAGATCTTCTAACTTGATGTGCCCAGAAGAATTTGATTTCAGCAACCGCAAACAGGACACTTGGGTGCGTGCACAAACACGCGCAGGGAGTGAGCCAGCCAAATGGAAACCTGACCTGCCCACCTCCGACGTCTAGGACGTTAACGGAGGCCGGTCGGCTCTCGTCATTGCACCAGACGTGTCTGACCTGCCTGAATCTTCGTGTTATTTCCCCGCAGCACTAATGCTAACAAATCCCAACTCTCTGGCATGGGCTGCTGCTTTGCAGCAGCGATACATAAGAAATAAATGCATTTGTTAGGGGCAGTTGCCAGAACCTGCCCTTCCCCCTGCCCACCCCCCCTCCCCCACCCAGCCAAACTGCATGGAGAACTTAAAAATGGAAGATGGGAGCTGAGGAGGAAGGTACCCAAAATCAGGGTTGGCCCCAGCCTGGGAGTGTCTTTTCTCCACTTTCTTTACCACCTCTGGCAGGTTCATTGTGGTGCTGGCTGCGGCTTTGCTCACAGGGGAAAGACTATTATTCTGACGTGTGAATGCACACCGGCCAAAGTGTCACACCTGGAGCCCAACAAGAAGCTAACTAAAGCTTTCGGAGAAGCAGAGCCCTTGTAGCTCCCGTGGAGAGCAGCCGGCGCAGACATGCCTAGCACCAGACCCAGGGCCTTGAAAACTCTGCCGAAGAAAAATGCTAACCCAGACACGGCACTGAGATAAACCTCCAAGCATCCCCCTTCCCTCACGTGCCCAATGGGCAGCGCATGCAAACGTGCCAGCTGGCTCTTACCTGCACTGGGGTTGTCTAACGGTGGCAACCGTGGATCGAATGAATACTCCCACGTATGTGGGCTGGAGGTGTTGCTGCGAGACGGAGAGGATCCCATGAGACCAAAGCCTCTGTGCAAGATGCCACGCACCCCAACTGTGCATAGGGACTAGAGACAATTTCTCATCAGCATTATTGTTCCCTAGCCCCAGGAAAGGGATTGTGCTGGAGTAGTAAGAAAGTCAAAATACTAAGCGTGGGATTTTCAAAATCCCTCACCACTGGCCTAGTTTTCAAAAATAACCAGCCTAAAATGACTAATATGATTGTCTATAGCCTGGATTTAAATATACGGCATTTCATCCACTCCTGTGGGGCTTGTATGCATTACAGACTCTACAGAGCACGGCCCAGGATGTTATCCACGTTTGCAACATGCCGCGCGGCTGCACAGCGCTGCATAAACACGGGGGGAAGAAATTTCGTGTCTAATGACCAAGCAAACCTGCTTATTTCATAGCTGGAAACAGCTGACACGGGCAACTCGTTAGGCATGCACACGCATATGTCTAAGGTGCACAAGCCCCCACTTTGCTTATCCTTTACAGCTGAGGACTTACGAACGCACCTTGTTCAGTGGTACACAGGAGAAAGACTCCTACAGGACAAGAACTAAAACCAGATAAGAAAGGTCAGGATTGCACAAACCATCCCCAGTGAGTCACACTTTGAAGACAAACTTCTCTCCTTCACAACACTAACCTAATAACCTTTAGAGCAGAAGGAACAAAGCTTCCTTCTGGAAGCTGCTGCATGCAATAAAGCACTTGCTCAGGACTCTGCAGAATCTGTTCGATCCATTTACCAGGGAACATGAGACAGGGAAACGTCTCGCATTCAGGAGACTGATCTGTAAACCCAGGGCCAGCAGCGTTCAAAGTGGCTTCCTCCAAAATTGCAAGGAAATACACCCGGGCGCCTTAGTCATTCCCTGGTAGTTAGCGGCACAAATGGAAACAAATAAGGCCGAAGAAACTGCCAACACACTGGTGCCTTGGAGCTCGGGAACACGGCGGAGGGAGAGGAGAAAGGAGAGAAGTTATCGAGACCACACAAAAAAACCTGGAGGCTTGTTCAGGAACTGAAACTGCCACCTTCTAATAAACGTATGAAAAAGTACTTGATTTCCCATCTCCATGGTAACTTCCTCCCTCAAAGTGCTTTTAACACAATTTGTTTTCTGTTCCTCTAGCTCCTTTCCCGGCCTTGGAGCAGAGCAGCCCTGGCCAAAGTGCCCGCAGGAGACGGGCTGGGCACGGGTCCCTTTGCGGCAGCACGTGGCACGGGGGACTTGGTCCCCCGTAGCGGGATGCGTGGGTCGCCCGTGCTCAGCTGCACACACGTTGGCTGTAGTTGGAAGGTGCCACAAAGCGAGTCACAAGCACACCCAGAGGATGGTGAAAGGGGACTGGCGTGGCTGCATGCCCTCCCACCTGCCCCACTCCTCCTGGCACACGTGCTCCTGCAAAACTGCTTGCGTGCGATGCATCCAAACCTCCCGATGTCAAAGCGCCTCTTAGGGACGTTTCGGACCAACTCCCTGATCCCTCTCCATGCAGGCCCCAAAGCCTGGACCACTCGAGGCACCTCAGTTGCTTTTTGCTGCAACTTGCATATCCTCCGGGACTATACTGTGTTTCTCATAGCATGGTGCAGGACCCTGCCGAAGGGTATTGCAGCTGCACCTTTTTGTGACTCCCTTCCCAGTCAGCAGCACTTCATGGCGGGGGCGAGAAGAGTGGGGGCTGGTTTGGTACTCTTCGTACCAGGCAGGGTAGGGGAACATCACGGGCAGTCCTAGACCCACGGTGCGTCAGCACAGGGCCCCGTGGCGACGTTATGTTCAACCGCACCTCCCATGCAGACGCATCCCAAACATTTTCAGGAGTCTTACAAGACGTGCAAACCACAATCTGGAGTCACTCCGCTCCCCCCAGCCAACGGCCGCTGCCTCCGGGATGAAACCCAGCAGTCGCACAACTCAGCAGCTTAGTTTCTTTTGGGGTCCCCACCCTGCATGCTATTTGCTATCTGGGGAAAGGGAAGGGGACCGGGGCATAATTTTCAGGGATTCATTTTCTGAGGACTCCAGACTGACCTCTCCTGCAAAAAGAAAAAGATGGGTAGAGGCTGAGGTATGCAATGACTGCCCTAGACAGACATAGGCCTGCGGGCATGGGTGCCTGAGAATTAAAATGCATCAATATTAGAAACCATAAGCCTAAGGATAACGCAGCTGAGGAAGACGAGTGCAGAACGGGGCATGCTGTGCTCACTGAACGAGTGATGAAGTGCAGGTCGGGTGGATCTGGGCTGGCATACAAGTGGCCGCCCCGCAGCTCCTGCTGCTTGATTTTGCTATGCCGGTCGTCCTTTCTGCCCACCGAGACACTTGTGTGGCATGTGAGCCTCGGGATCACTGTGAGGCCAGGTGAAGAAGAGGGTCATACGATGCGAACAAGGCACACCCGACACCTTTCCGGGACCAAGGCTAGGGATGAAAATAGCAAAGGGGACTGACCTAGATGGTATCACAGACCCGAGAAGTCATTAGGAGACTGCTAACAGAAGCTAGAGCTGCACAGCGACAACTGAAGTCCATCCCCTCAGCCTTCAACTCTGGCATGTGCACAGAGGCAGCTGGGAGGTGGTGGCCAGGACTAGCTAACTAGCAGGCAGGGGCTCAAGCCAGGGACCACCACTGGAGAAACTGGGGGCTGGAAGCACTTGTTTCCATTCCTGCCCCTTTTCCTGACGGTGTCACTTCATGCAGGTGAGGTAAGACTTGCTTTCCAAAGCACACTGAGGCCCTTGGGTGGGAAGGGCCAGGTTCCCGTGGTTTACTGCGACGGAGCCAAGGCCTGCCAGCGAGAACACCCTGTACTTGCTGTCAGGTTCGCAGAGCTCCATCGCTTCTCAGCCAGCCCCAGAAGAGAAGCCTGCTCCCTTTCTACTGAGCAATGCAGCATTGGCCCCAATCAACAGTCCCAGGGGCCCTGTTTTGCAAAAATACCTAGATGTTGCAGATGGCTGTCACGTGCAGGGGTTAAAATGAGAGAAAAGGAGGGCTGCAAGGAACCTCCGGAGGTCACATCTAGTCCTGCCCCAAGCAGCACCAGCCCCAACTAGATCACCCCAGCCAAGGCTTTGTCTAGCCAGGTCTTAAAACCTCCAAGGATGGAGACTGCACACCCTCTCTGGGTGGCCTGTCCCAGTGTTTTACTACCCTCCTAGTGAGAAAGTTTCTTCTAATATCTAACCTCAACTTCCCTTGCTGCAACTGGAGCCCATTGCTCCTTGTCCTGTCACCTGCCCCCACTGAGACCAGTCCAGTTCCGTCCGCTTTGCAGCCCCCCTGCGGGGAGGTGAAAGTTGCTATTAAATCCCCTCTCTGCAGACTTCACTGCTGTTTCCATCAAACGCCACCATCTTACCATGCTCTTCCCCCTTCGCTGGTTAGTACCTAAGGGATGAGCCACCCTTACCTCAGCAAGGCTAGACTGGAGCTCTCCTAGAAGAGCACGTCGGCATGATGGCACAGCGATAGCAAAGGGAAACGTCTTAATTCCAAAGGGATTAGACCCCACGCAACAGCCTGGAGGAGAGAGTTTGTAAATGAGCATCATGTGTCAACAAATCTATCGACGCAAAAGGACCTTAAGCTTCTTAAAGATTAAAGTTCCTAAATTAAACATCCACTGGGATAATATGATTGTGTCGCTGCCGCAATACATGGCAGCGCGCAGTGTTGCACCGAGAAACTGCGAAGAGCACCCAAGTTCCAGAAAGAAACCCAACCGGCGACCGTCTGCAGGAGGACAGGGGCTTGCCTAGTTTTTGGGCCAGTGGTTAGAACACCTGCCAAACGGTACACACCCCAGGTTTTAGGCCCTCCAGACCCAGCTCTTTGAACCCGTGTCTCTCCCTTCCTGGCAAAGTGCCCCGACTGCTAGGCCACGGGCTAACGAGGCTATGCCAACAGCATCTTCTTCTCTTCTGCCAAAGCTGGGCAGCCTGGAGGGGAAGATCTGTGGAGCCAGAAGGAGAAAGCTGGAGGGTGGGGGACTCAGTAGGATGAGAGCCACCCGGGGCTCTAATCCCTGCTCTTGTTTCTCTCTCTTGCACTGAAAGGTCAACAGATACGACGGATGGATCGCAGTGGGTTGGACCACACTGTCCTCCTCCATTTTTTTGCAGCTTATAAAGAGTTACACATCCTCCTAAGAGGAAGCAGGATCTGAAATCCACGCTTGTGGCTAGGCTACCCACCTCAGTGCAACTCACCTGCTTAAACACGAGTCTGCTTTGAGCCCCCATCTCCTGCACTAGGAAGCTGCGGGCTAGACAACCTGCTGCTGCATGATCCTTCCCATCACTAATTATCCCCCGCAACCCCCGACTCCCCAGTAACACACATGCCCGCTGTCTCATCGTCTCGTGCAGGGATCCAGCCGGCTCTCACATGCTAGGCTGAGTCAGTATGTGGAAAGGAAAGCTGTCAGAAACACCTGTGGGCAGCACACAGTGACGGCTGAATACAGCCATTTGCCTTCTCCAAATACACTGAGCCAGTGCTCTATGGCAAGGCTAAGAAACTGGAAATCTGGGGAGTTTCCCCCCTGCTAAATGAGCCCTACCGCCACAGTTCAACTCCCTTCTGCTTATGAACAAGTTCTCCTGGGATAGGTGCTTGCTAAGTTTGCGAGAGCGATGCATTAATACTGTTTTCCTAGCCAATGCCTCCCTTAAAAACCCAGCTACTAGTACATCAATGGAAATTCTCCTTTCCGTCTCACCATCGCTTCCTGTTTTACAGCTTTATTGCACATTATTGTGGAGAACTTTTCGAAGGCACGCAAGGTAACGCGGGTGTCAGTCTCTCACCGAAGGCAGACGCAGAGCACTTGCGTGAGCTGGCCACAGTCTCTGCCTGTAAGACTAGGCCTTCTCGCATTTACTGTGAAGCTGCTTAGCTCAGAGACAGCATCCTCTCCCAGGCAAGCTGATGGTGCCAAACCAATAATGATTTTGCAGCCAAAAGTAACTCAATACATTCTTTTGTAAAGAATCTGAATTCTTTTTTTACAGCTGGAGAGTGAACCTGATAATGAGAACAGGACGTCCACGGGACCTGCACACAGGATTAAATACGGCATGGCGCAATATCGGAAAGAGAGGACATCAGCAAGCAAAAGCAGCTGTGGGATTTGACTAAAATATTAACACAGGAGTAAACAGAAAGGGGAAAATGAAACACAGTCATTTCACAGACCCTTTTTTCCAGTTCCTCTTGGTCCAGAGGCTGATTTGTTTGTCTGGGGTTTTTTTAAACGCTTTTCAGAAAAAACTTTTTCCCCACTCTTACTTATTTTTTGGAAAAAAATCAAGGGCACAAAATAAGCTCGTTCAAATTCAATATTGAACCAAACAGCAGTTAACCCGCAAATGCTGCATGGGAAGTACCAGGCCCCATCTAACTTAAGCTGCTGCAAGGGGAAAGCATGTTTGTTGGACACATTTTTCTCCCAACAGTCTCACAGTAAAAGGGCTCTAAAACCAGAGCCTGTGTCCTGGATGCCGGGGCAGGACCAATGCTCGGAAAAGACCTTTTGCGAAGCGGTTATTCCTATGTGGTGGTTCGCACTTTCCCACATGTGACGGCCCAACATTCAAACAGAGACAGGCGTCGGGATACCTCCCCACCCCTTGTGCCCATCTAGCATTAAAGAAAGAAAGAAAGAAGCCTTGCTTTTCATGCAGGGTGTAGGGCTGCTCTCCATGGAGGCATCTTCAGGCTGGGTCCAAATTTGCAAAGCCCTCTGGCATGTGCCTACATCCAGCTGTATAAGGAGAGCATTTCAGTGTGTGCCAACATGCCTTGCTGGGTGGGGGACTACTGCTGTCCACCCATCCACCGTCCCACCCTCTGCGTTTGGTGACTGAGAGAGGGGTTTCGTTTCGGTGCGCTTGCCCGGCAGCTCTGACTGGGTCCTCCGCACCCCGGTGCAAGACAGGTCAGAAACAAAATAACACTCGGTCGGATGGATGCCCGTGCAGCGGCCTCAGCACTCCCGGTCCCACCAAGCTCTTGCTCTGCACTTGGAGGAAGTGAAAACAGCCCCGAGCGCTGGCGGTGAGCAGCAAACAGAGAACCAGGGCAGACCACGGGATCGCTTCATTTGCTTCTTTATTTACATCTTTCACCCTTCGCACCCTCGGGCTTTTTCTCCTACGCAGGTCTCGGTGCTGGGCCTCAGGCCTGCAGCAAAAGGATGCGCCTGGAGCCGGGGGGGATGCCCTTGGGCCAAGGGGCCGAAGCTTCGGATGCAGGGGGTGCAGGGGCAGGCCGGAGAAGTGGGGCGCGCTCCTCGGGTGGCGCTTGCCGAGCCCCCACGAGGTCTCCCCAGCATCGCACTCCCTGACCCGGAGACAATCTGGGGGAGGCTGGCCGGGAGCGGGGGAGGAGGGCAGGTAGGGGATGAGTCACTGTTTCTTGTTGCTTTTTAGTGTGCATTTTCGGTGTTTTGGGGGGGCGTTGTTCCGCTCTCACTGAATCGCCGAGCAACTTTCCGCAGCCAGAAATACCAGCGGCCCGTCCGGGAGAGGGGCTGGGCCTGCCCGGGCCACCTGACGCGGCTGCGGGGAGGAGGCCCTTGCTCCTCCGGGCCCGAGTCACGATTTGCATCACGGCTTCACCGCTGCGGTTGTCTTGGCAACCATGACAGCACACGCACGCACGCACGCACAGCCACGCTCGCGCACGCACGCCCCGGCACAGAGCGTCCCCCTCTCCTGAGGGGTTTTCTCCTCTCCTTTTTTCCGAGCCAGGAGGCCTCGGGCTGTGGGGAGCGGCGGTGCCGTTCGTCCGTTGGAGCCGGGTGGCCGCGGCGCGCGAGATGACGTGGCCCCGGCTAGAAACCGCGCCCGGCCCGCCCGCCTCGCTTAAGCCGCTCGGGCGGCCTCGACCCGTCCCGGCTCCCGGGCGCGCCCCAGCATCGGGACTGCTGTCCCGGCATCTTCCATGCGCCCCGCGGTGAAAGCACAGCGACACCTAACTGCCAACATCTCACGGCTTGCCCCTGGCTCGGAGACTTAGCTCAGCGACGCTATCCCCTCTCGCCTGCCGGCGCGGGTTTCGGAGCGCTGCCCCGAGGCACCCCGGCGAAGAAAGCACGAGGAACGGGCCCTGCCTCCACGTGGCGCAGAGGCCCTGGGGCGCAAGGGTTTCTCTGGCTCAGTGTGGCGCCGGGATGTTTTTTACTTGCCTGAGTCTCGCCCCCGTGTGAGCCGTGCGGGTGCTGGGCCGTCTCCCGCAGGGCCGCAGTGCCAGGCGCCGCCGCATCGCCTACTCTCAGCCCTCGGGCACAGGAGCCTTGCTTCCCCTGACAGCTTTCCAAGGCACAGCGGAGCGCTGCGTGGTGCCGGCTCCCGCCTCTCGGCACGGCGACACGGGAAGGCGAGGGACAGGGCGTGATGAAGCCTGCAGCGAGCATCCTCCGACCTCGGCACCGCGCTTCCTTCCTCCCGCCGCTCCCTCCGTCTGTTTGTTTCGGGAATGAAGCGGGCTGCGGAGGCTCCCGGCCCTGCCATTGGCTCAGCCGGAAACACCTCTGCACGCTCATTTGCTGAGCAAAGAAAAGGACGAGGGGGAGACGAACAGAAAGGGGAGAAAAAGAACAAGCGACCATGGCTAAAGGGCCCTAGATCCAAACCAGGAACTGAACTTCCCCCTGGCATCCGCAGAGGTGCAAAATGAAAAACTGCAACAGCCAAACACACCCAGGGAGGGTACGGGCGCAGGCCTGTGTTCCCGGCAGGCTGCCGCGTTCCTGGATTAAGAAACTCCTGCCTCCGCTGCAGTCGACACGGCGAGGGCATATGGCCCACTTGGCAGGGGCAAGCATCTTGGACCCGGTGTGAGCTTAAAGAGGAGATGCAGTATAACGTCAGCAAAACCGGAGCTGCGTCACACTACGCGCTGCGCTGGACCAGGGATCTAATGCAGCAGCAACACTTACACCTTTTCAGCAGCAGATCTCAAAGGACGCTTCCCCAAGGGAGGTAACGGCCCTTATATCCCCCTCTTCACAAGGGGAAGCCAAGAGCTAAGGCTGTGAATTATTATTTTATTTTAAATCTTGTTCAAGGTCCAAAGTTGACTGGGCAAAGCCCACGAGTCATGTTCCAAAATTCGACTGAGCAGAGCTCAGCGGTGAAGTCTGTGTGGCTCTACCACCAGGCAAGTATCCTCCCTCCCAGACCCATCAGGCTGGGGCTTCGGATACTCCTCCAAATCCAGGGAGGCATCCTATGTGCAAGCCCCAGGCCTGGAGGCCTTGGGGTTCAGACGCCCCCCGTGTCACTTGATCTTAGCCAAAAAAAGTGCCAAGAAGTGATGGGGGGAATGCAGCGTGTGTAGGCCCACTCATGCTAGTTTTAGTCTCAGGAAGGGGCGGGTACCAGCACCAGCAAAATCGTGGTAGTGTGGATTTCTGTTTCGGCTAGCTGCCCAAATCCATGCCACAGTCCCAGGCCAGCTTGCACAGCCCGCTCTGGGCCTCCATGGCTTCCCTGCTGCAGGGCCCTCGTTCTCTCCTATGGACCGGAGGCGTACATCTCTGCAAATGCAGTGCCGGCTTTCCACTACACGGGGCAGCGCAGGCATGCTAAGAAGCAGCAGCAGTATGGGAGATGCACTCATCCCTGAAACCTCGGGCTCCCAGACTACAACTCCCAGAGGCACACGGGCCATTGTGGGAAAACCAGGTTCATACAGAGCATTTTGTTCTGGGTCTGTCCCGTGGACCTGAATGTGGATAAAGCCCAAAGGGCGGTGCAGGAGCTCCTCGTGCCCCTCCACAACACGCATCTGCAACTCTCCCTCTGCCCTTCTGCAGCTCTCATAGCACGTGCGGTCTGGATGCCCAAAGCACCTCGTAACCGTTAACCCATCTAATCCTGGCAGCCCCTTGCCAGGTAGAGGAGCATTCTCCTTACTCTACAGACGATGACCTGAAGCCCAAGGCAGATGAAGTGACTTTGGCCACAGCTGTATCAGGAACTGGGAAGAGAGTCCAGCATACCCGTCCGGTGCTCTGGTCAGTCGAGCCATCCGTCCACCTGCCTCGTTTTCATCCAGGTGGCTGTATATGGGGGGAGCAGTCACTACACACTAAACGTGCACGCAGCTGTGGTCACGCGTGTTTCTGCAGCCGCACTGCACGCGCCTCTATGCATACTGTCCATGCATTACTTATTTGCATTGCTGCTGTGACCCCAAGACAGGGACTGGGATCGCTCTGTGCTGGGCACTGCACAAACACAGTGAAACCCAACGCCTGTGGGCTGCTACAGGACAAGCCAGCACCCAGGCAATGTGGGCGCACTGCGGCCGTGCTGAGACACACCAGGTCATGTATGCTGTCATGAGACACCGCCACCGTGCTGAGACATGCAGCATGCCAGTTGCTAAACACAACGGGAGGGCACGCTGATGAAACACTGCACGTGTGCCAGTGAGGCAGAGCTTACGCTACTTTGGGTCTGGGAGCGAGCAGATGGGGCAGAGGTGCAGCGTACCCCAGACCAGCACCGCCTCATGGCTTCTAAACACCCCGGTAAGATGCGGGATGGAGGCAGACAGGGCCCAAGGAACCGCCGAGGCAGGCAGGGCAGTGTGCTGCGTGGCCGATCGGAGCTGAGCTCACAAACATAAGTGCTGCAGAAGAGGGGGAGCCTGCCTCTCCCTCCGAGCAGTTATTTGCACGGGTACAGAAGCAGGGAGCTCGGTGGAAATTTCCGAGGAGATTGCATGGGGCCTTGTGAGAGCAAATCCAGCTCCCTGGGAAGAGGCAACCTGGGATTCAGAGGCAGCAGCTTCTAGCTCTGTGCTACATTGCCGCAGAGGATCATCTCCAGGAAGGAGGTTCACAGCCCAGCACGCTGAGACCATTACACCTGCCCTCCCTCCCCGTTCGATCTTTTCAGCTCCCTGCCGCCATCATCCGTGACCACGGGGCACTTTTCTCGCACCCGATGCTAAATCAGAACTGGCCCTGCCCACCCCACCAAGCTGGACCGAGCGCTGGATTCCTTCTCTGCAGATAGACGCTGCGATAAATTTAGAAAGAGATCTTTGTGTGGGTTACAGACAACAACACGAGCTGCAGACTCCGGGGGGGGGGAATAGAGTACAGCTCGGTCTAATTTACTT
Source organism: Crocodylus porosus (assembly GCF_001723895.1). NCBI lineage: Eukaryota > Metazoa > Chordata > Crocodylia > Crocodylidae > Crocodylus > Crocodylus porosus. The sequence continues at coordinate 8,513,435 of NW_017728935.1, read as the reverse complement.
TTGCCGTTCCTGCTCGATGCATTTGTCTTCTCGCTCAGCTCGTGCTGCAAAATTAACCTTGTTGGTGCTACGAGGCAAAGGCAATCGCTGTGTCAGGTGGGTTGATCCTCAAGCGCAGGGAGGGGATTTTCCAACAGCGGCTCAAGGAGTCCCTTGGGACACTCAGGGAAGGTGTGGGAAATCTGGGCGCCGGAGGGTCTGCTGCAAGCCCCGTCACAGCCCCTCTATGCCCCTGACAACCTAGCACTGCTTCCGCTTGATTTTTAAAGCTATTACATCATTTTAAAAATTGAAAAACCCATGCCCGTATCAGTTTGCCAGCCCTGCTCTCCCAGAACCACAGGCCCCAGTGGCCTCCCCTACCCAACACACACAGACAGTTCAATGCACGTTTATAACTCCACCAGAAACTAAGTTGCACAACAAGAGAAGAAATCTGAACAATTTTCCTGTAATAGGCTATTAAGAACTTGTACCACCAATTAATCTATTAATTAGACAGCTTATCATCCTTCCACATGCTAGCAGGTTGTCAAAGCAGCATCTAGCCTCTGGGATACGCAGGAGATAAGAAAACAGGGAGGATACAAACATGGGGAAAAGTATTTAAAAGAAAAAAGAAACCCACAGTGCCTCAAGTTACGGATCTAGAAATAGCTAATAAATAAGGGAGGCTCAACAAACATGTCAAATTAATTTACAAGGAGAAAAAACAAATGTAACCTGAAAAGAAAGTCATTGGGTGTCTAACTATCAGCGGGGACCTGTAGGGCATCTTATACGATGCAAGTAAAAGGCATTCAGAAACTTAAGCCATAATAGGATTCAAGCTTTTCTCCACAAACACAAAGCTAATTATGTTAAAAAGAAATAAAAATTTATATATATATCTACAGCTCTCCATAGTTATCTATCCAGCTATCTATCTATCCAGCTATCCATCTATCCAGTTATGTCAATACTGTTTTTGGCTGGACAAAAAACACATTTCCTCAAATCAAAACCTTTCACAGGTCATTTTTTCAATGGGAAACCATCAAACCACTTTAGCAATCTCCACCTAGGGAAAACGCATCCTATGTCCTGCAGTGGTTTGCATTGGATGGCCTCTTTTAAGCCTGTAATGCTATGATGGCATTTTAACTCTTACATTATTTTACCAGTAGCCTATTTAGGGTAATTTGTCAAAGCGTCATCAAAATACAACAACTAGATATTTTCCAAATGGCACTTTTCAAAATGCCCTTTCCACAGGATACTTTAAAATAGTCATTTCCATACAAAAAAACCCCATGTCAAAGTGTTGGACTTTCCTGCAGGAAAATCCTTCTTCAAACCGGCTGTACTAAACAACTCCCGTTTTTATTATTATTTTTTAAAACCACAGCTTGATCTGGTGCCACAGTGTCTTGGTGGAAGAGAGGCTGGGGATCACCCGGTCCTGGTGCATTTTGACCAGATGGTCATCGGCTCATGTGTATGAACGACGCTCTGGGGTTTTGCCTGTAGCAAGCACCTCTCAGGGCTCTGCCAACCAAAGATGTCACAGACATTAGGGGGGACGGGACCTCACGAGATCATCGGGTCCCCAGGGGCAGGAAGTCAGCTGGGGTCAGATCACCCCAGCAAGATAATCATGCAAACGCAACTTGAACGGGTCCAGAGTAGGTGCTTGCATCGCTTCTATGCAGCGCTGAGATCCATCTTTGGCACGGACGGTAAAGAGTTTGTGGTTAAGTCCTTGATTTTGACACATATCTAGCTACAGTGCACGTTATTCTGGACGGCACTTTTTGGGCATGCTGCTGCAGATCTACCTACCTCTGTTGGGCAGTTTGCCTGACCCAGTGCTGATACTGTATATGTGTCTTATGCTTTCCCTGTATTAGTTTTCAAGCCCTCGCGTAGCTGCCTACTTATCTATTAGAGCTGTGTCTCTGAATCTCTGTGTTGCATTTTTTCAAACATGTCTCACCTCCGCAGGAACAGTTCAGCTCCCCTGCTGCTAGCAGCCCCGGGAGCCCTTAGGTGTAAAGACCACTGGCTAACCCCACCCTTTCAAGCATCATGACATCTCCCTTTGCTCAGAGCAGGTCTAATTGGCAGCTCTTTCCCGTCATGGGAAAGCCAACAAAGCTTTCACTTCAGTCCCTTAAAAGGTCCACCACAAAAGGGAGCCAGGACTTGATAGGTTCAATATTTCTAAGGCATAAAAAAAAACCACCCACCACCACCTTTGCAGATCTTCTGTATATTGTAAAGAAGCACAAAAGGAAGGCAATGTTCTTTTTACCTTTGTGAGTCACCTCTCTGCAATTTCTCCAGAGGGTCTGAAATGCAGACGGAAGGAAATCGCAGAACTGTCCTGGCTGAGCTGAAGGGAAAAGGTCAAAACCACTATGAGGAAAACCAAGAAAATTGCATTGTTGGAGTAGCACGCCCAAGGGACTCGTAGCGAGTTGAGTTTCAGGTGAGGTAAGGGAAGATGGAAACATGTCTGCTCAGAGACGAAGGAGCTACCAGCGCCAAAGGTGTAAAGAATTGAGAAGTAAATGTTAGTGGAAAGACCACGCTAAACCTGGGGCTGAGCACCTCATACTTGACCTGGGACACACCTGAATAGTGGGTACAACGGAGGGGTCTGGACACTCTCCCCTTTCCTGTGCTACCTACCATGCCTGCCTACACAGGGAAGATGTGGGGTCTTTGACCTGTCTTTGGCAAATACAGAAACTGGAAACAGAGAAGGACTGAGCAGACGTGCTCCGGCATCCCGTTCCCTGGATGGGAGAATGGATGCATTTTTCTGGAGAAGACAGGCAATGTCTAAGGAAGAGCGAAATGGGCTTTTCTTTCAGATTTGGCTGAAAGTTTTGTCAACTTTTTAAATCTCAGGCTAATTTTTTTGGCAGACCTGTTATTATAATTCCCTTCAGGTCCCTAATCTTCCTCAATCTTAGAAAAAAACGGTTGAAATATTTCAGGATCGTGATGATAAATGCTTTGCCTGCCTCTTAGATTTTACCTTATTCCTTGGTTCTCACTTGTAAAATAATGAGCTTGCTCTCTAGCTGCTTACTACTCCACGTTGCCCCATGGGTTAGGCAGACATCTGTGCTTGGGAGCACAGTGCATTATTTAACACTTTCAAGTTCTCACTCCCTCTATCGAATATTCATTTCTCTGGGGTTGTCTTGCTGGCTAATTATACTCCAGGAATCCTTTCCCTGGCACGTTAGGTGTGAGCCCCCCACTCGGGAAGCAAGAGGTTTAATGCTGTTCGATGCAGAGATCATGTCAGTAAAATATAATAAACACGTCATTTTGTGGAAAGAAAAGGACCGTCCACCCCTGCTGCTCTACTGGCGGAGGGAAGCATGAGTTCAGCATTTCAACACATGGGAACACAGTCATGATGAAATGAAGAACTATGGCCATGTTTGTCAGCTGCACCAAGGTGGTCTAAGAGCTCTTGTCATGGATCAGGTCCCATTGTGCTAGGCACTGTACAAACACAGAGCAAAAAGACAATCCTTCAGTCTGAAATGGTAAAAGGAGGTGCACTTGTTAGGCAGCTTCTTTCTCTCGCAGACTGCAACCAGTGACTAGGAGACCTGTGATTCTTACTGTAAATGCTGCAAGACGTGGACACTATTTGGCAGCTAGGCCATGTGCCATTTTGAAAGGCATCCTCTAGACTGCCAGCAAGGGCCCTGGACCTGATCAGCGACCCCTCTATCATGAAATAAACTGTATGGCATCAGCAGTGCAGCTTTCCCAACTCTGTCCTCAGCCAATCTGCCACAACCCAGTTCTGGAGGGAGCATCTGAAGCCTGGGAAGTCTTCGTGGCCCCTTCAGGTCTCGGCTTTCTTGCTCAGATCACCTGGAAAGGTCCCATCACAGCTCTCTGGGCAGGTGAGACACAGCCAGGCAAAGCAGCAGCTTTGCAGATTGAACGGAGCTTTATTTGCTTTGCAAAGAAAACTCGAAGCTGCAGAAATGGGAAAGGCAACAGATGCGTTTACCCTGGCGGAGACTGTCAGAGCTGACCTGGGGGATGTCGACACACGACTGCCATTAGTTTCAGCAGGAAGCATGAGACTAAATCTTGCAGCTCGCTTGGAGACTCGCCGGCTCTGCTGTCCTACAGAGAAGGAGCTCTGCGAGCACTTCAGAGGAAGCAGAAGAGAAGCAGCCACATGCAGGGTCTGCTATCCTCAGAGAGTCTGAGACCTGGGCTCTACGCTTCATCCTCTACAGCCCATTACACCAGGCTCTGGGCAAAGGTGGTGAAGACCCCACACTCCTCGTGCTGGAGCCCAGAGCACACAACTCATGGGACTGGGGCTGCAAGCGGGAGTGCTCGTGATCCCGCATCCTGCAACGTGGTGATGTGGGTTGAACTCTCTCGAGATGCAGACGGCCTGAGTTTGTGGACACGTGCTCTTACCTCCAGAGTATGGGGTAAAAGGGGGAACCCGCCATTCTCTGAGCGAGCTGGATCCTGACCCAAAACTCTGCCCTCGCAGCCCTGTGGCAGATCCCTTTGCTCCAAGGAGGAGTGGGAGCTCAGTCACAGCCCTCTACCTCCTGCTCCTGCCACCTGCTTGCGGTCACTCAAAAGGCAGCCAAACTGGCATGCTGTACTGCCTTTAGGAAGCACCTGGGTCTCCCCATTCACTGTGCAGGACGCCTGAAAGCCCAGCCCTGCGGACATGGATCATTCTCCAGAGGCAAGGCACCTAAATCTCTTGGCTATTGCAGTTCCTAAGATGCATTAGGACCTGGCCCTAAATCCCCTCTGCAGATTGCCAGTAAGATGAAAAACCCTACCAGCTGCTACTGGGCACAGACCTCTGATGTCTGCTCTGCAAACTGAAAAGTGCGACTCCGCACTGACTGCTGCATGCAGCTAAATGAGCTTCTGTGCTTGCCTCCATCCCCCGGGTTAAATGGAGAGCAATATTCACTTGTTTACTTTATTTATTTATTTTTTTCAAACCCAATTCCTCAGCTCTCATCGTTGACAGCTTATCTCGAGGGACAGATAATCCCATTTACCTCTGCTACCACAAATCCAAGTACCAGTAAATTAAATAGATTTGCAAGAGAAGATGAAAGAGCTGGAATTAATACTCTTGTGAAGTGCAGGTAATAAAAACATTGTTAAATATAATTATTGGGGGGGGGGGTGGCACCAATGCTTCACAGTCTGTAGCTGGAAGAGAGCAGGGAAACGTTAACGTGTTACACACAGAGACACGTCGTCCCACCTCGTGCTGACTCAGGAGCAAGGAAAAGGAGGGAAGAGGAAGGAAATACATTTTTGAATGTTACCCGTTACCAAAGCTGGCAGAGACCTTCCCAGCCGTTGGGCTGCCTACAGGAGGCCGGCCGGCCCCGTGTAACGCGCCGGGGAGCTCTGCGGGCTTGACAAGAGGTGGAAGAAATGAGGCAATTGTTCGAGACAAAGTTTATTTACAGGTTGTGAGCAAAAGACAAATCCCCCGACGGAATCTGTCCCCTGCCCAGTCTCCAGGGCTTTGCTAGTTTAATTTTTCCTTTCGGGCCACGTGGCTGAGGTCCATCCACCCCCCTCCTTTGCTCACTCACTTATTTCACTTGCTGGTCCCTCCCGGCACAGTTTACGGGCAAACACGATGGCTGAAGGGCACATCCACGCAGGAGGCCAGCCTGGCCCTTAAGTCAGGAGGAAAACTCTCGTTGACTTCAACAGGGTCAAGATTTCTCCATGGGGGGAGACAGGGAAATTATACGCAGGAGCAGCTGAAGCAACCTTTATGCCAACTATCCGTCATCACCTGCTGCTACCCCTCCGGCTACACGACTTGCCCAGGGCCGAGCTGGGTCAGCCTCAGCGAACGCTGGGTTTGAGTCCCGACGGCAGGGAAGATGCCATCGTCCATCCTGTCTACAGCTCGTGGCTGCAGACTGAGCTCCCTCCACACGCCCGGACAAAGGCAGAGGAAAGGGAAGTGAAGCGAGTCAACAGCGAGAGGATGGGAGCACGAGCAGACCCGCACTCCACATGTCCTCTAATCCCCCTCACCTGCGCTCGCTACCCATTCCAGCATATCCCACACTAGAGATGCATCCCTTGGTGAGGTTGCCATGGACACAGAGCCCGAACATCACACCTCCAACCCGTGAAGCTTCAGACGGGAATCACAAAAATAACTGAGGATTAAATCCGTGCTGGCCAAACGCCCTCAGCAGATGGCAGCATTGTGATGTGTATCCCATCCTCAGCTGCACCGGTTCTTCCACAGCGGGGGGATACCGGCCTGATGGTGGGGATTTACTTTAACCCGCTGGTTTTCTGAGGAGAGGGAATCGACCGCATTTGTATGCGCAAAAGAGATGATGCTTAGGACACGTGAAAAAAAAAAAAAAACAGCATAAAGTTCAGCTGAGATTTCCAAAGCTGCCTACAAGATCGACATGCCAGCCCCATGAGCCAGGTGTGTATGGCTGCCCTCTGAATCAGAGTAATGAAAAAACCCTTGTTCCCATCTCTATGGGGAAGGGTGAGATATGAATCAAGAATGTCTTAAGCGGGTACAGGTATCCAGATTGTAGCTGTATTGGTCTCGAGGGAAAAGGAGTCAAAACTCATGGAAGAGATTATATCTTTTATTAAACCAACTAGATATTTGCAAACAAATTACTGTATTTATCTGCAAGCTTTCAGGCACACACCCTTCAAGCTTGCCAATAAATGTAATTTGTTGGCAAATGTCTAGTTGGTCCAATAAAAGACACCACCTCTTCCACAAGTTTTGATTCCTTTAGTAGGTGCTGAGTTTCCCCCCAGCTTTTTTGGTGCCTCGTGCACAAGGTGAAGTCAGAAGCTTTGCAAGTCAACAGGTGTCTCTGAGCACGGAGCACGCTGTGCTTCTGGCCCTCTCCTAGTGCTTCCAGGAACATACCTGGCATGGTGACGGGCCTGAAAAAGGGGGAGCTCCACAGCCCCCGTGCTCTGAGACCAGGGCTGCGTGCGTGTCCTCCAGCAGGTCCGCTTGGAGGGGTCTCCCCTGGGAGTTACGTAGGCAGTGGCACCGACACCGGGACAGGCATTACCGACAGCACCAGCTGAAATACCTGTGTGGGTACATGGTGATAAAAGGTCACCATAAAGCCTAGCGTGTGCCTCATTCGCTTGCTGGTTTCTGCTGCATCGGACGGGCCCTTCTCTGGAAAATGCAGGCTTGTAGCAAAACCTCTCTTCCTCACCTGAAAGACCCTATGTGCAGCCAGCACGGGATATGACCCAGTCCTGTAAGACCTCAATGGTTTTGTCTGTGCTTCTAGTCACGCTGCCTTCATGTGTGCTGGGCATCCAGCAGGCTGCAGTCCTAGAGGAAATGTGGACGCCTGCACCCCTAACACCCCCGCTTGGCCAAGAGGCATTAATAGCTCCTGGTCCAGTCGTCGGTCCGTTCTCCAATGTTCTCGACGGTCCGCTCGTGCCAGCTCTGATGCATCGAGCGTACTCATACCTGGTCCCTTCGTCACTTCCTCTCCTCTTTCAGGAAAGAAATTAGCCTCTCCATAGCAAGTGGGCAGTGATACAAGTCATCAGTGAACTCAGTCTTACTCTTTAGATAAAGAATAATACAGCTATTTCCTGCGTTCCTCAGGACAACTGCAAACCATTTTTCCCCATTGTGGCAAGCTGATATATTCTTGGGGCAATAACTGGATTTCTTTTTCTTGCAGAAATTCCCATTTAATTAAAAAAAAATGTGTTTTGAGTATTTTTTCACTAGCGCTGCTCTGCCCTGCTTTGTGAATCCCAGCCTTGCTATGGAGACACCCCTGCTTTTCTTCTAAGGCTTAAATCAGTTCATTCACACCTACTCCCCTGGTGTAATGGCTTACAGTGTATTTCTTCCTGCTAACCTGCTTGTGATACAATACAAGTGAGTTAATGCAAGGTGGGGCTGGGCAGAGGGAATAGAAAAGCTGGTCGTGTTCGATCAGCGTGCGGCATACCCAGATCAGAGACACTCAATAAAAGTCAGTCCTCTGATGGATCGGCGTGAAACTACCAAGGGCTCCAGTGCTGGGAGGAAAAGCGCTACTCTCCCGCTGGCTTCCGGCCCAGCTGGTGATGCACAGCAACTCCCCGAGCATCTCTGGAGGTGATAGGTACCCAGAGACACGATCCCCTCCGGGGGCTCGGTCCCAAGCCAGCCAGAGGCACAATTCTGGGGAATTTGGCACAGGGGGTGGGAAGGGAGAGAGGCTATGCGGCCGATGGCTTGTGCACACTGATCTCAGGTGTATGAGATGGGCTGGCAGGGGCCAGTCTTACCTGAACTGATTTCAAACCAGACTCACTTTTAAAAACCTGTTTGTGTATCTAGGTTTGAGCTACAGCCAGGTACCCTGGGTATGCTCCTGCAAAATGCCAGAGGCAGCGGGGTTCATGCCCCTCCGTGCAAGTGCAGTGCTTTTGAGCTGTGCTTTTTGTTCCACCACTCCAGGAAGAGAGGGAAGTACTCATACAGCTTAATTAAAACTCATTCGCTGCAATGAAATTTCAGCACTGTCTGTAGCCAAGTGCCTTCACCTTAGAGGAAGGTTGTGCAGGCACATGCAGCCAAGGGGGGGTTGTTATTTCTAAAGAGGGTGAACCTTTGACTTCAAAGTGCAGAAGGGACTTAAGGTTTGGATCCAGAGGCCAGCTGTCAGGACTCCTGGGTCCTTTTCTAGTCACGGGATGTTGGACAAATCACTGAATCCTCATGTCTCCCTTTGTGAATGGCTACCTCTGCCTGGCAGAAGCATTGTGATGCTTTATGTTTGCACAGCACTTCAGCACATGCAGGGAGCAGGTGCTAGAGAAGGGCAAAGCACTGTCTGCTCGGTTTTAAACACCACCCTATAGGGAGCGAGAGCAACCCGGCGCTTGGAGCAGGCTCGCTGTGCTGCAAACCGAGCTATTTCCCCAGCGCTCGCCAGCCACGGCCTCCCCTTCGGCTTGGCAGCAAGCTCCACGTGTGGCTCCTGCGAAAGGGCTTGGATGCCTTTTGGTCTTGGCTGTGAAGCGTTGACAATACACGGGCTCAGTGGAACTAAATATGCCGAGTTCAGCGACAGGACAGAGGGGCTGAGCGTCGGCCAAAGGCAATGAGAGCCCTCAGTATCTGGGCACCCGGCTCTGGCCTAGGGTTGCCCGTGCAGCTTGTTGGAGGGGTCGATACGGGCTCTCCGGAGTTTGCTCTCACTCTTGCACCTCCGGGCATGCGGCTGATGAGACAGGAGCCTCAGTCCTCCATAAGCTTCCCCCTTCCCACCCACCAACAACCTCCTGGCTGGACCTCAGGAGCATCCAAGCGCCTGCCAGCGCAAAGTGCTTCTAATTAAGTGCTCGCAGAAGGAACCGTCTGTCCCTGCTCAACCTCTCTCAGGGCACAGAGGAGGCCGACAGCCCAGCCTCTGCTTTGCACGCAGCTTGCAGCCGTGCCCCCGTCTCTTCATTATCGCTTCTCCGCCTGGATTTCCGTTCCTAAGGCTGCCCCAGCCCGACCCCGCAGAGCCCAGAAGCATGGAGAGGATCATTACTACACAAGCAGCTCCTCCCAGACACAGCCTGTGAACCTTGGTGCTAATCATTATTTTCCTCATCAGGCCCTTACATACCCGCTGGAGGCTTTCTGTGCACAAGCTCGAGGAAAGGGGTCATGCCCTGCACAGGAGGCCATGAATAGCGAGCGGGTCCTTGTATCGCCCCTGCGCTATCCCCGATGCCTTTCCACCCACGGGTCTCGAAGCTGCAGGGAGAAGTCAGAGCGACCCGGCAAGCACCAAGCGACGGGGTGGGACATGCATGCTCCCAGGCCTAGAAAAGGAAACGGCTGGAGCCAGGAAGCAGAGGGCTTGGGAGCCACAGGTGCTCAGAGCAGGGGCTGCAGGCAGCCGGTTGGGACCCGTGGAGGGACCCGCTGAGACAGGCTTGCAGATCTCCTGCTGCGAGGGACCTCCCAGCCTTTCCTTCCTGCCACAGGGGTTCCCCAGAGAAAGAAAAGCCCCCAGTCAGTGCTAGCCATTGGCCCCTGTCACGCAGCCCTCAGCTCTCCAGTGCCATGATGGTAGATTTTATTCTTCCAGCAGAGGCAGCAGAAGCACCCACTCATTTCGGTTAGTGCCCCTGACCGTGGGAAAAGTGCAATGGGGCCTTCAGGTAAGGCCAGAACAGCATAACAGTGGAAACCTTTGCAAACAGCTTGAACCCACCCGTCCCCCCTCACACCCAGGAAGGGGCTGCCCGAGGCCCATCAGGAGCTGCAGTGCATTAACCGGCTCCACGCCATCAGCAGTTTCTTCCCAACACAAACTGCCCAGAACCCGCAGACACCTCTCATTTATGACCTCCGCTGTTCCTACAGGAGCAACACCTGGGCTCCCTTTAGGCATGCAGGGACCGTAGCAGCCACGGGAGCCCTGGAAAGATGCTCGTTCACTACAAAAGGCTGGCTTAACAAATGCACGCAACGGACAAGCCACAGCTGAGTGTCTGCTACAGGTCCCCAGCCCAGGCCCGAGCCTCAGGGGCCATGGACCTGCCATGGGCCCATCTTGGGTCTCGAGCTCCTGCTTCAGCAGTTTGTTTTAGCTGCGGAGCACCTGGTCATTCCCTGGTGCACTGGCCAAGCGTGTGGAGGGGGGGTGTGGGGAATCCAGGGCCCCAGTCCTGACTCAAACCACCCGAGCAGCCTGCCAGGCAATGGGGAAGCAGCAGGGCTTAACAAATGCACTGGAGCAGAGCAAGCGGGATCCGGTGAGTATTCACAGAACACCCTTACTCCTTGTTTCGTGTCCCCCAGCAATATGACCATACATGCTCGGAGCAGGTGTCATCGCTCTGCTGACAACCCAAAGCCAGGACAAAGCATGCCTCGGCTTTCCCATCGGTAAAAGGGATCGTGAAGCTGGGCCCTGTCGTACAGCATGCTGAGATGGACAGAGGACACGCGCTACAGGGAGGAAACGGATGTCATGCAAATGGGGACACAATGCTGCTGCCGGTCCAACTCACCTCGCTTACATGCCAGCCCTTACCAGGCTGTACCCTTCTTCCTCCCCTGCCCCTTTATATGAAGGGGAAGAAACCCATTCTGGGGTTTGGAGCAGCCATGCATTTGATATTAAAGGACCTGAGGCTTTCAGGCAGCGAGGGGCACAGGCCTCTGAGACCAGCCGGGGGCTGGATTATTATTATTTTTTTTTACCAAAGGTGCTGGGAAGTAAGAGTTGGGCGGTAGGACTGGCAAGGAGGAACGTACATGATTTGATAGGACAGGAATAATAAAACCTTTGTGTGGCTGGAGCGGGGCCTGGCGGCGTTTACACAAACACAGAAAACTTCCTGGAGCTCTAAGCTCAGGCTTTTCCGGCCTGGACCTTTCTTCAGGTCAGCACCCCACTTCCCCTCTGACCACCGCACACGGCTTTTCCGCCGGCCTGCGACGCCTGGGGAAAAGCTTTTGTTTTGCCAGAGCAACTGACCCCGTGGCTTTATTGTCCCAGCTTGGCTGCGAACGGCATCCTGAGCTGGGGAAAAAAAAAGCACCTTCTGCAGGATGAGCTCTCAGAAGGGATCAGGGCACGCGGCACTGGCTGGAAGAATATTTGGACATAAAAAATTTAGCCCTTGCTCCGAGGGGTTTGGTTTACCCTGCCTAAGGGGCCTCCCCATGGTCTGTGTGGAAGGAAGCAGGGCACAGGCTGGGGAAAGCCGCTTCTGCTCCCCAGGTGGATGCGTTGCTTGCAGCCAGCCTGCAGGACCCCCATAGAGACACCGAGCTGTAGGGCAATGACAAGGGAATCCTTACTAGCAGCATCCGTGACGTGTCTGAGGGCCTGGAGGCCTGGCCATAGTCAGGATCTCGTTTCCCTGGGCACCACGTGCCAGCTTAGCCAGAGCCTGGCCCCATCCTGCAAGCAACCAGTGGGCACAGGAGGTGGAAGCCAGCCCCACGCTGCACTCCCAAGTCCTGCAGCAAAATGCAGGGGCAGAGTCTAAGTGCTTCACCTTCTTGGGACCCTGGTTGGCTGTTCAGAAAAAACTCATAGTTTCATAGTTGATCGGGTCAGAAGAGACCTGCGCAGATCATCGAGTCCGACCCCCTGCCATGGCAGGAAAGCGTACTGGGGTCAAACGACCCCGGCAAGGTGATTGTCCAGCCTTGTCTTAAAGCCCCCCAGGGGAGGAGCCAGCACCACTTTTCTTGGAAGTCGGTCTCAGATCCTAGCCCCCCTGACGGTGAAGTCGCGCCTCCTGATATCTAACCTAAACCTACTCTCTGCCAGCTTGTGACCTTATTCCTGGTCACTCCTGGCAGCACACGGGGGAACAGGGACTCCCCCAATGCGTGCTGGTCCCCCCTGACTAGTTTATAACAGGCCACTAGATCCCCCTCAGCCTTCGTCTGTGGTTCAGGTCCCGTCGCCTCTCCTCGTAGGGTCTGCCCTGCTGCCCCCGACCATGCAAGTGGCCTCCTCTGGACCCTCTCCATGCTGTCCACATCCCTCCTGAAGCGTGGCGCCCAGAGCCGGACACAGTCCTCCAGCTGTGGCCTGACCAGCGCCGCATCGAGGGGGAGGATCACCTCCCTGGACCTGCTCGAGATGCAGTGTTGGATCCCATCCTATTCTCATCCGCCCATCCTTGTAACCTGTCTCGGTGCGATTGCAGCCTATTCCTCCCTTCCCATGTGCCCACATCCCCCCACATCTTAGTGTCATCAGCAAATTTGAACAGGTGCTTTTTACCCCCTCGTCCAAGTCGCTGATGAAGATGTTGAACAATGCGGGCCCGAGGACCGAGCCCTGGGGGACCCCACTGCCCACGTCCCTCCAGGTTGAGAAGGACCCCTCCGCCACCACCCTCTGGGTGCGGCCCTCCAGCCGGTTGGCGACCCATTTGACTGTGTGGGGGTGTACACTACAGCCCCCAGTTTCTTAATGAGAACGGGGTGAGAGACCATGCCGAAGGCCTCTGAAAGTCCAGGAAGACGATGTCCACTGCTCCCCCTGCGTCTGAGGGTTTGGTGACCTGGTCGTAGAGGCCACCAGGTTGGTCTGACAGGACCTGCCGGTAATGCATCCGTGCTGGTTGCCCCTAAGCATCATCTCCCCTGCTGACCCCTTGTGAACGTGCGCCAGGATAACTCTCTCAAGAAGCTTCCCCAGGATCGGGGTAAGACTAACTGGCCTGTAGTTCCCCGGGTCCTCCTTCCTCCCCTTTTTGAAGACGGGGACCACGTTGGCCTCTTCCAGTCCTCCGGCCCCACACCAGAGCCCCCCGAGTGCTCGTACAGCTGTGCCAGGGGTCCCGCAATGACCGCAGCCAGTTCCCTCAGCACTCGGGGGTGGAGATCGCCCAGACCAGCTGATTTAAATACGCCCAGTCCTTCCAGACACTCCCTAACTACTTCCTCATTAACCCTGGGCCCGGGTGCGCCTCCCCTGGGGCCTGAGGCGGGCCCGGCGGGGGGCTGATCTGGTCCCTGCTCAGCAAAATGTAGGCAAAGAAATCGTTAAATATGTCAGCTTTGTCATCTGGTGTGACGACCAGATTTCCTAGCGTGTCTTGCAGGGGCCCCACGTTACCCGGTGCCTTCTTTTTGCCCCCCATGTATTTAAAACAGGACTTCTTGTTGTCCTTGATCCGGGAAGCTCATACTGCTTCATCTTGCAGAGTGGGAAAGAAAGCCGAAGAGCCTGACTCCCAGGGTCACAGTACAAGCCCGGGGCAAAGCTGGGCAGTTGGGATGCAGTCTCTGGCCTGCTGCTGCAAACACAGGGCCGGGCTGCCTCTCGAGCAAACGCGGCTTTGGGTCGCAGACATTCAGAGATTTCCCGCTCTCCACAGAGACTGCAGCAGCCCTCCGGTGCAGAGGATGCGGTGTGCTGCTCCCATACACCCCTCACCAGGGTACACGCACGCCTTTCCCCGTCTCGCCACCCGCAACACGAACGCGATGCCGACCCATGTCTACAGCGCAGCCTGTGCCTGGAGCGCTCAGCTGGGCAAGGCAGCCGGCCCAGGGAGCAGGCGGCATCAGTGCGGTTTTCCCAGGCTCCCGCAGGCGGCTAGGCACCGGCACACAGAGGACCAAGCAAAGTCCCAGCTCTGCTTTGCTCTTGTTGTTTTGAGTCAAAGCCACAATCTTATTCAGACAACGCTGCTAATGCCTCAAGTATTTATTCTGGCCGTGGGGGCCAGCGCTCAGTGCAGGGAAACCATTTTTCAAAGGGAGCCTAAGTTTTCACCAGGTGATCCAAAGACAAACTGGCCACGAGGGAAAGAAAGTCACTAAATAGCACATGTGAACACAAATGCGGTGCCACAGAGCAGCTTTCGCCTGCCCCAAGGCCAGGATCTACATCGGATTCATGAGATGAACACCTCTCTCGATGGCTGAGCCGGCCCCATGCCCCCATAGGACGTGCCAGGCAGCACCCCAGGAACTGCGGGGAGCCAAGCGACACAGAAAGCCGGGAGACGGGGGGCACTGCCCCTCCGCCCCCGACGAGAGCTGCAGTTCTGCAACAGGCTGCAGGCACCACGGTGCTTCCCCCATGCAGGGATTACAGCATCCGCATCCTAGACACAAAGCACAGGAAGGAAATGCTCTGCGGTGCACACAACAACTACACTATGCAGCAGTTGAAGCCACAGCCATGAACCAGACCCCACGGTCCTAGCTACCGGCCCTTGTCCCCAGCCACTGTGCTTCAGTCCACAGGAGCGCACGAGGAGGTGGCACGAAGGGAAACCCCAGCCCCCGGTAGAGGAGGCTGCCATCTTAGCACATGTGCAGGCATGAGAGATCCCAGCCCAGGCTGCAGCACAGAGGAGCAATGCTGGGCAGGTCTGCGCCCGGTGCCCCGGCTCACCCTGGGGCGCAGCACAGCGGGGGCTGCAGCTCCTCTTACCTTTCCTGAAGCCTGGTGTTGTGTGGGGCAGACTCGGGCCTCCCCTGTGTACGCTGCCCCGTGGGCCAGTTCACATGCTGCAGAGAAGTGCTTCATCTGGGGAGCCAGACACCGTCCTTCCTTCCTTGGGATTTGCCTGCTGGATAAGCCTGGACAAGCCTGGGACCTGCCTTGTAAAGCTCCTGGTGCAGAGACAAGGCGGGGAGTCCCCACACTGCTGGGCTCAACCGCCACCGTGCAAAAAGCAAAGGAGCCCCTTGTTGCACGTGGCTCCTGGGAGCAGCTGAAGCCCTCCAGGTAGTGCCAGCTTCTAACACACCTTCACCCCAGGAAACTTTGCTGACATGGGCCAAAAAGACAAAGCCCTGAAGAACCAACGAGCCCTGCACAAAGCTGCAGCCCCCGCGGGGGATGTGGCCTCGCCCCGTTACCACAATAGCTCCCACCTGCGCCTGAGCGTGCAGCTGCGTCTCGCCCTACCTGCCACTGCTGGAGTGAGGCCTCTGCACCCTGGGGAGCTGCACAGAGCCCCGAGCAGCTTAGCTAATACCTGGAAAACTTGGATAAATGCAACTGCCTCCCTCTTGCATATTTAGGGCTCTGATCCCTCTAGTACTTGTGCTGCTCTCTAGGAGCAAGCAGATGGCAATGGGATCTGCTCAGTTGGTTGCACAAAACTGCATAGGTTTAAGAACTCGTAGGACCAGGGCTTTATTCTTTACTTCAAGCAGATGCTTATTAAAAAGGCAGATTTACAGACAAGATGCATGCCTTGCTGCCTGTGACCTGGGACTGAGGTTGCCAGAGGTTTCAACCAGTGCAGCATTTCCCTCCGAGGCACGGTGTTTCTCAGTGTTACGGCAAACAGCCCCTGCAGCCCATATTCTCCCTCCTCCATTGCCTCGCAGGCAAGCCCGCCATGTGAAGCCCTTGCATGATGCTCTCAGCGTGGGCAGTTTAGAGGGGGAGGTGAGGTCCAAATATAGCCCTGCAGCCTCTGGCTGTTTCGGGCTCTGCTTCCCATCCTGGCTTTGCAGCTTGGGCACAGCTGGCCGCTGGACTGGCTCCAAGTGCACTTTTTCCCTTGTTCCCTGCTTCTTTAGCACGCCTTTTAAACTCTACTTCTTCTGGACAGGAACCCAAATGCTAGTTCCTGCTGGAGGAAATGTCCACAAAGGTCCACAAAGCCTTGTTTAGAGCAGCGGCACACAATGACAGCCCATGTGCCCCACACCGAGCAGGGCAGAGTGCTGTAGGGCTGGGAGTCAGGAGACTCGATCCTATTCCAAGTCTGCCACCACCTTCTTGCTAACGTTACCATCTCCCCGTGGCGTGTTTCTGTTTCTCCATCCACCCCCTGTCTGACTTCTCATTGTAAAACGTGAAATCGGAGACTTTCACCTGGCCGCCGGGCACTAACGCAATACAAATAACGATGAAAAATGCTGCATCTAGGCAAGGTAGACATTAAGTCTTAGCACAAAAAGCAGGCATGATGACACTTGACCCCTACCAATATTCCTGTCAGGCCGAGAGATTTCAATGCATATCTGAGCAGAAAATCAGCCGGAAATAAGGTTTAAGAGTTTAATTCTAAAAAAGTAGTTGCTTTTTAATATTTGATACATGCTTTCCACTCGCTCTGAAATCCCGTTCATTGAAAGCCTAGCAGGGTGAGGGCATGCATGCAAAAGAGAAGAAACACTTTCGGCTCGCAGGGTTTTGTACTGGAAAACAACTTCTTAATGGTCACCGTGGCCTCCTGTCATCTTGGCATTTAACAGAGCTAGACTTTTTTCCCCACTAGCAACTGCAAAAAAAAAGTCCATCGTTTTGCAAGAATAAAGCAGGGAAGTCAGGTTCAGCGCTTTGCTCTTTTTACTGGCTTTGATTAAAAGCTGCTATGTAAAAAAAAAAAAGCAAAAACAAACACAACCTTTAAAAATGTGTTTTTTTAAAAATATATTTGAAGTGACTTTAGAACCAGTGACAAAGGCCTGGTTGACAGCCCCAGAAATAACATCCTCCCCTTCAAACACAGTGTGGAATAACCATAAAGCACAAAACCTAGGAAAGCCCAAGCTGTCTTCCCCTGTATCCCAGCTGCAGATGTGTCCAACTCTTGATAAAAAAGGGTGATGACCTTCACGAGCTCAGCTTTCCAGGCCCAGCCCCTGTGCCAAGGGCCGGACCCTCCTAGAGCTAGCAGTGATGGGGATACATGTTGGCTATGACCCATCTCCGGCTCCTCATCTGTTGGCCATCAATAACGGGATCCTACAGCAAATGTTTTTAGCCACCTACTGCCTGGGCTTTGCCAGAATCAGTGGCCTTGAGGTCAAAGTCCCCTGAGCCAGCCATCTGCACCCAATTTCTACAATGAAGTCCCTCTTCCTTTTCATAGTTTCATACCTTTTAGAGGCTCCTGTGGGCTTCTGTATGCCTGATTCAGCTCCCCCACTTGAACCAAGCTAAAGGGGCTTGACTTAACCCCCTTTCTCACCTGGTACAACTCTAGTCCATGACCAAGTGGAGCTTGTTCTCAGCCAACAAACTTACCGGTAATGGTTGACTGCTCTTTTTCATTTGTTTCTTATAGCTAAAGAGAGAAAAGCCTTCCCATCGATTTCTTATGCAACCCCCCTCCTTGAATACAGAGGGGCAAAGATCAGGAGTGAGAAACCAGAGGGCTCATGGCTGAACAGCAGCACATGGACCGGTAGGACGAAAACAAAAGAAACCATTCAGCCGAGACTATTCCCACTTCAGCGGCAGGCCAGATACGGAAAATTAACATACAACATGAGCAAGCTCCACGACAGCATTAAACATGTGAAACAAAGGGTATAAGGCACAAGAAGGGGAATTAATTTACTCATGTTCTTGAGGGAAGAAAGAAAGAGATGCATTTAATACAGAGATGAGGTGAAAACAAACCATCCCATCCAAAGACCCCAAAACACTAGACTAGATACCAATGCTATCAAGGGTCCAAATGCTTTCCCTGGATTTGGAGTTGGTTGAGGTCTGGATCCAGGTTTTGGTGGCTTGTGCTCACCCCTTGGCAGCAGTGGTAGACACCGGTGTCCAGAGGAAGGTGAGGGAGGCCGCGTCCCCACATGCTGCAGCCTGGTTAATTAAGAGCAACCTGTGTTGGAGGGACAGAGATAACACTCAACCTGCTCAAGAGGGGTTGAACCCATATGTGGATGCCAGCTTGTGGCCTCCCTTCACTTCCCCTATGCTGAGCTGATTTCTTGGGATGCTAACGCTGCCCCTGGGTTTCGGCACGCCCCCCCCACCCCTTGCTTAAGGGATTTGGATACTGGGTTGTTTTAAGTCCACCCCCGATCCTGCTCTTGGCCACTGGAAGAGCAAAACCAGGTCCATAGATAGCCCCACCCTAGTCCTGCCCTAAGCCCTGGGCAGTGCCAGGCTGCAGCAGTACTGCCCTGTACCATGCAGAGCTGCATTACCAATGGGGCAGAGCGCTCTGTAGACTGCGGCTTTTGAGTTCATTGTAGAAAAAAGGTATATAATTCCCGGCCTGGCCAGGGGGGGTCCTGTCCTTGCTTGCCTCCCCTCTTCCCCCCCTCCCCTTTCAAACCACGCTGAAGAGGCCGTTGCCCTGGCGCACATCACATCTCCGTGTCGGCGAGAACGTGCGGCTTGGCAGAGCGTCCGTTTTTTGAGGCCGTCTGGCCAGTCCCGTTCTCCTGAGCTCCTCCCTTGAGATTCGGCTTCTCCTGCGGCTCCGGCTGCTCGTGGGCGCCCGCGGAGATCAGCGTGTTTCCCTGGCTGCTGTTTTCCATGTAATAGGGGTCTTCGCCCTAGACAGGGACATAGATAACAAATGCAGAATTAGCGGAGAGAAAGGAGTGACAGGAGCCATGTCAGTGCCACGTGGCTCAGCCTTGCCCCGGGAGAAGGGGTGCACGGTAGCAGCCGGCACAGATACCAGCTTGGGCTGACATGGAGAACAAGCCCCGCTGGGGACTTCCATGGCCTCAGTTCTTCTCCGTGACCTACACGTAGAAGTCCTCAATTTGGCGCTGTCTGGATAAACAGGCCTCAGGCTCTTGAACTGTCCTAGGCTCGGACCACTGCAAACCCAGCTCTGGTTTTCATTTGGGTCAAATGAAATATTTGGGAAATTTCCTTCCTTTCTTCTCTTCAGCCTGCAACCTAGCTAAGCGGTTCTGAGCGAGCAGATGTCAGGGGCCTGAGCGAAGTACTCCCAAGTTAAGCGTGGTGACCCGAGCTGCACCTCCAAACACAGACTCATGCTCTGCAGGACAGCATTATGGCAGAGCTGGCTAAACCATACTGGGGGGTGGAGACCCAGTTCACATCATCTGAGACAGGAGGCAAGGGACCGTGCTGGAGACAAAGTAGATGGACGGTGGACCGTCGGGATTGTTCAGCAACTCCCGAGTCTCTAAGATCTGGCAGCAATGCCAACCAGAGCCAGTGCCACAGGGCACTGAACGAAGTACGCTCACCACACAGTGCGTCGGGAAGCAAATGAAGAACAACTGAGGCTGAGGTCCTCTAATTGCTCCCTCATTACTGCTCACAGAGCATGGGCTGGAGCAGGGCCAACTTCCCGCCTGCTCAGTCCCCTCACCAACGTGTTTCAGCCCCGTCTTGGAATGGGATCTTGCAGGGCTGAAAGTGGCCTCCTGGGCTATTGGGTCCGGTCCCCAGCTCCTACATATGGAGCTCAGTGGCTGTGGCCCAGGTTGATTCTTGGCCGCTTTGCTTGCACTCTCTTTGTCCTGTGCGCTAGAAGCTGAATTTAGACCACCATGTTCATTGAACCATAAGCAATGACTTTCAGTGACAGCCAAGCAGGAGATGGGATTCAGTGCCCTACAGCATCCCAAAATCACCCCTGACACCCCAGTCCATTGCACATTAGCTCAAATTTGCATTCCCCCATATTTTGGCAGGATACATCCCAGAACACTGAAGTTTATTAGCTTCTTACAATATACAGTTGCTCCCATGTCTCCATTTCAGTAACACCTAGACTAACATTGTGGGACCATACTTTTTGGAAGGATTCAAGTCTCCATAAATCACTGATAGGAAAGGACCCCGCAGAGCTCAGCAAAATCTGTACGTGGAAAAATGTATATAGGAAAATATTCTCTCTTTCTCGATATCCTTTATTAGCATCATTTGTTAAGTGGGGGAAACAGCTTTGATTATAGCACAGATACAAGAGAGATGTATAACTTAGCCTTTATATGTAAAGTATGGGGGAAAGCGTGCCATTTTTCAAGGGCAAATTAACAGGCTTTTGGAGTCCCTGGAGGAGTCTTCCTGGACGAGCGATTACAGCCGAGTGAAAATATGTTTTAGAAATGGAAGTGAAAGAGAACAAGGGAGAACAGTCCCCAAGTGAAGTCAATGAACATTTAGCCTTAGAGAGGAAGAGTGATTGCCTTTCACTCTCCATGTGCTAGACTTGGGGGTGACTGACTGTACCGCACACCCCCTTGATGCATTCACCTCTTTCAGGCTGGCTCAGCCGTGAGCCCCCAGGCTTTCATTCTCCCTCTGGGGGTGTCCGAGGTGGCATTCAGGACAGGCCCTGGCTGATCAAGCTGTCTCATGCAATCTAGAGATACATGAATATACTATAGGCCATTAACACAGAAAATAAGTTCACAGCTTCCACCTGCCCTCCCGAACAGAGAGCATCCGTGAGGTCTCGGCAGTGCTCTCTGGGGCCTTCCCCCCTCCACATTCCTCCAGTAGCTGGGTATCTCTCTACTTGTTTTGCCATCTATAAGCACTAACCAGCCTCTCTCTCATGGGGCTCCAGCTCCGTCGTTTCATAAGGAAGTATGCAGCCAAACCCAAAATCGCCACCGAGAGTCCAGATGTGACCAAGGCAATCAGCGTCTTCCGGGAAAAGTCCTGGTGATTCCGGGTCTCCTCCTTTCTGTAGGATTTTATACCGAGCTGGAAACACACCAAACAGAGCCACAAACCTCAAAAACAGGGAACTTGCACCAGCATCACATCTTCTGAGAGCGCTTTGCACCTGAGTTGAGCTGCTTTCCAACTCAACTCTACCTGTGTTTATGAACGGACTCCACCCAGCTCCCAAAGTGATGAATGGATGGTACTCCCAGTCACTCCAGCGGGAGCTGGATCGGGGCCTTGGGGCCAGGCCGACTGCCCTGGAGAGGGCAATTCTCCATCCCCAAGACAGATACAGCAGAAGCAGGGACAGCTTCCCCTATGCTTCCCTGCAGCGTGCTTCACTTCTGACCTGCAAAGGCCAACTACGGCAGTAAGAAATCCCTTGCCAGTCAGCCCTTAGCCCCTCTAAGACTGACGACGCTCTCAGATAACAGGCACTGCAGGTGCATGCCATGCTATATAACATTATTCTCTCCATCTTTTGGGTCCTGAGGTGTTTGCACTCTCTGCTGACCTTATCCACCCAGGACTGAAGAAATCACCTGCGGTATAAGCATCTTTCTTGGAGCCCTGTATTTATGCCTCCAGTGAAGGTCTCCTCCACTGATCAGAGGGCTCTGCCCCTGAGGTCTGCAGCATGCTGCTGCACAGATGTATTATCTGTGACAGGGTTACCCGCTAGCTGCCATTTGTACAGGCGTTCCCAGCGTGTGGTGACCTCACTGGAGTGCTGTGAGGACCCACTGATTAATGGCACTTTGAAGAGGTAAAGCATCAGCTAAGTGCTGGGTGTTATTTTTGGGGACCCATTGTGAATGTAAAACGTACAGTATCTGCTACTGTAAGTGTGCAAGAGTACAGGACACCTACTCTGGAGCACTAGAGCGAGTGTGTGCGTGCATAGATGCGTATGCATGGGTGTGTGCACATATGCATGTCTCTGCATAGCCATGGCCTGGATTTGTCTAAGGATCTGGGGTTTCCAGCCTGAGATGCATCAGAAGGGCCTGGGTTTCAGAGGGCAGGTACCCAGCTCCGCAAACCAGATCTTTCTAAAAACTCTTACCTGGGACACCCAAAATTAATAGTCACGATTGACTATTTAGACCCTATTTTTTTATAATAGGAAGGCACTGCGTTCTTGAGGCTTGTTACGCAGAAGATAAAGTAATAAAAGATTCTGTGATTGAAAGCGACTGCAAAAGTTCCTGCTTTTGAGAGGAGGTAACAGAGCGGAGGCAGAGGAGGCTCCTTGTTAGATCTGCAAAGCCCCGTCAGAAGGTTTACAGAGTGAGCGGCTCATTTCCAGCCCTTTTGGGCCTGGCCTTTCTTGCAGCCTCCTGTGTTGTAATGCAATGCTGCAGCATTCTGCCGAGTGCCAAGTGAAGACGGTGCCTCTCTGCCTCCTCCTATTCCCCACGTGGCCGTGACAGAAGTCAGCCACTTGTTTATGTGCAGATACTCTGAGCAAATTCTGAACTATTGAAATGCAGGCAGGGAAAGGTCCCAGATTTCTCTCTGCAGCAGATACCGCACGGGCAGCGGTAGGACGGCCTTCTCTACGCCATGACGGACCTGACGAGGATCAGACCAGGGGGCATCCTCTATAGTGCATTAGGTAGTTTGGCACCGGGCATGACCCCAGTTCACGGGGAGCTGGGCTGAAGCCAGCTTCTGTGCTCTTTGCCACAAAACGCCCCTCCGATGGTGACAACTCTCAGTTACCTCCAACCTGGCCTGGATCTGAGCAGTCAGCTTAACAGACTCTTCCCTATCCCGACCACCCCAGCCATTGCATCTCCCATCCCGCTCCAGTTGAAAGCATTTACCTCTTTCAAATCAGGCTCTGAAATCTTGAGCTGGTTTAGGATTGGTTTTGCATCTATAGTTTTCAAGAGAGAAAGGCCACATGTTATACAGTATAAAAGCTGTCGGGCCAACACTTGACCAGTTTGCAGTCATCCCGAGAAGACAAGCTGGAAGCTCTACATCCCTCATCCAGCCATGACATGCTATGACTAGATATAAGCCATATCTTCCTTAAGGCTCAAGAAGGGAGAAAAGCAGCTGCGTTCCAGCCTGCCGTTACAGTTTTCCACGCATTCAGATACCTTTGATCGCCCTGAATAAAACAAGCTATGTCCCTCCACTCTCCTCTTGCAGATAACACTCACACTGCCCTCCACCAGCGCACTAAGTTTCCTGCTCCTCTTCCACCCACCTGCGCATATGTGCACACACATACACACACACGTGACAGAGAAATGCGTCTCACTGACCTGCAGTGTCCCCTAGGATGAGCAGCATGCAGTAGGGTTTCACTTCCGATTTAGCCAGTTCAACATGGCAGGGAGAAGTAGGGTGCAAGGCCAAGGGGTCATTACAAAGCAGCTGCCACAATCTCCTTCCCACCTTCGTTTTAAAATCATCCTAGGAAAGTCCCAGAAGGAAACAGCCAATAAAGCAGAAACCCGACCAACACAAATCCTCCCTCTCAATTAAACCTCAACTATACCCCTTGCTTGTGTTACCGTCACCAGTCTCTCTCTTCCATTGCAAGAGCTCCTACAACCGGCATACCAGGTCTGGGCTTCGTTGTGCGCGTCACTGGCCAGACGTGTAGCAAACGTCAGTGCGATACCAGTTCAGACTGGGACACAGCATGGTCAGAGGAACCGAGAACCAGACTGGGAACCTCACAAGTGTGAGCCCTTCCTTTCCACTATCTCATCTGACATTTCATTTCCGTGTGTCAGCTTCCCCATCTGCACCGGGAGGATATTGGCCCTTATCTGCTGCAGAGGGCGAGTTTATGCTGGTGAAGTGACATTCGATGTTATCGACAATGGAGTCGAATGTTATTTTTATTGACCCTAACTGGAGCATCGGCGGGGTTTGGGTGTGTTCCTTTCTGTTTTGGAATGAGAAAGTAGCCAAGGGAGCCTGTATTGTTTTGGAACTGCAGAAAGTCTGGGAAACCGGGAAATAACAGAGAATCGTTTGGCTTTCCTGTTTAGGAAATGCCTTGAATACTTCTGAGCAGGCACTGATCAAAGGCTGGGCAAAGAACAAAACTTTCTCACTTCCTGGAGTTAGAAAGACTCCATGGTGGGCTGTGGTTGAGGAGGAGAGAAGAGCTGCTTTTTCCTCCTCTTGACCATCTGGTGCATGCAACTATGTGGGTGCTTCTCCCAAAACCGGTGTGCATGCATGCACACACGGACACGGTTTGGGGGTCAGGTCTAGGTTTGCTGCCTTGGGAAATCTGGTTGCATGGGGCTAGCAGGACAGCTCAGGGCATTAATGAGGGGTATTCAGTCTTTCAGCTTCAGACGGCTTGAAAAAACCTGGCTTGCATTGGCAGCACGTAAAAATTATTACCACCTTGACAGCTGTTGGACGTCACAAGGGAAAATGAGCTTGCCGTCCCAGAGGGCTGGACCAACACTACCGCATCTGAACATCCCCTTTGTGGGAACAAGTCTTGGGGACCGCCCTGCGCTCCCAATCCTTGTGGCATCCCCGGCATGATGTAGCCAAGCTGGTCTCTGACTATAATTGACGTCTTTCCTTCGCCTGGAGGAGTTTGTGCCTAGTTTCTTTAAAGACCTGCCAGCCCTCTCAAACTCTTTGCCCCCTCAGCCTTATTCTCCATGGGATTTTGCTGGCCAAACCCCTGACTTCCCTCACATCTGCTTTCTTGAAATCAGCCTGTTACTTCAACTTTTCCTTTCCTAAGGATCACAAACTCTCTCGCTTCCTGGCCTCATTTCACCAAAGCCATGGCAGAGCTGTGTCACTGATGATAAAACTGCTTACCCTTTCTCTTCTAGGGGAAGAGAAAAGAAAACAGCCCTCTAAGATTGCTGGCCTACAGCATGTCTTGGGCAAGAGGACCAAGATGGGAGGAAATGCCCATGTGCCAGCTTCCTTGTTCTCCCGTGGAAAGAATCAGCGGGGGTGTCAGAGCTTCCTTTGCATTGACTGAGACAGACACCAGCGTCGTGTTCGCAGGCCTCGCAGGAAAAAGGAGAAGCAACTCAGCCCTTCTATCTGCTCTCCTTGAAGATTGTTATCTGTTTCCCAGGTTCGGCAACGAACACAGATTGAAAGGCCAAATAGTTTTTCCCATCCAAAGATTAGCTCAGATGGAGGCATGCCATAGATTAAAGATGCCTGGAAAAATCCTGTTTAAAATTGGTGTGGCTTGAATCTTTCGGTATTATGGGTTTCCAAATGTGGGAGCCCTCAGCTGTCAATTGCTACACCATCTGAAGCTGAAAACCAGGGGATAGGTGTTAGAGAGGCTCAGTGAGTTGCCCAAGGCCAGGCAGAAGGCTTGTGGCAGAGGCAAGAACTAAACACTCAGTCCCAGCCCAGTGCTTTAGCACGAAGACCCTGAATTGAGATTTTTTTTGTACTGCTCTCGCTTTCTATTTTCCTCCTTTTGTTCTTTTTTGAGACTTGGAAGCTTTGGAGCCTTGCAGCGATGGCCGCACTTCACAAGACTCATTTACTAGCTCTCTTTTCAGTACGGGGGTCTTCCTCAGCCCAGCTCCTCGGGCAGGGAATCTCAGTTTGGCGACAGAAATGCATCAGCTCTGCACATCTGACAGGTTTCCATTTTGCTGCCCACTAGATGGCATCTGTGATCCCAATAACGGGACTTCCGATGTCGAGCTTTGCTCAAAGGCTTTCAGCCTTTGTGGCAACAGGTATGATGCCAGCTGATAGGCGTTAGAGGAAGGAATAAATAGCCCAGCCAGAAGCTAACCCTCCCAAGTGATCTGTCCGGTGGGGGGAAGTTACTCACCATTAGTTCATTTTTTGTTGTTTATTATTGCTGTCTCACAATTCCCACAAGTTTCCTTACCAGGTGGCACTTGTTGCACGGTTTTCCCCTGATACACAGTAGATTTCCTCCCATAGCACAGCATCTTAGCTGATCCTTCCCCATCAATCTGTTCTGAATTTTACAAATACTTAATCATTTGAATGGTGTCCAGCTGCCAACGAGACCAGAGGCAGTTCACAGAAATCCAGAATTCCCTTTTAAGCCACTCTCAGAGGTCACAGCCGAGCCTATGATTTCCCACCCTCCCTCTTCATCTCATCAGACCTAATCTCTTCTCTGCACCAGTGGGCAGCAAGGATGAAAGGCTGTTGGGGCAGGAGGATAATTCATCCATGCGTTTCTGGATCGAGTTAGGCAAGCAGTGAGATAAGTGGGAGACGCAGCGGGTCGGGCTGGTCCCAAATCGTACCACGACAAAGGGAGGAGACATGTCTGAACTCCTCCAGGCGATGCTGGCGACCATCCCCATGTCCTCAGCCATGCTCCCTGCAGCGGAGCAGAAGCAGCATATACCAGCCACCGTGGCTTGGCTATCCTGACACCATTGCAAAAACCTGGCCCAAGGCCTCCCCTGCCCACTCCTGTGCTGGATTTGTCCCTACTGCTTTAACTGTCCAGCCTCCCGCGGGGTTTTAACTTACACACGTGTAGGGTGCGTTGAGTTGCAGGCATATCACATGAGGTTTCGTCACGTGCTTGACACTGTGGCACGTGATGCTCTGGGAAGCAAAGCAAAACGAGGCAGGCATTTGTAAAGAGCAGGGAGAGACGGAAGCAGGCCAGGGCATCTGGCTGCATCCCTTGAGGCCTTTAGACTGTTTGCCTTGATGACTCTCAATCCCCACCCTCCCTCCTCAGGAGGCTATTGATCTCTGTGTTTCCCAGGTCACCTCCTGTAATTAGCCCACATTAGGCAGCATTCAGGAAGCCTCCCCGGAGCTGAGCTCCAGGCGGCTTTTCTGTGCCCAGATTTGCGGCATCCTGGTTACTAGGTGCGGCATAACTGCACTAGTGCTAATCTTTGCAGCCGCGATAGGGAATCAGCCTGTTATGATTCATGTCCTTAGGGTGAGGTCCCTTGTTCTGCTGCCCAGTTCCCTGCTAGTCTCAGCGGACAAAAAACTCCAACTTCATTGCCTTGAAATCCCTCTGGCGATTCTGCCCTCGTGATGACGGTTGCATTAACAGCCCTATCCCGCGAGTCCAGCTGGCTTCAAGTCCTAATGTAGCCATCACTAGAGAGGCCTTCTGGAAAGAAGGTATTCTGATGGTAAATCTCTCCGTGTCGGGAAAGCAGGAGAGAGTGAACACAAGCAGGCCGAACTTCAGCGGGGAAGGTGCAGCCAAGAAAAGTGAAGTCATCCTTATGGAAGATAACTCAGATGAAGCTTGAAATCCATCTGCTGGGGCTGCTTTGGGGGGAGTGGGAAAAGCCCTGCAGCCCTGGCTGGTTCCTTTTGACCCGAAGGATGCTATGATGTGCAGTGAGCTACAAGCTTTGCAAATTAGATCCTCTTCTGCCTGCTGTGGAGCTGCTCATCCCCACCCACAGAGCAAGCAGTCATGCACTTGGGTGCACTACTCGCACGCTCACAGCCCTCTTGCTCACCTGAAAGATGGTGCTATCCAGCACCCCTTTGCAATTCTATACTGCCTTGGGCAGCGGGGAAGAAAGGCAGGAATTCAGGAATATTAATGGATTTAGCTTAAAACCACCCAGGGAATTTTTGGTCTGCTTATCTCAAGTTTACCGGGGGGAACGGTGGCCAAGATCGCAAGGCGAGGTTGCGCCAGGGTGGGGACAAGACCAACGTCCCGACTCCTGATCTTGCAACCTAACCAGAAGTTCATCCTGCCCCCTTCCCCTCTTATGTACAGCAATGGGTCTGGTTTAGCACAGCAAGGCACTAACAAGCCACAGCTCCTGAATAAAATCTTCAGGAATTATATGCTCAGCAACACACAGTCGAACACTTGCTCCTACCTCTGTTCCATTACTAATTTCGTTTCCTGGGCTCATGGTAACGGAGGAAACGGTGTGCTTTGTGCTGCCAGTAGTAGCTGTCCAGGCTGATTTCAGAGTTGTGTTTGGCAGTGTCATGGTGGAAAAAGATGATGCTTCTAGCTGTTGAGTGGAAGAT
Source organism: Crocodylus porosus (assembly GCF_001723895.1). Classification (NCBI taxonomy): domain Eukaryota; kingdom Metazoa; phylum Chordata; order Crocodylia; family Crocodylidae; genus Crocodylus; species Crocodylus porosus. Next base: position 8,485,530 of record NW_017728935.1, on the reverse strand, counting down.
ATATTTGTAGCCCCCGGTTCTGTTGCATTGCTGCCAACATAGCTGCATGCTGTGGTGGTGGGTGGTGGGCTGGGGGCTTCAGTCACGTTGGCCATTTTCAAAGTAGTTCCTATTTCCAGGAAGGAAAGCGTATGAAAACGCTGAACAACTTCAGAGCCAGCACATGTCACTACGGTGACTGAGGTGCAACATGAATTTGTCATAGAGGTGCCAAATCATTTCACTGGCTCTACGAGACATGCATCTTAGACAGACGTCAGAGCTACCTGGTTCTTACGTGCACGTCATAATCTGCTTACAATGGACTCCTATGCATATTGCGAAACAGCATAAAGCTAGGCTTAGTCTCTAAAACCCACCTCCTCTGGGCTGCTCCTCCCTTCTTGCTGAATGTGGAGCCCTTAAATATACAGATTTACCCACCTGAAAACACTGGAAGGGAGAGCATGTGTCTCTCTAAGATGCTCCATCTCAAATCTGACCCCCTGTGCCAGGGCAGCAACTTCTTACATATGCAGAAAATCAAATGGGAATGCAGAGATGTGCAAGGCGAATGCGTCAGCTGAGCATGACAGTGAAACTGGCTCGGGGGCTATGAGATCAGGGTTGAGCAGACCTTTTATCTCAAGCAATCACTTAAAACAGGTACAGACCAAACAGTTTGGATATGGAACCAAACTTTCGGGGTTTGAGGTACAACTTTGGGCCTGTAATAAAGCAAGGAGCTAGGAGCACAAAATATAAAATCCAAAATACCCAAGTGTCGATGTAAAGGTGCCTTTTGATGAGACAACCTGTTGTCATTTATCTGTTGGGTGGGTTCTTAGGGCACTTGCATCCCTTGTAAATCTGAGAGCTGAAACACACTCACAAATGGAAACTACAGAGAGGGCAAGCAAAATAATTACCATTTATCGATACGTTTTTTGTACTTGGTGGTGCTCTGGTTCCTGCAGGACTGCTGGGTGTTGTATCTGCCCGGCCTGCCTTTGTCGTATTATCATCAACTGTTCTTAGTAGCGTCACCGGGGACGTTGTAATAGATGTATTTGTGGCAGAGGTCTTTGCTGTCGAAGTGCCTTTGGAGTCACCGTCACCAGAAACTACATCTGTGGAGGGAAAAACAGAGGGTGCAGAGGTGTAAGGAAAAAGCACAGCGTGACTTATGAGCTATAAACTCTAGTGGGACTCTGCTATCTCTGTCACCTGGCATCTGAGAGCCCTTTGTGGAGGAAAAATAATGTGTCTGTAGTGCTGTGATGCCTTGTTTATTGTATGAGGTGTTTAAAGGTAGAGCAACCTGCTCGATCCTTTGGATGTTGGGGTTATTGGGAGGCTGGAGCTAGGTCACCCCTTGCCTGCCCCCAGAAAAGATCTTCTTCCAAGCTTTTGGGCACAAATGCCCTTCTTTAGGTTTAGGGAGGGTCTGCTGGTGTTTTGTCTGCTCCCCTGGGTGAGCAGGAGAGCGCACAAACACAAGCAGAGTCTCCCTGTGCCTGAAGAAGGGTGTTTGTGCCCAAAAGCTTGCAAAGCACAATTTTTCCAACTATTTCGTTGGTCTAACAAAAGAGACCTCATCTGCCTATGCCCTGAGACCAACACAGCTACATCCAACACCTCAGGTCCAGGGGCAGTGGCAACTGAGGAGCAATGCAGGAGGCCCCTTCCCTCTTGCTCTGCCCTAGTCCTTCAAAAAGGCATGGCAAAATGGTCCCCCAGGCTGGCCCTGCTCCAAAGCATCACTGGGTCAGGCCTGTCTTGGAGACTGACTCCCTGTGAGTGGCTCTGATACCATGAGCACATGGCACAGCTCCCCCCCAGCTCCCTGTTGATGGAGTTTTTCTTGCTGTGCAAATGGGGAAGAAAGGACTTTTAAGGGCTATTGTCACAAGGCAAGGCTTTTCTATGCCAAAAAGGGGAGAGAGGCCTTATCGCTCCTGTGGAAAAAATGCAGGGACCAGTTTTTTGGAGGGTTGGCTTCAAACGTTCAAACATTCACGGTTATTCCGGTTACTCTAGTGTCTCCGTTACCAGTTTTAAGGGGATGTTGAGCAGAACTGTTGGCACGATGGCTCTTGTTCTACTTTAAGCCTATACAAGGAAGGGGAAGAAGAGCTCAGTGTGGGACTGAACACAACAGGAAAGATTCAGAATTTGCAAAAAAAGATGCTTGGACAACAGAGAATATCCAGTTTCCTTTTCCCTGGAGTCACAACCAGCTTTATGGCCTGATCTAAAGCCCTCTGAATTCAGCAGAACCATCCCCATGGGCTTTAGGTCAACTCCTTGCTATGTGCAAGCAGTACAGTCTCTTAAAGGCACAACTGAATGGTTACAGATTCATCAAATATTCTAGTTTAAGGTTTATAGGTCCCCCTGCAATTACCTGTTGTGTTAAAAACATGCCGTCTCCAGCTCTCTGTATGAAATAATCTTTAAACATTGATGAAAACATTTTTTTTCTTCCGGTGCTTGTATAGACTTATTATGCTTTCTTCCTGGAAATCTATTTATATACTTTTAAGTAAGCTTCAATGCCTACTTCAGGAGCTGTTCCTGTTTATGATTCTGCTCCACAACTTCAAGAGAAAAATAAAATAATTTTGAAAGAAATCGGTGTTTCTGCCCAGTAGAGGCTGGACTCTTAACACCTCTGAGCAGAATTATTTTATTACAAAAATTTCCTCCCCCCCAAAAAAGATTTAGCAGAATTGGTGCTAAATTCTGATCAGCTGCTCAATTTCCCAAGCCTCAAACATTATAAATATGACAATTAAGTGGTTTGAAAAATTTGCAAGGAAGGGGAAATTACTCCTTGCAACAGATAATGATGCAACTGTACTAGGAACTCAGCCTAAGCCAGGCTTCAGGAGCAGGTGGCTCCAGCTGCGATGGTTTAATAGATCATACAGCCTATGGCTATGTGACCAGACAAGAAATCAGCCAAAAAGCTGGCTGGCAAATTGGGGAGACTCAGATCTTCACCACATCCCTACATAGGCATTATTCTGGTGGGAGGCTCACACCTCTTTGAAAGTCTATCTGCTTCTTGGCCCTGCTATAGGAAATGGGGAGGAGAACTTGATGAGGCCATTTTTCCTAGTGCCCTAAAGAGGGACAGGGCATGCCAGGGGTGCCACAGCTGAGAGTCGATCCAGGAGCGGTGCCACCCTTAAGTACTGTCTTTAGGCTTAGGTATGAAACAGCACCAGGAGACGCTGACTGCAACTGCACACGAGACGGACACAGGGCCCATCATGCAAAGCACCGCACTCAAGTGCAGTTGCCCCAAGAACTTATAGTCCAGGGAAGGTTTCCAGGTTGTAGCCATATTGGTCCAGAGGCAACAGCAACCAGCACTCGTGGTAGAGGTGAGATCTTATTAGACCAACTAGATTTTTGCAAAAAAAGTTCTTTAACTGCAAGCTTTCAGGCACAAGCACCCTTCTTCAGGTATAGGAGAAATGATGGTAAAAGTTCTCCTAGGTGGCAATGAAAGTTCATATTTCATAGGAGAGTTGAAGGCGTAGTAAAATCTGCTGCATAAAATGAACCATTCCAAATGGGAGATTTAACACACCTTCAACTCTCCTATGAAATATGAACTTCTGTTTCTACCTAGAACTTTTACAGTCTTTTCTCTTATGCCTGAAGAAGGTGCTTGTGCCCAAAAGCTTGCAATTAAAGAACTTTTCGTGCAAAAATCTAGTTGGTCTAGTAAAAGATCTCACCTCTACCAGATAAGGAACTTGCTCTGAAAAGGCCCCATTGTCCTCAGGGGCAGAGCTGCATTTCAGACAGGCCTGGCTAAAGTCATACATGAAATAAAGGTAAATGCGATGCATATACTGCCTTTCACTATCGAGAACAGGTCCTACTGATTAGCACAAGAGACTGGGTATCCACCCTCCATGGCTGTGTCTACTTTTGCTAAAAGGGAAGGATAAACACTCAATCGTAGCGAAAAGGCAGAGGAAAATTTTGAGCTAATGGAAAATATCCCAAGGAAACCTGCTGGGATACAGTGCAGCAAAGCCTTACTGCAACCCACTTACCACTATAATGAGCATGGTCTCAGGCCAATGGCAGGAAAAGGTGTAAACTTCTGCAACCTACCTACTTGTGCAAGGCTGTAACAGGCAGGGGTGGGAAAGTTTATCACTGGTGATGATCTACTTACATCTTGGAGTATTTTTTTTTTTTTTTTTTAGTTCTTTATCAATTTTCTGCCAGTTACTGAAACCGCTGCTATTCTTTATCCATAGACCCCCTAATCTTTTCGGAGACTTAACTATACAACTTCCAGTCACATCCACTTTGCTCCAGAAGAACGCGCGTAACGAGTGCAAGTCAGGAGAACAAGGGAGCTGATTAGCACGGGAAAGACAACCGCGCAGCACGAAACCGTCGATGTCGGAGAATCGCTAGTACATTATAGGCAGGCACACAGCATCAGTTTGAATTAAAAAAAAAAAGATCTGCAAAGAATAACCTGGCCATCAAACTGAAACCTCCAATTCCTGACCGTCACAGACTGCCGGTTAATTATGACTGTTCAGTTCACACCAGGTCTTACAGCTTAGGAGGGTCAGGCATTAAGGGAAGTTTCGCTTGTGTTGCCAGTGCGTGATTGGGCTTGAGATCCTCCAAGGATAGAGATCCCACCACCTCTCTAGGTAACTTGCTTCAGTGCTTCACCACCTTCCTAGTGAGAACATTTTTCCTAATATCCAACTTCAACTTCCCTTGCTGCCACTGGAGCCCATTGCCGCTTGCTCTGTCTTCTGCCCTCACTGAGGATGGTCCAGCTCCATCCTCTTTGCAACCCCCAGCAGGGACTTGAAGGCTATTCAATCCCCCTCGGTCTTCTCTTCTCCAGACTGAATAAGCCCCAGTTCCCTCAGCCGCTCCTCGCAAGCCATGTGCCCCAGCCCCTAAACCCCTAAAGAAGTCTTTCTCCTGCAGCCCTCACTAAGTGGCCAAGGCCCATAGGGGCAGGATTTCAGACCCATCCGTGTCCTCTGCATTCCCCATTGGCCGCCCCACACTTGAACACACTGATTTCAGGCAACTTAAAGGGTGCGACTGTTTCAGTCCCATTCAGAGGTACTTAACGCTCCTCCCGTACTGTAAAAAGAGGCTTGGCACCCAATTCACGGGCCTGGAGTCTACTCTGGAGGTCATGGACCAAAGCTATACTGAACTGAACCTCGCCCTTCGTCTCCATGCCCCATTTAATCCTTATCCTCTCTGCTAACATAGGGCCAAACGTCTCAAATTGCTCAGCTGTTATTTAGGCGCCAGACCATGAAGCCAGCTTTTGGGAATGGCTGCCGAGTACTTGGAAATCAGGCCCCGTGGAAGCTGGTTGTGACAGATTTTTTTTCTGCATCTCATTATCAGCTTCTGAACTATCCGCCCCACCACAGAATGCATTTCCATGAACCTGAAAGCTAGAGCTGGGACACAAAGCTTATGGCCACATTCGAACTGCTGCAGCGCTCAGACATGTTGGGATCTGGGATTTCTGGTTCTGGCCTGATTTTTACTTTAAGGAAAGAGACACTGGAATTGAGATCCATCTTGTGGACAAAGAGTTATATCACTGAGTTTCCCCGATAACCAATTTTAACAAATCAAGACCAGGAGGCATGATTTCATGCCCAGAATAATAAGTAGCACAATGTCCAATCTCTCCTTTTCACAAGGCTTTTGTTTACAGGGACCTCAGCAGGAAACTTTACCTCATTGCAATGATGTAATGCCTTGAACTTGACCTCCCAAAGTGCCACAACCACCCAGACAAACACCTTTGAACTTTTCCAGATGTGTCTAAAAACACTAGAGCTGTTTGGCCAAGGTCTTTATACCAGTGAGTATTATAAAACAAGGACTGGATCGTTCTTATGTTGTAATTTGCTGTACCATTTGTTCTGCCGTCTCACAAAGAAAGACACGCATGCTCCCCTCCCAGCCCTGGCACATGCAACCAGCTTAAAATAAAATGAATTGAAGTATTTGCACCCAAGAGATCCTGACAATACTGACAAGGACTGTACTGCCACTCTCAGGTGGGGCTTCATTAAAACCTCAGTCATTTACTGCACAGCGTATTTTTACTGGTTTTGCAACACTTGCATGAATGTATTAGCGTTGAAGGCTTGCGATTTCAAGCCAAGTGATGTATTAGGCAGGAAGCAATCCAAGCGAGTAAAGCCAACATATGAGAAGTAATGTCTTAGCAAGCTGCGTGAAAAATCAACCCTTTTCATCAAAAGACTTTTACCCGTACTTTTTTTCTCTTTCCTTATTAAGCTTCGTACAGAACTACAGCAAACGAGCTTCCATTCAATACGTGCGATATCCTCAATAATCTCTTAACATGCATCAATACCCTAACGGATGTAAAACGTATCTACTGAAGCCACATAGCAACAACATCACCTTAACAGATCATTGTCCTACGCCCACGTCCCACCCAACGCTACTCAGCGTCCTCACTGGCAGGGAAGGAAAAAAATACACGTAGATCATCACTGGACAGGTCTCAACAGTTTATAGCAACAGCACATTAAACAAAAAGATTTCTTCCTCTTATCTGCATCATCACGAAATCTAAGGTAGAGCCTATAAGATGCGTGCAGTCCTTTGGGACCTAGCTCTCTCTTCTATTATAATAATAATAGTTGAAGGTAAATGATTTGTCAAATTCACCTATGCTTTAATAGTTTTTAAAGGAAAGTTTTTAGAGCCAAATCAATACCAAATCCGTGACTCATTCAAGAAACCATATGTGGCTCTACTACTGGCAAACATCCTCCACCCCTGCCTGGGGCTTCAGATGTTTCCAAATCATTTGGCAGGCATCCTATGTGCAGGCTCAAGCCCAGAGGCTTGGGGTTCAGATGCCCCCGAGCTTTGCTTGCCGTCAGCCCCACGGGCGCAGGAGCAAGCTAGGGAGAGGTCTCTCATTTCCACGAAGCCGAGACCTTCCCACTGGAAATGAAAGCGGGAGCTTACCTATACGATTTCTTTGCCTCTGTCTTCCTAAGTAGGGACCAGTTCAGCCACCTCCCTGCTGGGCCCCCCTCGGGCCCCGGGAGAGACACGCCTGG